>NC_057418.1:17889352-18253262 GCF_019320065.1 Cervus canadensis | reverse complement strand
CACATCACCTTCATTACTGGTGGATTCTTTACCGCTGAGCCACCAGGGAAGCCCATAATTACCCTAGTTTGTATCTTTATGTATTATAAACTACCAGTCTTTTATTGATTTAGACAGACTGTAAATTATAAGAGATTGATAGCAAAATTAGTAGCTCCCTTTATTTCTAAGTTTTGTTCCTTCCAAATCTTAATTAAACAACGGTAGAGTTTTCTTTTCCTTTTGGGCCTGCAGGGAGAGGAGTTCATAGAGCAATTTGAAAACCACTGATCAGGAGTGATTCTCCTCAGGGAAAGAGCGACAAAGACTGCCTATGAGATTTTTATGTAAAGCACATGAAGTTGGGTGTTTAATTTTAGCTATGTCACTCCATTGAAATAAATTAAATAAATAATGTTTTTCATAGGCTGTCGGGAGTCCAAGGAAAACTCAGAAAGAATCCAGAAAATCAGGAAACAAGGACACAGACTCTGAATATTTGCCATCAAATACCTCTGATGATGATGATGATCCTTACTATTATTACTGTAAGCCCAGGAGAAACCGTAGTAAGTGGAGGAAGAAACCTGCTCTGTCCACAAAAAGGGAAAAAAGCCAGCTGAGCATTGGTCTCAGCCCACAAGATCACTGCCCACCTACCGGTAACTCTGAAATTACTGATGTTACCACATCTGAAGGTACATGTGTCTTTGAAGTCAGTCAAGAACATTCAGCCAAGGACCAAGCTGAATCTCTAAATCCTGTTGGTGATGACATGCCACACTCTAATATCATGGGTCCCTGTAATTCTCCCGATTACCGCTTTGAGTGCATATGTGGTGAACTTGACCAGGCAGACTGTAAGCCTCGTGTTCAGTGCCTGAAATGCCGCTTGTGGCAACATGCGAAATGTGTGAATTATGAGGAGAAGAATCTGAAGGTTAAACCTTTCTACTGCCCCCACTGCCTTGTTGCAATGGAGCCAGTATCTACGAGAGCAACTCTGATCATCTCCCCCAGTTCCATCTGTCATCAGTGGGTGGATGAAATCAACAGGCATGTGAGGTCATCATCTCTTCGAGTCTTGGTAAGACAGTTTGGACTCTAAAGGGATAGGAAAATGTAAATGTTTGCTTATGATAGTTTTTATAATCTTTGTCACCTTGTTTTTATCCCCAAAATTAACTTAATGAGATAATAATATTAAGTCAGAACTCGAAGAGGAAATTAAGAATAAGAAAAAATACACTAGACTGTTTATTCTTTTCTGACATTAAAAGTTAAAGCACTTTGAGTGGAAAGTTACGAAAGTTTTTGAAAAAGTCCTTAATCATGTAAGGGAAAACATCTTTGTATTCAGAAAGAAATGCAGTTCAAAGGCAACATTGTTTAATACTTATCTGCTTATATGATCCTACATCTTTTAGCTCCAGAATCTTCCTCTGAAGCCTCAGTTACCCCTTCTGTAAAATAAGAATTTACTCATTCAACAAATAGTTAGTGAATACCTATTGTGTGCCAGAAATTGTGCTAAGTTCTAAAAGTTGTACCCCACACACTTTTTGTGAAGATTAAATGATTTGATAAAGTACTGGCACATAGTGAGTGTTCATTTAATGTTATTGTTCACTACTGTTAGTATTTTTTACACTTTGTATTCTTCTTTTCTTCCTTCCACACAAATGTTACTGGAGATTTTCTATAGTTCAGCCACTGTGATAGGCATGTATAATACAGTAGTTTATAAAACATCATCTTTGCCACTGAGGATCTCTGTTCTGTAAAGAAGTCAAACCTTGGTTTGTATCTTGACTCTGCTAGTTTTGAGTAAGCCACTTCATGTTTCCTATGTGTGAAATAGGAATAATAACAACTAACAGAGTTGTTGTTAAAGGTGGGAGATAAAACTTTGCAGTGCTAAAACTTAAAAGGCATTCAGTAAATAATAGCTCTTATTGTTCTACTTTCTCACAGCATTGTGCTTTTGCACAGACTGTTGATTCCATCTACCCACCTACCTTTTCCCCTTTCTTCCACCCATGAAAATTCCTGAGTGTACTTCAAGATCTACTGCAAATTTGAATTCCTCTCTGAATTTACCTTCTTAGTCATAAAATTGGTCTCCACTGTGATGCTATCGCATTTACTTCTGTTACAGTTCCTTTTCCATTGCTTATGTTTTTAGTCTTCCACACTAAAATGCATCTTTCTCTAAATAGGTCTGGGATGTGTCTTATAGGATGTTTGGTTATAAACAGAAAGGGCTTGGTAAGGGTATAAATGAATGTCTGTGATTATATCCTAGGTATATCAAGGAGTGAAGAAAGATGGTTTTTTACAGCCTCATTTTTTGGCAGAACAGGATATAGTCATCATTACTTACGATGTCCTCCGTTCAGAACTGAACTATGTAGACATCCCACACAGCAACAGTGAGGATGGGCGTCGCTTAAGGAACCAGAAGCGCTACATGGCTATTCCCAGTCCTCTTGTAGCTGTGGAGTGGTGGAGAATCTGCCTTGATGAAGCTCAGATGGTCGAATGTCCTGCTGTAAAGGTGAGAATTTCTGCAGAATCGCTTGAGGGCTGGGGAAGAGACTGGAGGCAACTGTTCATAGGAAATTTAATAGTTTACGTGTAGTTTAACCCACAGTATTGACATTTGCCAAAAGTTTGCCTTTGGACACTCTGCATTTGCTTTCTCTTGTGCATGAGCTGTATAATCCTTAGGAATTATTTGGTACTCGGAATCATTGCTCTGTATGAAAAGTTCATTTATATTTGAACAAGATGGTAGTTTTTATGTGATATAGATCTAAGTAAACTCTACTTAGGGACTTTTATCAGCATTTCTGCTACATGGAGTGCTCACCATACAGGCTCTGGTAACTGACAACTTTTTATCAGAGACCAAATGGTAATGGAAAAATGCTAGAGGAAAAACTTTCATTCAGACTTCATTGTATATCTTTATTCTGTCTTCTTTGCCCAGTCTGTGACCTGAACTGAATTTTGAGTCATGCCTATTAGCACAGTGGTTCTTCTCATCTGGAGGATGGGGTGGTCTAGGGAATGTGTCAATCAGTTGGGGCATTTTCATTCTATGCATACATGAACTTCCTTTCCTCTTTGAAAGGACACATGGCAGCCTCCTGCTAATAAGAGTCCCAGACTAGAAGATAGCCCATTGAATATGATGTTTAGTATTGAGTGTGATAACTGTTCTGTAAGGGCAAATGCATCTGACCTGAAGCCTGGGCTGGAGAGCTGTTTTCATAAGTAAACACAATCCTTCTGCATTCTTCTTGTGTCTCTCTTTTCATTCTCTCCCATCAGGCTGCAGAAATGGCTCAGCGCTTGAGTGGGATTAACCGCTGGTGCATCAGTGGCACTCCGGTACAGAGAGGATTGGAAGGTAATGGATGGTTTCCTCACATATTGCATTTATTTGAAAAACTTAAATTTCTTTAGCAAAAAGTATTGCTTAACTTTTGCTGAAATCCTCAAGTGATTATGCATATATTAAAATATATTTATATTTGATCCGAATAGTTTCAGACATCTACCTTTTTATTTTTATTTTTTTATTTTTTTGACATCTACCTTTTTAAATGGAATCAAGTGCTTTTTGTTTATATATAGATATGAAAACAGATATGTAGTGAGTTGTCCTACTGTCCTGATTTGAGCAGTTACTGTACCTGCCTGAACACTGTAGACACAGGTCTGAATTGAACTCAAAGTTCCAAAATGGGGAGTAGAAAACAGGGAGAGCCTGACAAGAAAGAAAGAGGGAAAGAGAGAAGAAGAAGGAATTAGTTTCACTTGCCTGTGTCTATAAAGATAAGGACTTCCCACTCACACATTTTAACTGATGCTTCTGCATCAGTCTCATTCATATAACTAATTTTTTCCATAGAACATAGGCAACATTTTTAAACTTTTGTCCAAGTTGCAAATATTTGAGACTAAAAGTTTAAATAAGTAATGTTGGTTTACATAATAAATTTCTTGAAAAACTGTCACTGAAATGTGGTTTAACTATAAAAATATAAATATCCTTAGTCCTATGGCAGATATTCATCTTCAAAACCTGTCATTATTGAAAATTCAGATTTTCATGTATCATTTGTTCTTAGCAGGGTAACTTACCATTCTGCTAAAGTAAAAATATCAACATCTATTATAGTGACCTGAGAAACACTATTTTTTTGATGATTATTTTTAGGGGAAAAAGAGATTTTTATGACGATGTTTAAGTATATATTTAAATACCTGTGTAATTTTAGTAAGTTACATTAAGATACATATTTGTAGAATAATATGAGGCTAATTAAAAGGCCAAATTAAGTGGTCTCCTATTACATTGGAAACTGTCCAATATGTTGATATTTAGGTGTTAATAAGATCTCATTGAACTCACAAGTTAGCTAAGAAAGTATAGAGAAAATGCCTATCACAGTTACTTTATTCTCATTTTAATCTTAAAAGAATATGAGCAGTAATTCTGCAGTTCCCTGGGTACTTAATTTGGGATGAATAAGATGTTGGCAGATGTTTTGAGCATCTGGCACCCTTTAACAAATTTTTGATTAATTTTTTAAACAGCTTTATTGAGGTATGAATGACATATAATGAAACTATAAATATTTAAAACGTAAAATTTGTAAACTTTTGACATATATATTTACCAGTGAGTTTATTTCCACGATCAACATAATGACGCCCAAAATTTTCTCATGTCCAAGTTACCTTAAAAAATAGCCTTTTCATCTTTGCTTCCATGATTCTCTGATATTTTTAATGCTATCACTCTTATAATGTATCTGGTTTTTTGTTTTTTTTGTGTGTTTAACTGCAGTGGGAATGTTAGCCTGATGTCAATTCAGTTCAGTTCAGTTCAGTGCCTCAGTCATATCCAACTCTTTGCAACACCAGGAACTACAGCATGCCAGGCCTCCAAGTCTATTACCATCTCCCGAAGTTTACCCAAACTCATGACCATTGAGTCGATGATGCCATCCAACCATCTCATCCTGTGTCATCTCCTTCAATCCTG
Organism: Cervus canadensis; assembly: GCF_019320065.1. NCBI lineage: Eukaryota > Metazoa > Chordata > Mammalia > Artiodactyla > Cervidae > Cervus > Cervus canadensis. The sequence goes on along the minus strand of NC_057418.1, from coordinate 18,248,224 downwards.
CCCTTAGTCTTTCCCAGCATCAGGGTATTTTCAAATGAGTTAGCTCTTCACATCAGGTGGCCAAAAGTATTGGAGTTTCAGCTTCAACATCAGTCCTTCCAGTGAACACCCAGGACTGATCTCCTTTAGGATGGACTGGTTGGATCTCCTTGCAGTCCAAGGGACTCTCAAAGAGTCTTCTCCAACACCACAGTTCAAAAGCATCAATTCTTGGGCGCTCAGCTTTCTTTATAGGCCAACTCTCACATCCATACATGACTAGTGGAAAAACCACAGCTTTGAGTAGATGGACCTTTGTTGGCAAAGTAATGTCTCTGCTTTTTAATATGCTGTCTAGTTTGGTCATAACTTTGCTTCCAAGGAGTAAGTGTCTTTTACTTTCATGGCTGCAATCACCATCTGCGGTGATTTTGGAGCCCGGAAAAATAAAGTCAGCCACTGTTTTCGTTGTTCCCCATCTGTTTACCATGAAGTGATGGGACTGGATGCCTTGATCTTAGTTTTCTGAATATTGAGCTTTAAGCCAACTTTTTCACTCTTCTGTTTCACTTTCATCAAGAGGCTCTTTAGTTCTTCTTCCCTTTCTGCCATAAGGGTGGTGTCATCTGCATATCTGAGGTTATTGATATTTCTTCCTGCAGTCTTGATTCCAGCTTGTGCTTCCTCCAGCTCAGCGTTTCTCATGATGTACTCTGCGTATAAGTTAAATAAGCAGGGTGACAATATACAGCCTTGACGTACTCTTTTTCCTATTTGGAACCAGTCTGTTGTTCCATGTGCAGTTCTAACTGTTGCTTCCTGACCTGCATACAGGTTTCTCAAGAGGCAGGTCAGGTGGTCTGGTATTCCCATCTCTTTCAGAATTTTCCACAGTTTATTGTGGTCCACACAGTCAAAGGCTTTGGCATAGTCGATAAAGCAGAAATAGATGTTTTTCTGGGACTCTCTTGCTTTTTTGATGAGTCAGCGGATGTTGGCAATTTGATCTCTGGTTCCTCAGCCTTTTCTAAATCTAGCTTGAACATCTGGAAGTTCACGGTTCATGTGTTGCTGAAGCCTGGCTTGGAGAATTTTGAGCATTATTTTGCTAGCGTGTGAGATGAGTACAGTTGTGCGGTAGTTTGAGCATTCTTCGGCATTGCCTTTTTGGGACTGGAATGAAAACTGACCTTTTCCAGTCCTGTAGCCACTGCTGAGTTTTCCAAATTTGCTGGCATATTGAGTGCAGCTCTTTCACAGCATCATCTTTTAAGATTTGAAATAACTCAACTGGAATTCCATCACCTCCACTAGCTTTGTTCATAGTGATGCTTCCTAAGGCCCCCTTGACTTCATATCCCAGGATGTCTGGTTCTAGGTGAGTGATCACACCATCGTGATCATCTGGGTCATGAAGATCTTTTTTGTACAGTTCTTCTGTGTATTCTTGCCAACTCTTCTTAATATCTTCTGCTTCTGTTAGGTCCATTCCATTTCTGTCTTTTATTGAGCCCATCTTTGCATGAAATGTTCCCTTGGTATCTCTAATTTTCTTGAATAGATCTCTAGTCTTTCCCATTCTATTATTTTCTTCTATTTCTTTGCACTGATCACTGAGGAACGCTTTCTTATCTCTCCTTGTTATTCTTTGGAACTCTGCATTCAAATGGGTGTATCTTTCCTTTTCTCCTTTGCTTTTCACTTCTTTTCACAGCTATTTGTAAGGCCTTCTCAGACAGTCATTTTGCTCTTTTGCATTTCTTTTTCTTGGGGATGGTCTTGCTCCCTGTCTCCTGTACAGTGTCACAAATCTTGGTGCATAGTTCATCAGGCTCTCTGTCTATCACATCTAGTCCCTTAAATCTATTTCTCACTGCCACTGTATAATCATAAGGGATTTAATTTAGGTCATACGTGAATGGTCTAGTGGTTTTCCCCACTTTTTTCAATTTAAGTCTGAATTTGGCAATAAGGAGTTCATGATCTGAGCCACAGTCAGCTCCCAGTCTTGTTTTTGCTGAGTGTATAGAGCTTCTCCATCTGTGGCTGCAAAGAATATAATCAGTCTGATTTCGGTGTTGGCCATCTGGTGTGTAGAGTCTTCTCTTGTGTTGTTGGAAGAGGGTGTTTGCTATGACCAGTGGGTTCCCTTGGCAAAACTCTGTTAGCCTTTGCCTTGCCTCATTCAGTACCCTAAGGCCAAATTTGCCTGTTATTCCAGATGCTTTTTGACTTCCTACTTTTGCATTCCAGTCGGACATCTTTTTTGGGTGTTAGTTCTAAAAGGTCTTGTAGGTCTTCATAGAACCGTTCAACTTCAGCTTCTTCAGCTGACTTACTATGTTGTATTTGGAAGTAGAAGTCTCATTTGTTTTCTTTTTGTGTTAGACCATGGTTTCTCCACCTTAGCCCCGTTAACATTTTGAGTCAGGTAATTCATTTTTATCAGGAGCTGTTCTGGGTATTTTGGATATTGAGCTTTTCGCGCCTGATGCTGGTGGTGTCCCCGCAGCTACGACACCCGCAGTTGTGTCCAGTCATGGCCGAGGGTCCCCAGTGGGCAGAACCGCACACTCCACCCCAGTTAACAGTCACTCTGCTAGACTATAGAGAGAAATCAGATTTGATGATTTATTTATTAACAACGTTTGTTTTTGCTCCATGGTAAAGTCAAAAATTTTAAGTCGAACCATCATAAGTCAGAGACTATCTGTATTCTCAACGTGCTTTTTTTCTTTCTTTTCAGATCTTTTCGGGTTAGTGGTATTTCTCGGTGTTGAACCTTACTGTCTCAAACACTGGTGGGTTCGACTTCTCTATCGTCCTTATTGCAAGAAGAATCCTCATTTCCTCTACAGCTTTATTGCCAAGATAATGTGGAGGTCTGCAAAGAAAGATGTGATTGACCAAGTCAGTAGGATAAGTATTTATTGATTAAGGGTATTAGGAAAAAATTTAAGATAAAGCAGAGTTGGGGTGAAAAGTTAAATTTCCAGGTGACTTTATTTTTCCTCCTCTGTTTAGATCCAGATACCCCCACAGACAGAAGAAACCCACTGGCTTCACTTTTCTCCAGTGGAAAGACACTTCTATCACCGTCAGCATGAGGTGTGCTGCCAGGATGCAGTGGTAAAACTCAGGAAGATTTCCGACTGGGCTCTGAGGCTCAGCAGCCTGGACAGAAGGACCGTCACCTCCATCCTGTATCCGTTGCTGAGGCTCCGGCAGGCCTGCTGCCACCCACAGGCAGTTCGTGGCGAGTTCTTGCCACTCCAGAAAAGGTTTTATTATCAGTTTTCTTATACTGTAAGAGATAATAGAGTAGTAATAGACACTACTGGGGGAAGGAGATGGCAACCCACTCCAGTATTCTTGCCTAGAGAATCCCATGGACAGAAGAGCCTGGTGGGCTGCTGTCCATAGGGTCGCACAGTCGGACATGACTGAAGTGACTTAGCTTGCATGCATGCATGGACAGTATTAAAGCAATTAGCTTCCTAGCACACAGTTTCATTCAGGGTCTTAGAACTAAGTTGTCATCTGTTTTTAGCAGTGTGGTGATTTTTCTTCAATATGGAACCCCATTTGTGAAAGAGAATCACATCAAAATTATTTTCATGGTTTTGAACATTTTTTTAGGACTGTTGAAGGGTTTTGTTGTTTTTTGGGCTTTTGTTTGTTTATTTGTCTTCTGCTGCACTCCAGATATGAAATTGTTCATTTTGCGTTATATTTTTTGCTTCTGACTTCAGGGAATGAGGTGAATTATATTCCTATTAAATATTTTCTTTATAATTATACTAGCTATATTCCTTGATTATTCCTTTCAGTACTCTGTTGTCCCAGAAAATTTGTTTGTTCATCAAACTGTGATAGGAACTAGCCTCTTTTTTTTTTTTTTTAAGCCCTTGATATTAAAAAGATATCCTTTCAGGTGCTATAAGAAATATAAAGAGGAATTTGACTCTTATCCTTGCCTTTGAGCAGTTTTTATGTAACTAAAAGCAATGATAAAGATTAGTGAAAGTGTAAAGTGGAAGTGTTAGTCACAAAGTGAAGTCTGACTCTGCAACCCATGGACTGTAAGCCTGATAGGCTCCTCTCTCCATGGGATCCTCCAGGCAAGAATACTGGAGTGGGTTGCCATTCTCTTCTCCAGGGGATCTTCCTTTCACAGGGATCAAACAAGGTCTTCTGCACTGTAGGCAGATTCTTTACCATCTGAGCCATCAGACAAAGTTTATAGTTCTCTATAAGGTAAAGAAAACATGATATATTTCACAAGAGGTATATAAATTGCTGTGGGGCTTCCCCGGTAGCTCAGACAGTAAAGAATTTGCCTGCAGTGCAGGAGATCTGCCTTCAATCCCTGGGTTGGGAAGATACCCTGAAGAAGGGAATGACTGCCCACTCAGTATTCTTGCCTGGAGAAGTCCATGGACAGAGGAGCCTGGCGGGCTACAGTCCTTGGGGTTGCAAGAGTCAGAGCGACTGAGCGACTTCACCACCACAACCACCACTTTGCACTTTAGGAAGATTTTTCTAGTTCTGCTCTTCATTGACTGAAATGAGAAAAAGTTAAAGAAGGAGAGGATCAAAAGAAAGCTTGCTAGAATAGGAAACTAATAATGATAGTGATGAAAATGGAGGTAAACAGATATCAAGGATCACAAAGACTCTGTAAGAGACTGGTACTCTTGATCTTATGTAATATTATTCTCTCACTTGGAGTCTTCTTTCTGGTTCTGAACGACCCGCCTTTTCTTGTAGCACCATGACGATGGAGGAGCTGCTGACATCCCTGCAGAAGAAGTGTGGCACTGAATGTGAAGAGGCCCATCGGCAGCTAGTCTGTGCCCTCAATGGCTTAGCAGGCATCCACATCATTAAAGGTAGAAGGTGATGCTTTGCTGTCTTCAATTCTTCTCAGTGCTTAATGAGGAAGATTAGTTATAATGTGAATCAGAGTCTCCCCAGAAAGACACTTTCACACAGTATTAATCATAATTTAAATAGGTCCAACTTAATGGAGAGCAGTTATACAGAACATTTGCGAAAACAGAAGTTTCAATATGCTTTCGCCAAACATTGCCACTTTTAGAAGTTTTTTTGTGTGAACAATCGAAACAACCAAAACAGTGAAAACTGAAACAACCAAAATGCCTAGAAACAGAATGGTTAAATTGACACATTCAAGTGAATGTTGGTCACTGACTTACAAAGTAGTATCACTTGTAAGTTCAATCTCCCAACAGATATTCGAGTATTTGCTGTGTGCTGGTTATGATTTAGGTACTAAAAATAATGCAGTAAAATAAGTGTTAATCTAGCCTCATATCTGAAAAATTATCATTTTTCTATAAGCATTTTATAGTATATATAATACTATTATATATATATATTCTGTTTTATCCTCATGATTGCCCAATAGTTTAGTCATTACCATCCCTATTTTTTTTGAGAAAATGGGTTCAGAAGGCTTAGTTGCTTTCTCAAGATTACAGTTAGAAAGTGACAAAGAATTTGCCCTGGATCTCTTGATATCACATCAGATATTTAATTTTTTTATTATACTATGTCCTCTTCTTTATCAAATAGGCATTTGTAAACCTCAATATTATTAACTATATAGTAGGTTGCAACTCACCATCAAAAATTTCTGATGTTGAGTGATATGTCACTTGTAAATGGTCACAGTAATAAATTTCAGATTTCCCAACTTGATTATGAACTGCATTTCTCATTTTATTCTGTGTTGTTATGACTCAGAAGCTTAGACAATAAATGAATTTCTTCACTTGGCCTTTTTTCTAGTCTCCTTGTCAGACTTGTCTCTTTACCCCTGCTGTGAAATTATGCACAATATGGGAATTAGGGGGAGGGTTGTTCATCTTATCGTTGTCCAAACACTGCAGCACTCTGACAGGATCAGTGTGTGACTGGCTCCTGTGTGGCAAAATACCACGCTATGATGTAGCAGGAGGCGCATCGCTGCTCTTTTCAGGGAGTTTCCACTGCATTCTCACCATAGATATTTGTCTGTGGCTGGAAACTATTGCTGATTGTTAAGAAGAATTCCTATTAGAAAGTCCGTTCATAAATGGTATCTCTGTTCTCATTTAATTGTAATTATAAACTTAACTGTGGGGGATTAACTACTTTTAGTTTCTAGTTTAATTCATAGTAGTATATTAAACAATATACATTTTTAAAAGTAACATCACATATTTAACTTATATAATTTAAACTCTTCTAATATTAGAGACCAGATAGTAAAGAGATGACTTCTAAATGAAATCTAAAATTAATATCAAACTCTAAAGGGATTCACATATTACATGCAAATATACATATATATGATATACAGTGTATATTTTAAGGTCCTCACTGATTATGGTGTTAAAAACATGATGTTATTTCGATTTTGTGTACTATATACATAAAATATATATGTGTGTGTCTATCTACACACACACGCACTCATATATAATATAGAAGTTTTAGGTTCAGTTTTCTGAGAAAGAAAGCTTTTTTCCTGATCATCACATACATTTTTCATTTCTACATGTGTTTTTTTGGAAAAAATTAGTTTGGCAGTATCAAACCAGTACAATTTGTGTAGTTGTTAATATATTTAGTGCCATCAAGTGGCAAAGAATGGGTATTTCCATATTTGGCTTATATTTGCATAGCTTATTGAATATGGATATTTTTATGTCTTTCCCAGATGTAAAAATATATATTTTTTTCACTATAAAAAATCGTTTTTTTTTTTTTACTAAGCAGTGAAAAGAAAACAGATATTGTAATGAATAGCTCAGTTTCATCTGCTTTTATTATAGTCTAGTCATTGAACCTTCTTTAAAAAGTATAATAATTATGAAGAGAAAATTGTTAAATGAATTATTCTTTATAAATGACAGTATAAATATTAATAGAATCCATATGTCTTTTGAAAAGCTAAAGAGAGCTCATTGTGTGAAGATAATTGTGTTACTCCTACATTATAATGCAACTTTATTATTGTGAAAGTAATCTGCTTTATAAAAATGAATAGAGATTAGACGACTTGTCAGAAACTGTGAAAATGTGTGCTTTAGAAAGCTTTATATTAAATAACTGGTAGAACTAGATATAAAGCAGTGGTATAAAAGCAAGTGTTTTGTGCAACAATATGAATGTACTTAATGCTGTTGGACTACACTCTTTTAAAAATTGTTGTAATGGTAAATTTTATTTTATGTATACTTTACCACAATAAAATATACGTGTATGGAATCAGCTTTAACAGAGAGAGAGTGTGTGTGTTAGTCACTCAGTCATGTCCGACTCTTTGCAACCCCATGGACTATTCTGTCCATGGAATTCTCCAGACAAGAATACTAGAATGGGTTGCCATTCCCTTCTCCAGGGGATCTTCCTGACTCAGGGATCAAACCTAGGTCTTCCGATTACAGGCAGATTCTTTACAGTCTGAATCATCAGGCACACATATATACATGGAATATTCATTATGGCTTTGACTAAATTTTAAATCCATGATATTAATGAAACTGGTTTAAAGTTTAAAATAAGCAAGTGTATGCAACGATCAGGATAAAAGCTTTTTCCTCAGCAAACTGAAACTAGAACATCTCTTTATCTTTTTCTCCCTTGTGTTTCATGATTTTGCCACTTAAGATTTTCATTTTAATTGTATGTATAAATTACTGATTTTGAGTTTTTCCCCAGGCAGCAGATAAGATAGGTTCCATTATTCAGAGCCATTAAAAATGTTTCACCTCTCCTTCACTGAAGTCTAATGAAACTTTCTGGAAGAATCAGGTAGTAAATATTTCAGGCTTTGTGAGCCGTAAGATTTGTGACAACTATTGTTGTCACAATTACAGCTATTTTAATACAAAAGCAGCCACAGACAGTATGTAAAGTCCGCATGACTGAGTTCCACTAAAACTTTATTCATGGGCCTTAGATTTAATATCATGTAATTTTCACATGTCACAAAATAGTACTATCTTAGTTTTTATTTCAACTATTAAAAATGTAAAAAAAAAAGTTCTTACTGTGTAGACCCTACAGAAATGCAGTCAGATAAGACCCGTGGGCCATAGTTTGTCAGCTTGTGCTTTTATACTTTTTTAATGACTTTATTTGTATGAGCTACTTTTTAGGTATAACAAAAAAAAGCATAAATCTCTTAGACTAACTGTGAATTATATAACCAGAAATAGAAAGAATTCTAAATTTTTGAAATGTAGTTATAAACTGTAAATCATTCTGGCCTAATACCAACAGAAACAATACCTATCAAGAAGAGTGCATTATTTTTCTGAGAAGTACATGTACATTGGTCGTAGTGTTTTGAATATTTGTTTATAAACACATGTAAGTACCCTAAATTTGTCCTTAATTTCAAACATCCTAATGACTACTGCTTGGAAGTCATTAACTTCAACAAGAAGAAAACATTAGTTTAAAAGTTAGAGTTTGATTTTTAGCATAATTTTAAAACATTGTATTTGATTGGTGTTCTATTTCTGTGGAATTTTAACCCCAAGAAAGAGTGCTATAAACTTTTTTTACTGGGGCAGTCATATTAATACCAACTCAAATTCCTTTTCATAAAAAATAAATTAGGAAGTTCTAATCAATGCTGTGTTTTTACAGTAGGTGTTTTTAGATGACTTTGAGAGCTAAATACATGATTTTCTTATTCCTTAAACATATTTTGATTGTCCAGGCGAGTATGCTTTGGCAGCAGAACTATACAGAGAAGTGTTGCGTTCATCTGAGGAACACAAGGAAAAACTCAAAACGGATTCACTGCAAGTAAGTAAAACTAAACAGTTTCAAACTGTCTGATCTTTGTAAAATAAATTTTCTGAATATTTAAGAGGATGAACGGTAACAAGTGGAGTGAGTCACAGTCACTGGGGATAAAGCTTAGAATTCATGTTCTCTTAACAAGCACCCAGGATGTCTTTTTGTAAAGACCCAAAAGTTTGAGAATCACTAATATGCTGTCTACTTAGGCCAGTATTGACCACAAGGCTGACTAGATAAGCCTAACCTACATTAGAAAAGCAGCTCAAAACATTTGTATTTCAAAAGAATGGCATCAGTTTTATCACTTTTGCATATTTACATCAGCATATTTATTTACATGATATTCAGCAAAAAAAGAAATTGAGTTACACTCAGCAGTGGAACTAAGTAATAATAATACTTATCCAATGGTCTTTTAATTTAGTTTTTGGAGGTCTTTTAGGGAGATTTGGATATTTGAATTGTAACACTTAAGTGTGAAATATCCTCTTCTTGATTCTATCAGTGGATCATATAAACAAGACTCTATCTAAATGATAAATAAGGTCCCTTTTATGAATCCTGGTAAATTTAGTCTTGAGTCCCAGGTAAGGCTTCTTTTTTACTGTTCAGAACCTAGACCTCGGAACCTCATGTTCACCTGTGTCTGAGCAGGTGTTAGGAGGAGTGTATGGGGGAGGGGGAAGAGGAGAGAAAATTAAATACTAGTATCCTTATATTATGTATGCATGGATGAGGATTACAGAAAGTTTTGGACCTTAAGCAAATGTGTTCACCTTATGAGAGAAGGAGAAAGTGCAAAGATACTGTGCTCCTGAGTAAAGGAAACAAAAGTGAAAGGTATGTCCAGTGTGCCTGAGTTCGAGAGTGAAGAGTAAACCATCAGTCAGCCTGGTTCTTGCTTTGAGTCAGAGTAACCTAGCCTGCTGACCAAACATAACCCGCCAAATGTCTAACTCTGTCCAGTCAAATGAGCCACTCTGCTCTGTTGGGATAAAATGTAACAGAGAGAGATACGTATTCCTCCCAGTCCATTCCACCAACTTGTGCAGACAGCAGCAGAGACCTCAATAAATCACAGACCCAACATCGCAGTGAGGTGGCTGGCTTATATTAATATTTAATACAGAGATTGAAGATGGCGTTTTCTCCTTTATTCTACACCATCTTCACCTCCAGCCCTCCTCTTTTCAGCCCTTAAATTCAACAGATCCAGGTCACAGCCCTGTTTTCTTATGTATTTCATTATCTGGTTTTATAATATCATAAATTGCTAGGCTTATCCAGACTCATTTTCCAGAAGAGGAATCAAGTCTATGTAGTCAACCTTTCTGCTTTACTGGACTTACTGAACATATTCATATTTCCCCATATAGACAAGTGCTTGTATAAGAGAAGAAGTTACCTATATTACATACTCTGTTAAATACATATGCATGTTTCATAAGACCATATATTTTAACTGAAAATTTACATCATTATGAATTAAGATAAGTATAGTAAAACTGACTCTGAAGAAAGTTGGTATTCAAGTTATTTTTAAAGGAAAAGAATTTGGTGATTTGGTCTTAAATGCATTGTTAGTGTTCTGTATGCCTTAGTGATAGTAGATTCTCCCCTTAGAGTCCACTGCATTGGCTGTCGTAATTGCTGCCTTTTGTGTGTTTGTAGAGACTTCATGCTACCCATAACTTGATGGAATTGTTGACAGCCAAGCACCCAGGGATACCTCCTACCCTCAGAGATGGCAGACTTGAGGAAGAGGTAATTTTTTTTCTTTTCATTCTGCCTATAAAAGAATTTTTTCTCAGACTTCGTGTTCCGGCTAATTGATACATCCTAGGAAATCAAAAGGTAATCACGTTTCCTTGCTGCTTTGATGTTCCAAACTTTGCTGTGGTGATTTTGGGTGGCACAGAATAGCAACTCTCCCTATTGTGTTGTTTCTCTGAGAATCTTCTTGCAGCTGTGTGGCAATTGCTTGTTGTAGACGTGGCTGCTGGTAGCCAACAGCACAGGATGTCAGCAAACAACAAATTACAGGGAATCTTGTTGATTTCATGACAGACCTGCCAAAGGTGTAGTTTAGTAAAAATGAAGTTTTGTACTTTTTGCACCCTTCGATGTATTATTTAAAGCAATAAATAAACTCAAATTTTCACTATAACTTATGTCCTCTCAAAGAAATTCCTTCTGCAATGAATATTGCCTCTTGTTAGAAACAGTGACATAAGATAATTTTAATACACTTATTATGCCAATTCCCCAGTGAATTTTTGCCTTGTTAAAGATCAGAAGGATGGCAAACCTAAAAGCAAAAGGATTGTAGATGTGTTTGAAAACTACTGAACCTGTAAATGGAGCCTTTATGTAAATTAAGAGGATAAAAAATGAGATTTTGTAAGTATGTACTTACTTGTAATTGTAAGTAAGTATGTAAGTATTTTGTAAGTATGTATCTAGCTAGATGCTAGATAGTAATCTAGCATCAAGTGTATGAAATTTTCAAGTGAAAATGTGTATGAAAAATTTCAAGTGAAATTTTATTCCCAGTGCAGGCGTCTAATCTTTATATGTAATCAGTCACTCTGTTAAATGCTTTCAGTGACAGGAAGTTCTCTGGGAGACAGTCCTATCTATTAGTAGACAGCTCTAATGACCAGCTAATTACAACCAAGGAATTGTAATGGATATTAATTGGAAGGTCATGACAGGAAGAGGAAAATTGCATCATGAGGTGGAGGGTTCATACTATGTAGATGTATTTCCACGTACATCACTTTATCACTTTTGCCTAACTCTCACATGATATGTAGCCTTGGTATTTCAAAGCTGGACGAAATTCTAGAAATCATCCACTTCCACCACCTGTTTTTGTAGATGAGTAACTAAAGCCTAGGAAAATGAAATGGCTAGTCAAAAGAGATGTTTCTATTTTGACTTCATGAAATTGCTGTTGTTGTAAGTCAGAGGTGGTCTAGTATTGGCAATTTCTTATGGCTCATCCCACTGCTAAGTGGAGCATTGGGGTTTCCAGTTCAGTAGTCTTTCCAGTTTTTCTCCCACTGTCCACATAGCCTCTGATCATCCCCTTTCTTCATTCATGAAATAGTTTCCAGAGTCAGTTAAGTCTTTCAGTTAAATGGACAAATGTGAGTTTCCCTAAGTTTCCTAGTGGAAACTTACAAGAATAAAATTTTTCAGTGTTTCTGTTGCTTGCAAATAATGTGATCCTTTTTGTTTTGAGAAGTTGAAAGGGGCCCAATTATTGAATCATTTTTGTATTAATCTTCTAAGACTCCCATAACAAAATACAGACTAGGTGACTTAAACATTAGAAGTTTCATTTCTCACACTCATGGACTGGAAGAATTACTGTTGTTAAAATGTTTATGCTGCCCAAGGCACTATACAGTTTCAGTTTAATTCCTATTAAAATTCTAGTGGTATTTTTCACAGAAATAGAATAAACAATCCAAAAATCTGTGTGGAGCTAGAAAAGATCCTGAATAGCCAAAGTCATCTTGAAAAAGAAGAACAAAGCTGCAGGCATTATGCACCCTGATTTTAAGCTATATTATAAAACTATAGTATTTAAAAGAATATGGTGTTGATATAAAAGCAGACACATAGATCAATGGGAAAGAACAGAGAGAACCCAGAAATAAACCTACCCACATATGGTCAGTTAATTTATAAAAAAGAACCAAGATTCAGTTCAGTTCAGTCGCTCAGTCATGTCCAACTCTTTGCAACCCCATGGACTTCAGCACACCAGGCCTCCCTGTCCATCACCAGCTCCCGGAGTTTACTCAAACTCATGTCCATCGAGTCGCTGATGCCATCCAACATCTCATCCTCTGTCGACCCCTTCTCCTCCCGCCTTCAATCTTTCCCAGCATTGGGGTCTTTTCCAATGAGTCAGTTCTTCGCATCAGGTGGCCAAAGTACTGGAGTTTCAGCTTCAGCATCAGTCCTTCCAATGAATAAGCGGGACGGATTTCCTTTAGGATGGACTGGTTGGATCTCCTTGCTGTCCAAGGGACTCTCAAGAGTCTTCTCCAACACCACAGTTCAAAAGCATCAATTCTTCGGCACTCAGCTTTCTTTATAGTCTAACTTTCATACCTATACATGACTACTGGAAAAACCATACCTTTGACTAGACGGACCTTTGTTGGCAAAGTAATGTCTCTGCTTTTTAATATGCTGTCTAGGTTGGTCATAACTTTCCTTCCAAGGAGTAAGTGTCTTTTAATTTCATGGCTGCAGTCACCATCCACAGTGATTTTGGAGCCTGCAAAAATAAAGTCAGCCACTGTTTCCATTATTTACCCATCTATTTGCCATGAAGTGATGGGACTGGATGCCATGATCTTAGTTTTCTGAATGCTGAGTTTTAAGCCAACTTTTTCACTCTCCTCTTTCACTTTCATCAAGAGGCTTTTTAGTTCCTCTTCACTCTCTGCCATAAGGGTGGTGTCATCTGCATATCTGAGGTTATTGATATTTCTCCTGGCAATCTTGATTCCAGCTTGTGCTTCATCCAGTCCAGCATGTCTCATGATGTACTCTGCATTTAAGTTAAATGAGCAGGGTGACAATATACAGCCTTGACGTACTCCTTTTCCTATTTGGAACCAGTCTGTTGTTCCATGTCCAGTTCTAACTGTTGCTTCTTGACCTGCATACAGATTGTGGTCTGGTATTTCCATCTCTTTCAGAATTTTCCGCAGTTTATTGTGATCCACACAGTCAAAGGCTTTGGTATAGTCAATAGAGCAGATATTTTTCTGGAGCTCTCTTGCTTTTTCAGTGATCCAGTGGATGTTGGCAATTTGATCTCTGATTCCTCTGCCTTTTCTAAATCCAGCTTGAACATCTGGCAGTTCATGGTTCACATATTGCTGAAGCTTGGCTTAAAAAATTTTGAGCATTACTTTACTAGTGTGTGAGATGAGTGCAGTTGTGCGGTAGTTTGAGAATTCTTTGGCATTGCCTTTCTTTGGGACTGGAATAAAAACTGACCTTTTCCAGTCCTGTGGCCACTGCTGAGTTTTCCAAATTTGCTGGCATATTGAGTGCAGCACTTTGACAGCATCATCTTTCAGGATTTGAAATAGGTCAACTGGAATTCCATCACCTCCACTAGCTTTGTTCATAGTGATGCTTCCTAAGGCCCACTTGACTTCACATTCCAGGATGTTTGGCTCTAGATGAGTGAGCACACCATAGTGATTATCTAGGTCATGAAGATCTTTTTTATATCGTTCTTATTCAGTAGGGAAAGGACAGTCTCTCCTTTTTTTTAATTGAAGTACGGTTGATTTGATATGGGGCTTCCTTGGTGGCTCAGATGGTAATGAGTATGCCTACAGTGCAGGACATCCGGATTCAGTCCTGGGTCGGGAAGATCCCCTGGAGAAGGGAACGGCTACCCACTCCACTATTCTTGCCTGAAGAATTCCATGGGCTAAGGAACCTGGGAGGCTACAGTCCATGGGGCTACAAAGAGTTGGACACAACTGAACAACTAACACTACTACTACTATAGTTAATTTATGATACAGTATACAGCATAATGATTCAGTATTTTTATAGATTATGCTTCATTATAAGTTATTGCAAGATAATGGCTATAATTCCCTTTACTATACAATCTATGCTTGTTGCTCATCTGTTTTATATGTAGCAGTAGTTTGTGTCTCATCCCCCTGATTTGCCCTGTCCCCTTTCATCTCCACAGTGGTAACCAGTAGTAGTTTGTTTTCTATATCAATGAGTCTGTGTTTGTTTTGCATATATATTCATTTTATTTTTTAAATTCCATGTGTAAGTAATATGATAAAATATTTGTGTTTCTCTTTTCTGCCTTGTTCACTGAGCATGATATTCTGCATCCATCCATGTTTCTGCAAATGGCAGAATTTCTTTCTTTGATTATAACTGAATAATATTCCATTATAAATATTTACAACAGCTTCTTTATCCATTCATCTCTGTTGATGGGCACTTGGGTTTTATCATGTCTTGGTTAATTGTAATTAGTGCTGCTCTGAACATCAGAGTATACGTATCTTTTTGAACTAGTGTTTTCATTGTTTTTCCATCTGTATACTCAGGAGTGGAATTGCTGAGTCATATGTGCTATATTTAGTTTTTTGAGGAATCTCCATACTGTTTTCCTTAGTAGCTATACCAATTTACATTCCTACCAACAGTATGCAAGGGTTCTTTTTTCTCCATGTTATCCCCAACACTTGTTATTTGTAAACTTTTTGATATAGTCATGACATGTGTGAGGTGATACCTCATTGCTGTTGTAATTTATATTTCTTTAATAATTAGTGGTTTTGAGCATCTTTTCATGTGCCTTATTAGCCATCTCTATGTCTTCTTTGGGAAAATGTTTATTCAGGTCTTCTGCCCATTTTTTAATTAGGTTGTTTTTTTGATATTGAGTTTTATGTGTTGTCTATATACTTCAGATGCTGACGTCTTATCAGGGATTTAGATATTACCCTGTTATCAGGCAATTAAAAAACAGGCAGAGGATAGGAATAGACATTATTTCAAAGAGACATACGGATGGCCAACATGCACATGAAAAGATGCTCAACATCGTTAATCATCAGGGAAGGCTAGAAGTCTGATAGCAAGTTGTCATGACGGTTGGTTGCTCCTAAAGACTCTCCCTTTGGCTGGCAGATGGCTGCCTTCTCACTGGGTCCTCATATGGCGTTTTCTCTGTGCACTTGCATCCCTGGTATCTCTCCCTTTTCTTTTAAGGACACTAGTCATATTGGATTAGGGCTCCACCCTTATCATCACATGTATGTGCATTTACTCAATCACTTTCTTAAAGACCCTGTCTGTAAATATAGTCACATTGGGGGTTAGAGCTTCATCCTACAGCTTTTGAAGGAACACAGTTCAGTTCACAAAACCTGTGTTAGTGTATATTCTCAAGTATTAGTTCTAAACTGAAATAATTCCAAGGAATTATAATAACTGAATGAGACAAGAAATTCTAAAATGTATTCCTGCTTTGCCTTATAGTTTAAAATGTTACCGCTCTTCCTCCTCCCCTTTTTTTTTTAATTAAAAAATTAGATAAAAATTTGGAGAGCAGGGCTTCCCTGGTGGCTCAGAGGTTAAAGCGTCTGCCTGCAATGCAGGAGACCTGGGTTCGATCCCTGGGTTAGGAAGATCCCCTGGAGAAGGAAATGGCAACCCACTCCAGTATTCTTGCCTGGAGAATTCTATAGACAGAGGAGCCTGGTGGGCTACAGTCAACGGGGTCGCAAAGAGTCAGACATGACTGAGCGATTTCACTAATGTCATAAAGTTACCAACTACAATAAAAAAATTTGGAGAGCTAATCCTTGGAATTTCTTATATTATTTGATTTGCATGTAAATGTAAGTCAAGGTGTCCTCCAGGTTATTCTCTTCAATACACATATTAGGAACTTCTAGCATAGCTTTTATGTTCTCTACAGTATACTTGACTTCAGTGCTTAAATTAAATAGATTTAAACAAATAAAACAAGCACACTGTTCTTGAAACATCATACTAGATTATTTTCTTGACCTGGAGTGACAGTTTATACTTGTTTCCTGTTTCAACACAGGCCAAACAACTCCGAGAGCATTATATGAGCAAGTGTAACACAGAGGTTGCAGAAGCCCAGCAGGCTTTGTTGCCTGTGCAGCAGACTATCCGTGATCTCCAGAGAAAGGTATGTATATAATTTTCCTTACTTACATTTGTCTTCACATAACATTTTGGTGGTGCGAAGACTTTTGGGAGTGCGAAGTCAAGTGGGACTTAAGAAGCACTGCTATTAATAAAGTTAGTGGATGCAATGAAATTCCCACAGAACTATTCAGATCCCTAAAGGATGATGCCATCAAGGATTTGCATTCATTATGCCGGAAAATCTGGAAGACCCAGCAGTGGCCACAGGACTGGAAAAGGTCAGTCCTCATCCCAATTCCCAAGAAGGGTACTACCAAAGAATGTGCTAACCATTAAACAGTTGCACTCATCTCTCAAGCTAGTATGGTCATGCTTAAAATCTTGCATACTAGGCTTCAGCGTTAAGCGAACCAAGAACTTCCAGATGTCCAGCTGGGTTTCAAAAAGGAAGAGAAACTAGAGATCAAATTGCCAACATTCGCTGGACTTTATAGAAAGCGAGGGAATTTCAGAAAAACATCTATCTCTGTTTCATCAACTACACTAAAGCCTTTAATTGTGTGGATCATGACAAACTGTGGAACGCTCTTAGAGAAATGGGCATACCAGACCACCTTACCTGTCCTGAGAAACCTGTGTGCAGATCAAGAAGCAACAGTTAGAACCTTGTGTGGAAGAACTGATTGGTTCAAGATTGAGAAAGGAGTATGACAGGGCTGTCTGCTGTCACCTGTTTCTTTAATCTGTATGCTGCGCACATCATGAGAAATGCCAGGCTGGATGAGTTACAAGCTGGAATCAAGATGGGCAGGAGAAACCTCAACAACCTCAGATATGCAGATGATACCACTCTAATGGCAGAAAGCAATGAACTAAAGAGCATCTTGATGAGGGTGAAGGAGGAGAGTGAAAGAGTCAGCTTAAGACTAAATAGTAAAAAACTAAGGTCATGGCATCCAGCCCCATTACTTCATGGCAAATAGAGGGGGAGAAGGTGGAAGCAGTGACAGATTTTCTCTTCTTGGGCTTCAGAATTACTGTGGCTGGTAACTGCAGCCATGAAATCAAAGATGAATGCCTCTTGGCAGGAAAGGGATGACAAACGTAGACAGTGTGTTGAAAAGCAGAGACATTACCCTGCCAACAAAGGCCCATGTAGTCAAGGCTCTGGTCTTCCCAGTGGTCACGTATGGTTGTGAGAGCTGGACCGTAAAGAAAGCAGAACACCAAAGATTGAAGCCTTCCAGCTGTGGTCCTGGAGAAGACTTCTCAAAGTCCCTTGGACAGCAAGGAGATAAACCAATCTTAAGTGAGATCAACCCTGAATATTCACTGGAAGGACTGATGCTGAAGCTGAAGCTCCAGTATTTTGGTCATCTGATGTGAACAGACAACTCATTGGAAAAGTCCCTGCTTCTGGGAAAGATTGAGGGCAGAAGGAGAAGAGGGTGTCAGAGGATGAGATGGCTGGACGGCATCACCGATGCAATGAACGTGAACTTGGGCAAACTCCAGGAGATGGTGAGGGATAGGGAGGCCTGGCCTGCTGCAGTCCATATGGTCTCAAAGAGTCGGACACAACTGGGACACTGAACAGCAACACCATTTTGGTTTGTGTTCTGATCTGGGGAGAAACTTGAACTTTCGTATCATCTTGGAATTCTTAGCACCTAGTATAGTGAAGTGAAAGTTGCTCAGTCGTGTCCGACTCTTTGCGACCCCATGGACTATATAGTCCATGGAATTCTCCAGGCCAGAATACTGGAGTAGGTAGCCTTTCCCTTCTCCAAGGGATCTTCCCAACCCAGGGATCGAACCCACGTCTCCCGCATTGCAGGCAGATTCTTTACCAGCTGAGCCACAATGGAAGCCCATATAGTACTTGGGCCACAATAAAAGTTTATTTGCTGTTAGCGGTGTTTATTGATTGAATGAACAGATACAGAGATAAATCACCTATTTTGAGGTTATTCTCTTTGGTTTCTTTTAAGGTATAATGCGGTTTCCTCTACCCTTAGTATATAACCCAAATTGTCTTTTGAAGAAAGTAGACTTCTACAACCTTCTTTTGATCTTAGATGTGCATGCTTCCAAAATCTTTCAAGGTTTGGAATATTAGAACTATAACTATTTTTCTTATGAAATATGTGCCATTTGTCATTTCTAAAATTTCTCTTTCATGAAGTCAATAGCATAGTTTAAAGGGGAGGCTACACAAAATACACTTTTTGTCTTTGATTTTAATCAGTTACACCACATGTTATTCTTCCTAATTCATTAATTATTTAGTATTAGGCATATAATTTCATTAATTACCATAGATTATTCATTGAGTAGAATCTCATTCTGTTGAGGATAAGCATGAAGTCTTTATTATGCTGAGCAAGAAACCTTTTCAGATATATAGAGTGAATACTGAATTTAAAATTTTTTTTTTTTAGCACAGCTTTGTTATACGTGTATGTACAATAAATTCTCATTCATTTAGAGTAATCATGAAATAGGTGTTCTATTTAATTATATATTCATTCATTCATTGTATAGCCAACATGTCTATTTGTCTGCCTACTACTGTTGTAATTTTCCTGAGAGTGGCATTTATTGTTCCTTTTAACTTTTCACAGAACCCTTTCCAGTGATAGAATATAGTGATTACTGAAAAGATATTTATTATCTTGGTTACAGATTCATTCTAATTCTCCTTGGTGGCTGAATGTGATACACAGAGCAATAGAATTTGGTATTGAAGAGGAACTTGCTCAAAGAGTGCGAAATGAAATAACCAGCAACTACAAGCAACAAACTGGCAAGCTCTCTATGTCAGAGAAGTAAGAAAGTAGCACAAAACAGGACAATTATATTAGTAGTCATCCCAAATATTCAGATCATTTGGTATTAAGAGTTACAGTTAAAGATCATAACACACTGTGGTTATGAACATCTGAATTTTATATTTTGTTAAGTGTATATTTCAAATCAAAATATGAGGTATAAATCTAAAAGATAAACCTTTTTTCCTGTATATTAGTCATTTTTAAATGTCTTGGTTTTTAGTGCATTTTTTTCTTTTTTTTTAATCCACTTGAAGTATTCTTTTGTATCTTGGTTGGATAAAGTTGCTTAAAACCAAGTTGAAGCAGAGTTTTGAAATAGGCTCTGTTTTGGAGATTTTTGCCCTTGGGGTAAGCCATTCCCATTTCCCTATGTGATTCATTCCCTAAGAGCTAAGTTCATAGTGCCACAGTGAGCAGTTTTATATTGTAGAGTCTTTGTCTTCCCGTCTTTCTTCTCATCAACGCTTACCATTCTTTAAGATAAAGATATTGGATTATTGCTCTTGATGTATGAATGGTGAATAATTCTTTCCAAAGAACAGATATACTCTGTCAAAAGTACCTCCAGTGGTTTAACCCAAAGGGAGTTTGCCTAGTGTGGGGAACTTAGGTGTTGTGGCAGAACTGGATTCTGGGTGGTAGGACCTCAGCCTCTCAGATCACACCCCAGTAGGAGGTCAGCCTTGGCATTAAAGCTGGTTTTCAGTGAAAAATTCAGTGTAAGAATGTCTTTTAAATATTTAAAGCATTTTCATTTGCTCCTCTAAAAACTTTGCCAAATGTCTGCTAACACCCTAAAAAGATATGCTCCATTTTCCATGTGTCATTATTAACTTGGATGTACCTTAGTATAATCATTTTTTTCATCATACAGAACCTGATAGACTTCTCATTTCTAAAGTATATGCAGTATTCAGTTCAGTTCATTCGCTCAATCGTGTCCGACTCTGCAACCCCATGGACTGCAGCACACCTGGCCTCCTGTCCATCACCAACTCCCGGAGTTTACCCGAACTCAAGACCATTGAGTGGGTGGTGCCATCCAACCATCTCATCCTATGTCATCCCCTTCTCCTCCCACCTTCAATCTTTCCCAGCATCAGGGTCTTTTCAAATGAGTCAGCTCTTTGTATCAGGTGGCCAAAGTATTGGATTTCAGCTTCAACATCAGTCCTTCCAATGAACACCCAGGACTGATCTCCTTTAGGATGGACTGGTTGGATCTCCTTGGAGCCCAAGTGACTCTCAAGAGTCTTCTCCAACACCACAGTTCAAAAGCATCAATTCTTTGACGCTCAACTTTCTTTATAGTCCACCTCTCACATCCATACATGACTACTGGAGAAACCATAGCCTTGACTAGATGGACCTTTGTTGGCAAAGTAATGTCTCTGCTTTTTAATATGCTGTCTAGGTTGGTCATAGCTTTTCTTCCAAGGAGCAAGCATCTTTTAATTTTGTGGATGCAGTCACCATCTGCAATGATTTTGGAGCCCAAAAAATAAAGTCTGACACTGTTTCCACTGTTTACCCATCTGTTTGCCATGAAGTGATGGGACCAGATGCCATGGTCTTAGTTTTCTGAATGTTGAGTTTTAAGCCAACTTTTTCACTCTCCTCTTTCATCAAGAGGCTCTTTAGTTCTTCTTCCCTTTCTGCCAAAAGGGTGGTGTCATCTGCATATCTGACGTTATTATTTCTCCCGGCAACCTTGATTCCAGCCTGTGCATCCAGTCCAGCATGTCTCATGATGTACTCTGTGTATAAGTTAAGTAAGCAGGGTGACAATATACAGCCTTGACGTACTCCTTCTCCTATTTGGAACCAGTCTATTGTTCCATGTCCAGTTCTAACTGTTGTTTCCTGACCTGCATACAGATTTCTCAAGAGGCAGGTCAGGTGGTCTGGTATGCCCATCTTTTTCAGAATTTTCGAGTTTGCTGTGATCCACATAGTCAAAGGCTTTGGCATAGTCAATAAAGCAGAAATAGATGTCCTTCTGGAACTCTCTTGCTTTTTCGATGATGCTACAGATGTTGGCAGTTTGATCTCTGGTTCCTCTGCCTTTTCTAAATCCAGCTTGAACAACTGGAAGTTCACGGTTCACATGCTGTTGAAGTTTGGCTTGGAGAATTTTGAGCATTACTTTCCTAGCATGTGAGATGAGTACAATTGTGAGGTAGTTTGAACATTCTTTGGCATTGCCTTTCTTTGGGATTGGAATGAAAGCTGGCCTTTTCCAGTCCTGTGGCCACTACTGAGTTTTCCAAATTTGCTGGCATATTATGTGCAGCACTTTCACAGCATCATCTTTCAGGATTTGAAATAGGTCAACTGGAATTCCATCACCTCCACTAGCTTTGTTCATAGCAATGCTTCCTAAGGCCCACTTGACTTCACATTCCAGGATGTATGGCTCGAGGTGAGTGATCACACCATCGTGATTATGTGGGTCGTGAAGATCTTTTTTGTACAGTTCTGTGTATTCTTGCCACCTCTTCTTACTATCTTTTGCTTCTGTTGGGTCCATACCATTTCTATCCTTTATTGAGCCCATCTTTGCATGAAATGTTCCCTTGGTATCTCTGATTTTCTTGACGAGATCTCTAGTCTTTCCCATTATATTGTTTTCATCTATTTCTTTCCCTTGGTCACTGAGGAAGGCTTTCTTATCTCTCCTTGCTATTCTTTGGAACTCTGCATTCAAATGGATGTATCTTTCCTTTTCTCCTTTGCTTTTGGCTTCTCTTCTTTTCACAGCTATTTATAAGGCCTCCTCAGACAGCCATTTTGCTTTTTGCATTTCTTTTTCTTGTGGATGGTCTTGATTCCTGTCTCCTGTACAGTGTCGTGAATCTCCGTCCATAGTTCATCAGGCAAGGTCTATCAGATCTAATCCCTTAAATCTATTTCTCACTTCCACTGTATAATCGTAAGGAATTTGATTTAGGTTATACCTGAATGATCTAGTGTTTTCCCTACTTTCTTGAATTTAAGTCTGAATTTGGCAATAAGGAGTTTATGATCTGAGCCACAGTCCACTCCCCGTCTTGTTTTTGCTGACTGTATAGAGCTTCTCCATGTTTGGCTACAAAGAATATAATCAATCTGATTTTGCTGTTGACCATCTGGTCATGTCCATGTGTAGAGTCTTCTCTTGTGTTGTTGGAAGAGGGTGTCTGCTATGATCAGCATGTTCTCTTGGCAAATACTAACTGCTTTTGAGTGCACTCCTTTTTTCCTGTTAAGCCCAGAATCACCGTTCCCAATAAGTTGTTCTTTATGTCACAATGTTTTATCTCGTGTTAAAGCTATGTCCTAATGTGTTCTGCCAGCATTGTGGAATCAGCTGATAAACATATTTTTATATGTCTTGAATTTGTTTTTCTCAAATCATGCAGAAACTACTTTTAGAAGTTGTAAATCTCCATATTAGAATATATCCTCTATTAAATATTTTGAGGTCTCATGGCTATAAAAGGACCAATAGGAAACATTAAATGTATAATTTATCATCAAACATGAATTTTAAAAGCACTAGACATAAATAAAAAGTAAGAAAATGCATTTTTAAAGTTAACATTGTTTTAGATTATATGTATTCAGACATCATCTTAACACAGTTGCTCTGTTTTTTAATGAAATTTTTATCTCAGAAACCAAAGTACTCCTGTTTGCTTGTTAGTAATCCTTAAGGAAGGCTGTTTAGCTTGGTGATTAAGAATACAAGTAGGTTCTTGAGTCAGACTGCCTATGTTCATACCTCAACTCCACCCGTTATCTCTGTGTTCTTGGGAGAGTTATATAAGCTCTCTCTGCCTTGGTTTCTTCATCTATAAACCCACAAAGCATTGTTGTTAAGATTAGAAAAAAGTGCTTACTTACAATGCTACCTACCATTAGTACAGTGTTTAAGAGTTACCATCTATTATTATCTTTGCTCTTCATTGAAGACTAACCTAATTTTAAGTATCTCTATGTAATTTTTTTTAGAAATACTGAGCAGTTATTCTGTCTATTATACATGTTTTTTAAAAGGGGATATAACCTAATTCTTACCTTCTAAAAGTTAGTTTAATGAGAAGACAAGAGTTATAAGTAATTTGAGAAATATGAGCATGTGTAAACAAAGTACTGGGACTTTCCAGGTGGCTCAGATGGTAAAGAATCCGCCTGCAGTGCAGGAGACCTGGGTTTGATCCCTGGGTTGGGAAGATCCCCTGGAGGAGAGCATGGCAACTCACTCCAGTATTCTTGCCTGGAGAATCCCAGGGACAGAGGGGCCTGGTGGGCTATGGTTCATGGGGTCACAGAGTCTGACACGACTGAGCAACTAAGCACAGCATACCAGTGCCGGAGATCTGGGTTTGACCCCTGGTCAGGAAGATCTCCTGAGGAGGAAACAGCAGCCCACTCCAGTATTCTTGACCGGGACATCCCATGGACAGAGGATCCTAGTGGGCTACCGTCCATGGGGTCACAGAAGAGTCATATATGACTTAGCAGCTAACAGCAACAAAGTACAAAAATGAATAATGTTATTAATAAACTCCATGAACAGAAAGAAACAGACTAATGTGAAATATTGGGAAAGCCTTTTAGGAAGGAGAGTAGTCTCTTATGAACAATTTGGAGAATGGTATATGGATTTTAGGAAGAAGGATATCAGTCAGTTCATTGTCTCAGTTGTGTCTGACTCTTTGCGACCCCATGAACCGCAGCACGCCAAGCCTCCCTGACCATCACCAACTCCCGGAGTCCACCCAAACCCATGTCCATTGAGTCGGTGATGCCATCCAACCACCTCATCCTCTGTTGTCCCCTTCTCCTCCTGCCCTTAATCTTTCCCAGCATCAGGGTCTTTTCAAATGAGTCAGCTCTTCATATCAGGTGGCCAAAGTATTGGAGTTTCGCTTCAACATCAGTCCCTCCAATGAACACCCAGGACTGATCTCCTTTAGGATGGACTGGTTGGATGTCCTTGCAGTCCAGGGGACTCTCAAGAATCTTCTCCAACACCACAGTTCAAAAGCATCAATTCTTGGGCGCTCAGCTTTCTTTATAGTCCAACTCTCACATCCATACGTGACTACTGGAAATACCATAGTGTTGACTAGATGGGCCTTTGTTGACAATAATGTTTCTGCTTTTTAATATACTATCTAGGTTGGTCATAACTTTTCTTCCAAGGAGTAAGCATCTTTTAATTTCATGGCTGCAGTCACCATCTGCAGTGATTTTGGAGCCCAAAAATATAAAGTCAGCCACTGTTTCCACTGTTTCCCCATCTATTTGCCATGATGTGATGGGACCGGATGCCATGATCTTAGTTTTCTGAATGTTGAGCTTTAAGCCAACATTTTCACTCTCCTCTTTCACTTTCATCAAGAGGCTCTTTAGTTCTTCTTCACTTTCTGCCGTAAGAGTGGTGTCATCTGCATATCTGAGGTGATTGATATTTCTCCCAGCAATCTTGATTCCATCTTGTGCTCTTCCAGCCCAGCGTTTCTCATGATGTTCTCTGCATATAAGTTAAATAAGCAGGGTGACAATATACAGCCTTGACGTACTCCTTTTCCTATTTGGAACCAGTCTGTTGTTCCATGTCCAGTTCTAACTGTTGCTTCCCGAGCTGCATACAGGTTTCTCAAGAGGCAGGTCTCGGGATGGGGAACACATGTAAATCCATGGCTGATTCATGTCAATGTATGGCAAAAATCACTACAATATTGTAAAGTAATTAGCCTCCAACTAATAAAAATAAATGAAAAAAAAAAGAGGCAGATCAGGTATAGTCTTAACCTAAAAAGCAAACAATTCCCATTTATATTTTTTTACTTTTTAATTTCTTATTATTCTAGGCTTTGTTTTTCCTTTCAGAAATGCATACACACACATCCATAAATTTTTTGTCTTAACCTGTTTCATTTGTAGTTTATCAGATTGTTTAAGAGCTTTTAAATTTAACTCTTAGTTCTGCCACATAGCTTTCTAACTTTAAATTGCTTTAATTCATTAAGTTTTATCTACATCGCGGGGACTGTGATGTCTATTGAGGTTAACAGGAGAAGTGCTCGGCAAAGTGGCTTGCATTTAGTTAATGGTTAATAAAAATACATGTGTATATGTACAAGTTCCTGGTAATATGGAAAATAACTGTTGGCCACTTTTATTCTTTCTTCTCACTTTTCTGTCTTGTCTTCTCATCCTGCAGTCACCACCTCTCCACGAAGAGCAGCAATGCCAGGGGGCATCAGTCAGAGTTAAAAAGAAAAAAATGGGACAATTCTGATCTTTCAAAGACATCAGAGACAGAGACATAGGTTTTGCTTACTGTTTTTTGGTTCAGAGGCCAGCAACTATCAGATGTTTTGTTATGTTTTATAGTGGACTACCCAGTGTTGTTATTCTTTGTTTACTAGCAGATATCAGTTGCGTACAGGCCTAATATAAACTCACCCAGGTGTGACTTGGTAAAACGTTGCAATTTCTTTAACACACTGCCAGCCACTTTTTGAATTTTCAAGAAATTAACCTACTGTTCTTTTCTTTGTTGTGTGTGGTGCTGGTGGTGGGAATCAGGTTCCATGACTGCCGAGGACTTCAGTTCTTACTGACAACACATATGGAAGAGCTCAGTAAGTTCCAGAAGCAAGTGAGAGAGGCTGTAAAAAACCTGGAGGGACCTCCATCTCGGCATGTTATTGAGTCTGCAACAATCTGCCATCTCCGACCAGTCAGACTTCCTCTCAACTGGTGGGTAATAGCAGAAATCACCTGGCAGATGACGTCATTCCTTTGAGCTAGATTTCTTCTGAGAGAAGAAACAGCGGCTCACATAAGACTTGTTTTCATTTGAATTCAGGTAGAAATAGAGACGTGTTGTTAATCTAGCTTAAAAAATAAAAACCTCTCTAAGACCACATAGCAAAGGACTATTTTTTTTTTTTTTCTAAAATGGCATATTTGTTGTAACGAAAATATGAAGTATAAAATACTCAGCCTCTTTTAGAGATTACCTGATTGCCGGATGTGTCTGTGACTCTTTCTCTCATGATTTCTTCTTTTCCAGCTGTGTCTTTTGTAAGGCTGATGAATTGTTCACAGAGTATGAGTCGAAACTATTTTCTCACACGTAAGTTCTCAGATAGATTAAAATGAAACATTTTACAAGACTTGGTTTTTTTTTTTTAATATTTATTTTTATTTATTTACTTACTTGGCTGCACTGGGTCTTAATTGTAACAGACAGGATCTTTTTACTATGGCATGTGGGACTTAGTTCCCTGACCAGGGATCGAACCTGGGCCCTCTGCATTGGGAGCTTAGTCTTAGCCGCCGCACCACTAGGGATGCCCTAAGACTTGGTACTTTAATGTATAGGGTTATATTTTCCTCAAAGTAATTTTTTTTTCTCTCTTTTTCAATCAATTTATAATTAGCTTTTGACCATGTATCATGCTCAGTTTCCTCTTTGCTGAAGTTTACCCTCTAAATGTTCATGTCTGTGTTAATAGTAGTATGTGTTCTTGAAGGGAGGACACAGACTGTCCAGTCCAACAGATTTGAACTCAGATCCCTGCTCACTAATGTGCATAGGGGCCTTCTCTCAGCCTGAGGATCCTCATTTGTAAACTGAAGACACGTATAAATATGACATTAGCAAAATTATCCTGATTTTACAAACATGGAAATTGAGAAAAGGCTAAGTTCTGATTGCCTCAAAAATAAGAAAAAAAGAAACCAGTGCACTTTCCGGTCAACCTGTGGCCTTTTTCATTGTGGTTGATAGTGGTGGTACTTTGTGTTTTGTATTTGAATTCTCAGAGTAAGATTTTAGCCTGGAATTTATAACCACTTTTTACTATGCCAGATTGCTCTTAAAAGAACTCTGGTCAAATGAATGATGCCTCAAGGCTGCTGTGGTTTTCCAAAGGCTTGCTAGCATGATCTTATAGATATGACATTGAAAGTTGTTGATGAAATATTTGTTTTTGACCTTGCTTTCCTGTTGATTCTGCCAATACCATTTTTATGGTACTTGTTACCCACTGACAGTAGTTATTGTGGTTTTCTTCTCAAACACCTTCAGAGTCAAAGGCCAGACTGCAATATTTGAGGAGATGATAGAAGATGAAGAGGGACTGGTGGATGACCGAATAACTACCACCAATCGTGGTCTATGGGCAATAAGTGAGACAGAGCGATCTATGAAAGCTCTACTGTCATTTGCAAAATCACACAGATTTGATGTGGAATTCATTGATGAGGGAAGTTATTCAATGGATCTCTTTGAAGCTTGGAAGAAGGAATATAAGGTAACAGTAATTTAAATCTTCCTTCCTATATTAAAAATTCTCCACCTTTACATTAATTTTAATTGCTATTTTCCTTTTTCTCTCTTCAATTTTTAAAAATCTGCTTTAGCAAGTTGAAGTGTCATAATTTATCTTTCCATGAAATGTAATGATTGTGCTAATTAATAATAAATATACTGAAGAAATAAGCAATTTCTATTTATTAAATTATGAAAAATAATAACTAAAATGAAATTTATATGAAACCTTCTATTTAGCCTTGAAAGTATGTTATTCTTGTTTTAGCTTGACCTTACACTGCTATTCTTTGAAATCAGAGTATGACTTGTTTCCTTTTTTGTTTTGTTTTGCTTTTGTTCTGTAAATAACAACCAAACAGCAACCTTGAACAGTGAACTTAGTAAATAGTTCTCAACATACAAGACTAGAAACCATTACAATGAATAATGCACAAAGGGACCCTTCATATTCATACTTTAATAATTTCATCAAATTCTGTACTTGAGATTCCAGAATTTATTAATTTTGAATTTTCCTTTATATCAATTCAGTTCAGTCACCCAGTTGTGTCTGACTCTTTGTAACCCTATGGACTGCCCTACGCCGGGCTTCCCTGTCCATCACCAACTCCCGGAGTTTGCTCAAACTCATGTCCATCGAGTTAGTGATGCCATCCAACTGTCTCATCCTCTGTTGTCCCCGTCTCCTCCTGCCTTCAATCTTTCACGGCATCAGGGTGTTTTCTAATGAGTCAGTTCTTCGCATCAGGTGGCCAAAGTATTGGAGTTTCAGCTTCAGCATCAGTCCTTCCAATGAATATTCAGGACTGATTTCCTTTAGGATTGACTGGTTTGATCTCCTTGCAGTCCAAGGGACTCTCAAGAGTCTTCTCCAACACCACAGTTCAAAAGCATCGATTCTTCAGCACTCAGCTTTCTTTATCTTTATGCTCCAAGTCTCAAATCCATACATGACTACTGGAATTCTTTTTATTGTAGATTTGTTAATCCCTTGTCCTACTTTGCAAGTAAAATGGGGGAGGAAATAAAAGAATTAGCTTTTTTTATTTATGCCGTTATAATTCCATTTTATATCTTTTATTTATTTAATCTTAAGTTCTTCCTTTTAAAGTAGGATAAAAATTTCTCTCAAGAAATAGAAGCTAAGTTGTCTATCAGTTCATGCATTTGGTAGTTTAGGGAATGATACTTCTGTAGAGGCCAAAGTGTTGTGGTAATTTTTTTCTCTTCACATTACTCTTCTAAAAGCAAAAGCATATTAACACCGTTAATCATAGCAGGTCATGGAAGAAGACAGTACTATATACAGTGTTCACTTGCCCCTACAGTCTTCCCTTGAGCTCACTTTAGCCACATATTCTGTGTCAGAGGAATGCTTATCACGCGTTTCACCTAGATCTTTGTGCATTTTTTTCTCTGTGACATTGCAGACTACACCCTTATAGACGCGTGTAAATGAATGAGCTACTGCTACACACATCCGGATCTAACTTAAAGCACAGTGTTACTGGAGACATCATATCAAAAATTTTATAATGATTGGTAACCATTTTTACAAATTTCAGAAACTTATATAGCCAGGTTATTAAGTATGTGTAGATTAATATAACTCCAGTGACAAGTACAGAATAATAAGTCCAGTTCAGAATAGTGGTTACCCCATTGTTGGGCGTTAAAGGAAGAAGGTGTGAGGCAAGAGAGCAAGGCAGTTGAGAAAGAACACAGGCTTTCTAAGGAACTGACATTATTCTCTTTCCTAATTTGGATGATGTGGACTCAGTTGTGTATTTTAATATTTTCAGTATCCTATATACATATTAAAGTTGAGAATGTGAAATATTTTATAATAAAAAGTGTTTCTTTTAGAAAATAAAGCAGAGATTCCACCAGTCTAGTATTGAGCTCTAAAAATCTTTGATCCTACCAAGAAATCTTGGGGTGTGCTGTTCCTCAGATTCTGAAGAAGCGATATACTCTAGTGTCCTGTGAAGATTATCCAGTCACACTTCATTCCAAAAATGGCCCAAGATGGCTTGCACCTTAGACCCTAATGAAAAAACTATTTATGTCTTAAGACCTCACTGAAGATTCTAAGTGATTTTACCCAATTTTAATTATGTGCTTTACGACTGTCTGTCTTTTCTGTTCCGTCAGTTGCTTCATGAATATTGGATGGCTCTGAGGAATCGTGTGTCTGCTGTTGATGAACTTGCAATGGCTACAGAACGACTAAGGGTCCGTGATCCTCGGGAGCCAAAGCCCAGCCCGCCAGTTCTTCACATCATTGAACCACACGAGGTAGTCGGCACGTGAATCACAGAAAAGGGCACACAGCAGATAGATAGTCACAAAGATCTGAGGTGCACAGAAGGGATCAGGACGGTGATGTTTTCAATAACTGTTTCCTGACTACTCTTAGTTTGAGCCCAGTGGTGTTTTGTTTCTGTCGGTCAAAGATGAGCAATTTCATACCTATCATGTGCTTAGCATCACTGATTTGATACATTTGCACATTTATGTGTTTCTCTTCATATTGCATATTCATCTGTTCTTGAGCATTTTCTGTATGCAAAAACCAAAAGATATTCTTGATCAGTTTTTAGACATGTGTCCTGTTACCCCAGCTTTTCCAGAACTAGAAAAGTCTTCCCCAAAGAGTGGCCAAGAACCTACCTTGCCCTGTTTTCCTTTGCTAAATGATGAACAGATATTGACCTGTTAAATCCCTCTTTGTATCTCAGAATTTAAAAAATAATTCCACCAACCTTTCTTCCTATTAAAAATATAACTTTCTTTATTATTTGTTTTTGTTCCTTAAATCTTTTAAATCTTTTTTTCTGTAAAGCTTAGGAACTGTAATATAGAAAAACTTAGAAATGTTCATTGTATACAATTTCACTTCGTTTTTAAAACAAAATTCTCAATAACCTTTTCCAAAACAGGTTCCTCTTGTTTTTATACTTTTCTTCTGTTTACTGTATTCTACTGAGGGAGCACCACAGAGAGGAGGGAAGCCGATTCTTCTCTGGATTTCTTAAAATCGCTTTATTTGTATGACCAAAGTAGAATATCATTTTATTTTTCCTTGCTCCATGAATGTACTATTACTGAAAAGTCATACAAAAAGTCTTTGGTTGACTTATCCTACTTCAGGTATATAGGGAAGTTTTTATCTAAAAGAATTCTACATTGAATTTTTCTTCTATACAGCAAAATATATGTATTTTTAAAAATATATTATCTAGTATCCATTTTGCACATTTGAGTTTTCACACGTAAATATGTTTCTTAAACATTTTAAAGAAGAATTAAAATAGAAAAATTGAATATGTTTAGTATAATGTTACCATCTTAGCATAAAGATGTTTTATTTTGCTTTTTAGGTAGAACAGAATCGTATAAAACTGCTAAATGATAAAGCTGTTGCTACATCCCAGCTGCAGAAAAAGCTTGGGCAGCTTCTTTACCTAACTAACTTGGAAAAGGTACTGTTTTTAAAAGATGTTACTTTTTCCCATATCGCACTATCAATAAACCACTTTATTGACTCCTTTTATTTAATCTCTTAGTCCCATAATTAATGCTTATAGGTGTTTTTTTAATCATTCTTTTGTTTGTGTTAGTTTTATGTCAGAACAGTAGCTATATCTGCAGTACCTGTGCAGATCAGAAAAGAAGATGATGTCTATAGAAAATATGTTATACAGATAATGTAAAAGGTATGCAGTATATAGCATAGAAAGTGAAGTCACTCAGTCGTGTCCGACTCTTTGCGACCCCGTGGACTGTAGCCCGCCAGGCTCCTCTGTCCATGGGATTCTCCAGGCAAGAATACTGGAGTGGGTTGCCGTTTCCTTCTCCAAGTATATAGCATAGCACAATGTAAATAGACTAGTTTGAAACCTTGAATACTGATCGTATTACAGCATACCTCTGGGCGAAGATTGCACTGTATAATACATACACCTGCCTCTATTAATGCATACACAGATTTTTTTTTAATTTGTTATTGGAATTGCGAAGTGTGCTTGGAAACCTACTAAATCAGAGGACTTGGCAATAAATTATTTAATGTAATTCACAGCATATTTTCTGAGTAGTAAGCAAAGTACTATATCAGACATTGATGAAGGTAATTCAGCTTTCTGGCAAACATAAATGTGAGAGTCAACACAGTAACTTATCAGAGAAACATGTAGTAGTAGATTTTTGGATAGGAAAAATGAAGCAAAGAGTGGACTACAATTGGTCCTGAAAAACTGGTGCAAAATAACATTTGAGTGAATATCATTAAATTCAGTAATGACAAAATGAAAAACATTCATTATCGGTAAAATAGCATGGTCATGCAGAAGGTAGACTTTTGACCTAGACAGAGCAAGCTTGATCATGCAGCCACTATTTTCTAGATATAGGACTGTTTTTCAAGTTACTTTCTTCTCTTTGTCCCATCTGTAAAATGAAAATAGTAATACTCTTGTAGGACCTTCTTGAGGATTAAATGAATTAATAAGTCAATCTCATGCAAAAATGCCAGATATATTAAAGTAACATGGGGGAAAAAAATATTAATATTTCTGGACATGAGTTTTTAAAATATAAGATTTCTGTACTTAATATGAGAGTCAAAATTAAGAGACAGTTAATCATTTTTTAGTTATAGAATAAGTAGATATCCTCTATATGTTGAATTATTTTTTAAAAGGTTAAAATCCCAAAGATACAATCTATGTGGGAAAACCCATTTGACTAAAAACAGAGAAAAATATTTAGTTTATAAATGAAGGAAAATAAGGAATCCATAAATTACTACACATAGGACAAATCCAACCCATCACCAGTTTTTGTAAATTTTAAAGATTTACTGAAACACAGCTATTGTCATTCATTAAGTATTGCATGCAGCTGCTTTTGCGCTATGTAATAGCAGAGTTGAGTTGTTGGGGTAGAGATCACATGGCCCACAAAGCCTAAAATATTTACTACCAGGCCCTTTATGGAAAAAATGCTAATTCTTAAGTTAAGCAAATTAGAAGAGAAGACAAACGGTAGATTGTTTATAAGATAAGATAGTAATGCCTTCTTCTGTGTGCATGCTCTTAGTTACTCCACTCCCATGCTGACTCTGGGCTCAGCCAGATGACTTGCTTTTGGTCTTGTGTCAGAGCAGAGATTTGAAAAGTCTACGCACTTTGGGGACTTCCCAGGTAGCTCAGTGGTACAGGATCCACCTACCAGTGCTGGCGAGACAGGTTCATTCCCTGGGTCAGGAAGATCCACTAGAGAAGGAAATGGCAACCCACTCCAAATCCCACGGGCAGAGGAGCCTGGCGGGCTACAGCCCATGGCGTTGCAAAAGAAACACAACCTAGGGACTAAGCAACAGTAATGCACTGTGACATTCCTCCAGTTGTGTTGTAATTTTGGACTCTCAGACTAAGTGAAGAAGCCCAGGTTCCATTCTTGAGGAGCAAATACCTCAACTTAGCCCTCTCCCCAGACCAGCTCTTACCAACTGCTAGACATGAGTGTGGGGCCAGCCCGAGGCAAATCAGCCCATCCCAAAATTACCCAGGTGACTGGTAGAATCAGGAGAAATAGATGTTTTTTTAGCCACCAAGGTTTTAAGTGGTTTGTTACATGTTACCTGAAATAAATCATTAATTAAAAAGGGAAAGGATAACTCAGTTCAACTGTTATAAATGCCTGCACACTTACATTACAGTTAATGGAGTTGTTTTAACCATTAGAACTGCTGAATCCATGCACAATTTACTTTTTTTTTCCTGCTTATAAAAGGGTAATCAAGAACAGTTTAGTAATCTATGAGTCTAATTTACTTTCCTTTATGTTGTTGTCCTCAGTTTTAAAATTTGTTCATTTTGATGACTTTGTTTTGGAAATGTTCCAGTTTTTAAGGAGATTTTTGAAAAGCTACTATATTTTGACATGATTTCTGGGCATAGATAGCTCTCAAATCAATAGTATTTCTGCTTAGTGAAGTTAGAGAAAAGGTCCTGAGAAGAAATCAGCATTAATAAAGAATTACGTGAATAAATGCCACCTCTTCCCTTGTCTGTGATCCCATGCCAACTGGATACGCGGAATACCTATTTCTTTATTAAAAAAAAAATCTAGCATGAAAGTAAAATTTGAGAATTTAACTAAATTGTATCAATATTTTGCTTTTTATTTTGCCTTCTATAATAATCACAAATAATCATAAGTGTAGTAATATGACAACTTTCACAAGTGGTATTAAAAATTGTGTCCAATTTTTTGTTCACTCCTTAAATAAATGTTATTTGTACATCTCAGGATTGATAGTATTAGGTAATATATGAATTATTAGGTCATCTCAATTATTAGATTATTTTAATTTCAATTGCCAATGTTTATTTTATAAATGAGTTGTAAAACATGTGTCAGCTTTTAAAATATAACTAATACATGTTTTATTTCTTCTTTTTTGGACAGTCTCAGGACAAAACATCAGGAGGTATTAATCCAGAACCTTGTCCAATCTGTGCTCGGCAACTGGGAAAACAGGTGAAATTATAATAAATACTACATGCATTTATAAAATACTTTACAGTTTTCAAAGGCTTCTACATACAAATTCCCCCACCTTGCGTGCAAGGCAAATGTTATCTCTGCCTTAAAGGTAGGGCCAAAGGTTAACTAACATGCTTAATGTCAAATATGTTTGAGCAATGTTTTTTCCCTTAAGTGATAGGTCAAACATGTTTCTAGAATAACCCCATCTTTTTCATTAAAGATGAATAATTTTAAGCACTTGACTGTCAGTTTATCATGGATATTTGGGAATTGTACAGAAATACAGTGCAGCATACACAGATTTACTTACGGTATTACAAATGTATAATAACATAGTTCTTACTTAATATTATTAATATCTAATAGTACCAGAATTTAAAGCACAAATAACAGCAATCCTAAAGGAATTTATATGTGTTTGAATATTAATGTACAAATGTCTAAAATAAATGGTACTGTATTAGTTCTCCTCAAAAAGATTCTTATTTTTATTTTATGAAATGTGATTTGTGATACTGTAAGTTCCTACTTTGATAAATAAATACGTAATAGCAGAATATTCATTGTTTTTTTTTTTAATTTGAAAAAGTCTTTTTTTTTTTTTTAAATGGGTGAAAGTCTCTCTGGCACTTTTTTCCTATGAAACTGAGAGGAAAAGTTTAAATACATGAATTCTGCGCTCTGACCAGCAGTGATCAGAAAGCACATACCTTTAGTCGCCATGATTTATGGAGAAGATTTTAAAGGATATTTTATTGATAATAAATTGTAAAAGGATAGATTGGAAACTGAGCAAAAGAATA
This sequence comes from Cervus canadensis, assembly GCF_019320065.1. Classification (NCBI taxonomy): domain Eukaryota; kingdom Metazoa; phylum Chordata; class Mammalia; order Artiodactyla; family Cervidae; genus Cervus; species Cervus canadensis. Next base: position 18,213,185 of record NC_057418.1, on the reverse strand, counting down.
TTAATCTCAGTAATACTGGAGGTTACTGATAAATAAGTGATAAAAACATTTTGACAAAAGCTACTATAAAAATGGAAAGGATCATAGTGTAAGTAGTTTCTTTACTTTTAGTTTTGATGAGATTCATGCAACTAATTTGTCTCAGAAATTTTATTGTCTTTACCATTTGCATCTCATTTTCTGTATAATAAATACTTTAATATATAAAAATTAAATCTGTTTAATAAGTTGTATAGAATGTATTAGATATGATAGCTCAGAATTAATATTGTAGTCAATCTGTTACTCTATTAGAGTAATTTGCACTTTTCCTAAATACTGAAATGAGAACACCAACATCTTACAAAATATTGATGACTGTTAGTCCTCCTATTAGTGTGAGCAGAACTAAAAACTATTGTTCACTAAAAAATAGTTTAAAAGTATAATTTAGTCTTTATGACGTAAAGGTTTTTTATTATATATCATGAAATATTTAGGAAATAAAATGATGGCTCTCTTCCTCTCCTTTCAGTAGATTTGTAGATTGGAAGGCATCTTTGATAGCATCTCGCTGAGGCACACTCTGTGTGTTTTCTTCTTCAGTGGGCAGTACTGACCTGCGGGCACTGTTTCTGTAACGAGTGCGTTTCAATTATTATCGAACAGTACAGCGTGGGGTCTCACAGGAGCTCCATTAAGTGTGCTATCTGCCGCCAGACCACGTCTCACAAGGAAATCTCCTATGTCTTCACCTCAGAGAAAGCCAGCCAGGAAGAAGACATCCCTGTGAAGGTAAAGTCGGCTAAGAACATGCATAGTCAGAGCAGTGTAATAAGAGTCAGTATCTGGCAGTGAGAGCATCAAAATCAGAGTGAGGCTGGCTCAGTGAATCAGCTACTGTTGACTGTAGATATACTGCCTGCAAGCCTCAGTACATCTACTCATTCCTCACGGTAGGAACACAGGAATGCTTTTTCAAACATAGTAATAATTATGCCCACTATAGCAAAAAAAAAGGTGGCATCTTAGAATTCCAGTCTTTTTTTCTTTAATAGTGTTTCTGAGCACTACAGATACTAGATAGAGCTCTGGTTTAATTCCAGGTTTCTTTTTCTTCATTTTTCGATTCAGCCCAGTGTATCAGGAAAAAGAAGATATGCCGCACCAAATTGAGGGATAAAATTAATTGATTCCTGAAGTTATTAGTGAAGACTGTCACAAGGAGACAGTGCATTTTTAGATGGCATGGATTGATATTTCAGACTATAGCCAAAACTTTGCTTTATTTTCCTAATTTTTTTTCCCCATGCTTCATTCAGAACTTTCAGATAGAAGACTATAATTTAAAATCCAAATAAAATAAATTGCAGATTTGTTGTTTAGTCGCTAAGTTGTGTCCAACTCTTTCGTGACCCCCATGGACTGTGGCCCACCAGGCTCCTCTGTCCATGGGATTTCCCAGGCAAGAATACTGGAGTGGGTTGCCATTTTCTTCTCCAGGAGCTCTTCCCGACCCAGGCATCAAACCCACGTCTCCTGCATTTACCACTGAGCCACCAGGGAAGCCCAAAATCCAAGTAGGATCTGTAATTGGACTTTCTGCCTGAGAGGGTATTTATTTAATGAAAAGCCTTTACTAGGTTTTTTTGCTCTTTGTTTTATGTAAACAGGCTTTTTTTGTTTGTTTTCCTAACCAAACTTAGAGGACAATTCAGCATATGAGTATGGTAGAGAATACAGGCCAGAAGAAGTTGGAAGACTGATGGAGATGGCTCATAAGCTAGAAGTAGTAGAATATTTTTCATTATTTCCTCCTCCTTCTGGGTCCCTGCTGCTCTATGCTCACTTACTGTCCAGGGTTGTATTTTGTGAGTAGACTTAACCACAGGTCCTTATCAGAGAATAGGAGACCTTTTTATTATTATTACTGTTACTGAAATATAGTTGATTTACAGTATTAGTTTCAGGTGTACAACAAAGTAAATCAGTGAAACATACATGTGTCCACTTTTTTTTTTCTTAAGATTCTTTTCCCATATGTGTCATTAAGAGTATTGAGTGGAGTCCCCTGAGCTATGCAGTAAGTCCTTATTACTTCTCTATTTCATATAGAGTAGTGTATATATGTCAATACCAATCTCCCAATTTATCACTCCCCCCAGCAACCATTAGTTTATTTCCTACTATTGTGACTCAGTTTCTGCTTTGTAAATAAGTTCATTTATACCAATTTTTTAGATCCCACATATGAGCAATATCATGTGATGCTTGTGTTCGTCCTTTTCAAAGAAGATAGGTATTCAGTACTCCAGATGTGACTATAAAAATGGGTAACTCAGGTGAGGTGGTAGAAGCTGAAGCAATGAGATTTGAATGTTGAATAAGTGGTCCAAGTGGACGGCATATAATATCCGGAGTTGATTATACTTTAGCCTGTTGACCACACAGAGAACGGCTTTCTTTTTCACTTCCCCCCGCTCCTTTCTTCCTACTCTCACAGTTTTTTCTTTCCTTTCCTTTACATAAAAAGTCTTTTCTCTTTCCCTCTCTCTTCTTTTCTGGTCTCAGGCATCCCAGGGTCCACAGATGGCATGCGTGGCTAAGAAGGGCTGCTGACCCTTCAGTGAACACATTCATGACAGCACAGGGAACAAGCATAAGAAGGAACTGCTGTGTCAGACTTCATGCAGGAAGGTTTAGGAAGTGATTGCCCTAGCTACCAGTAAACAGCACCATCTCTCTGAAACTGAGTCCATCAAACCCAAACACCTGTTCATTTTATGGCAACTTTCCTAGACACCTAGGAGAAAGATCAGGACAGTTACATATGCTGTCTTGTTGGGACAGGAATATCAGTGTACAAATACTGTTTATTATGCTCTTTTTCCTGTCTTTCGTGGGTATTGATGAACACATGAATTAATTGAAGGATCTACCAAAACAAAAATTTTATAGCATTGGAACATGTTTACATTACCATATATAAAATAGATAACCAGTGTAAGTTCAGTGCATGAAGCAGGACACCCAAAGCGGGTGCTCTGGAACCACCCGTGGGGATAGGGTAGAGAGGGAGGTGGAAGAGGGGTTCAGAATGGGGGGGACACATGTATACCTGTGGCTAATTCATGTTGATGTATGGCAAAAACCATCACAATATTGTAAAGTAAATATCCTCCAATTAAAATAAATATTTTTTTTCCAAAAAGAATACAGAATTTATCAAAGTTCAATTCTCTTACCTTTTAGATGTACATATACTTACGTTTCCTTTTTACTAAATACATGACTGAAATTATACTTACTATGCAAGCAAGTTTTGTCACTTTTCCACATTCTCACATTGCTTGTCTCTGCATTTACTTTTTGTTTTCTGTCACTATTTCTGTCTGCCATTTCTGCCGCCTGTGTCCTCTGTCACATTTCTGCCACGTTCTTGAAGCATCTGCTTGTTTTCTCAGCCTCTCACTGTACCCTGACTGTCTGAGACTGTCCCACTTAATTGATCACGTCATCTGTCTTAGAGTTGAGGGATATAAAGATGGCTCTATGTAAATACTGAAGGCATTGTTTTGAAATTTATTTCATTAAAGTTTTTATCTGAAACTTTCACTTCACTCTAAGCATTCATGTCAAGACACTCAGACACAGCAAACAATGTAATTTCATACATGGTGCTTAATCATCTAGCTGATCTCTGGTAAAGGATATTTGGAGAACATAAAAATAGAATTAAATAATATAAGACTTTTTTTTTCTACTGGTATTTCACAATGTAAGGAATCCTACTGATTGACCACGGAAATAAAATGAATAAAGTACTCATTGTGAATTAGGGTATGCATTTACGTTAAAGACTGTCTCTACCCTAACAGCTGTGTCACAGTATTCCTAAATGACCCTTGGAACCTCCTGGGTATTTCGCAAAGTAAACAAAATTCCCCCTGCGAGTTCTGACAACTGCCAGGCATTTTGGAGGGTGAAGTAGGCCTCCTGGCAGAACACAGGCCCCACGTGACCTGTGCCCCGTGTCCTCAGCTTGGCTCCCTTTCATACAAAGCATTTTTGTCATTGGAAACCCTGACCCTGTAATGAACAAGATTCTTATGTCATAAGAAGTTTCTATCCAAGAGAGAATACATGGATATAGCCACAGCAAAACAGCACCCGCTACACACACAGCACTTCAGTTTCTGAAACTTGAGTGCCTCGTGATCAAGTGCTCTGTTTTTTAAATTAAAGTTTATTTTCAGGTGCATTCCTGTAACTTCTAACTTGTTAAGATCTTGGATCTGGTCCAGGAATCTGCAGTTTTAACAAGCAAATCTATAGCTAGAAAAGATGTTTTATACAACCTTTTTGTAGAGAAAAAGAAAAATATTGTATTTCTACATTAAAACTCAGAGAAACCTAGCAATACCATTTGTCAGACTATACTATGTGTAGGATCATGTTGTTTCTTTTTTTTTTTTTTTTTTCAGTTTTATTCAGTTGACTTGAAGGTGACTCGTAAAGTCTGTCTTGTAGTTTCTAACTATAATTAAAATATCTAGGTGTAATAAAAATGATTGTAAAATTCTGAGTTTAAAGTTGACATAAAATAATTTGGTAAATATAATCCACAAGTGATTATATTTAAATATGCTCCTCTAAGTATTCTTATATAAGATACTTGATATTATCTTGGTGGTGGTGGTCAGTCGCTCAGTCATGTCTGATTCTTTGTGACCCCATGGACTCCAGCACCCCAGGCTTCTCATGAGCTTGCTCAAACTCATGTACATTGAGTCAGTGATGCCATTCAACCATCTCATCCTCTGCTGTCCCCTTCTCCTCCTGCCTTCAGTCTTTCCTGGCATCAGGGTCTTTTCCAATGAGTCAGCTCTTTGTTTTAGGTGGCCAAAATATTGGAGTTTCAGCTTCAGCATCAGTCCTTCCAATGAATATTCAGGACTGATTTCCTTTACAATTGACTGGTTGGATCTCCTTGCAGTCCAATGGACTCTCAAGAGTCTTCTCTAACACCACAGTTAAAAAGCATCAATTCTTTGGTGCTCAGCTTTCTTTATAGTCCAACTCTAACATCCTACATGACTACTGGAAAAACCATAGCTTTGACTAGGTGGACCTTTGTTGGCAAAGTAATGTCTCTTCATTTTAATGTGCTGTCTAGGTTTGTCATAGCTTTTCTTCCAAGAAACAAGCGTCATTTAATTTCATGGCTGCAGTCACCATCTGCAGTGATTTTGGAAGCCAAGAATATAAAGTCTGTCTCTGTTTCCATTGTTTTCCCCATCTATTATATTTACATATAATATCCCCTATAACCTTAACTTTTTTGCAATTGCTAACTTTTTATCTCTTTGAAATAATTATTCAAAATACTTTAAAGAACAGGATATTTTTGTGGCTAAGTGCACTGGTAAAATTTCCCACCTAGGCTGCCTGGGTGGAGTTTCCACTGAACTATTGAAGAAACATGTGTAAAGCCCAACCATTTTCCCAGGCATGTACTTGAAAAATATTCCTGATTTGTGAGATCAATCATATATAAACTGTGTAACTGTACTAAATTGTATCTGTCACTATCAACTTGGGTTTTTAGCATGGTGAACAGGTGCAGACAGAAATAAAACAATGTTAACTGATCTTACTCAACTAGAACTACTATGGACAGCACAGGCAAATTGGAAGACTCAGCTCTACTTTAAAAGGAGAAGTCCAGAATAAAAGTAGTGTCAGAAAGTCCCAAGACAGGAAATGACTTCCTCCATACTGTTTTCCTAAAAATAGGAAACATTCAGGTTATTTGGAAGTTACAAACCAGTAAGGAAACCTAAAGAAAAATCTGTGACCTATTACCAAATTATAGCCCTAGTTATAACTGATTAGAGATTATAGTTCTTTTGGGGGTGTGAGGGAGCTAAATTGTATAAATTTGTCTTTTTAAAAGTAATGTTCTTCAGTTAAATGAATCTTCAAAAAAGCTCTAATCTCAGGATCTTTGACGCTTATAGTAAGTTTAAAAGATTGCAAAAACTTAATCCAAGTAATAACTGGAAGATTTAAATACTAACTCTGCTCCATTTCAGCTGTGATTGTCCATTTATAACAAGCCTGACACTCCTTTCCTGTGGCCGCTAACAGGCGAGGCACCCATTTGACATCAGAGCAGTGAGAGGTACTGTAGGTACAGTATTACACAACACTAGAGTAATGACATAATTCAGAAGAACAGTTCATTTGTAATAAAATGTGTGTTAGTTGCTCAGTCATGTCTGACTCTTTGCAACCCCATTGACTGTAGGCTCCTCTGTCCATGGAATTCACCAGGCAAAAATATTGGAGTAGGGAGCCATTCCCTTCTCTAGGGGATCTTCCCAACCTAGGATCAAACCTGGATGTCCTGCATTACAGACAGATTCTTTGCCATCTTAGCCACCAGGGAAGTGTTTATCACTGTTGATAAACACAATCCCAATTGTATCACTGATAAAATAAGTTTAAAAGTTCCCAGAATTACAAGTCTCCCACCCATTCCCCTAAAACCCTTATTCATCTGTCAAAAATCAGTATAATGTTATTTTTTAGTGGAAGTAGGTTACACAAAAGATTAAAATAAATTCAGAATAAAATGAACGGCACACAGTGAAAACTAATGTTCTCCTTCATCCATCCTACTTTGACTTGCCATTGTGAACAATTTCTATTTTTAGTTACAAAGATCACCTCTGTGATTCTCAGTAATATACATCAATTTTGTTTCTTAAAGTACTAGCTTTAGACAGTATCCGCTGACTCCTCACTTTAAAATAGGAGGAAATTAATGCATCTATTCCTCCTTCATTCCTTTCCTTTCTATTTTTGTGATAGTATCATTTTTATATTATAATATTTATACATCCACATTTTGTTATATAAATACTTTTCATTACAGAACCAAGCAGAGTGATTGAAGTCATGCAGAAAGGAGCAGAATCCTGATCCTGTTTCATTTAAATTTCACTTTTCAGTGAAGAATCTTTTTAAGTACCCCAGTCTAATAGAAGTTCTCATTTTTTTTAGCTAGCTTCCTGCACTTCTGTGTCAGCCTTACCTGATATCATTATTCATGTAACCCTCATTCTTTGATTCTTTTTTCCACTGTGCTATAACTGCATCAAGAAATTTTAACATGATGAGCATGTGAATGGCAAATCAGTTTTTGCACGTCTGAAAATGACTTCATTCTGCCTTCACTTTAGAGTCATAAGTGATTTGGCCTCCTTACTATGAGACGTCATTTGACATGTCTTGTATATATTAGTTTGTGTGTATTTCACATGTATAGAATATATATACTAATGTGGTGGCTCAGACAGTAAAGAACCCACCTGCCATGCAGGAAACCTGGGTTCAGTCCCTTGGTCGGAAGGATCCTCTGGAGAAGGAAATGGCAACCCACTCCAGTATCCTTGCCTGGGAAATCCCATGGACAGAGGAGCCTGGTGGGCTACAGTCTGTGGGGTCTCAAAGAGTCAGACAGGACTGAGCGACTAAGCACAGAATATAGTGTGAAGATATGTTAAAGATAATATACAGATTCATAGTGTCTATAAAATCTCTAAGGGTATGGTCTGCCTGTAGAATCCATAGGCATGAATATTTTCTGTGATGTTTGATGAAAACTGAATACATTCATCATCTCCATTGTGTTGACTTTTTTCTGATGCTCTTCAGAACACAGCAGACCCTTTAGCCTTTAATTCTGCCAGTGGAGCTGAGCCTGACCATGAGAATCCATAGATACTAGGAAGGAAAAGGTGTGGGAGAGGCATCGGGACAGATTTAACAGAGGAAATAAAAGGAGCCGAAAGAAGGAGGACTAAGACCAGTGAAGAAGGGATATAACAGGCAACGAACTGTGGGTTCAGTCATGGATTGCCAAGCCCTGCTTCAGAATCCACAGTTTCCACTTTTATTGTATAAGTCACTGAAGAAAAAAAATACAAAGCAGTACTAACTTTCTAGTCTTAAAGCACTATTTTTCTTTTGTTTATATAAATCAAGTATAAGTAGCATTTTGCTGCTCCAGTTGGGAGGTACCATGTCTGTTCTCCCTTCTCCAAGTCAGGAGTCTCAACAGATAGGACATAGATGTGGAGGGGATAGTGTGAAGCCATCTGCACGCTGTCTTCTCTACCATACTCATGGGTTTTCCCTAAGGTGCACCGTCTTTCCCCAGTAGTAAGACCTCAGGGAATAAAAAGCAGTACCTCTCTCTTAGGTTGCATTGGTAAAATATTTAGACCCATTCTGGAGGAGAGGGGTTGATCAGTGTCTAAGTTAAATATTACTTAATTGCTTTGTTGTTAGAATTCTTTTAGTCTCCTACATATATGATAGAAACAAAACTGAGTTTTCTATCCTTCTAACACATTTAACAACTTTTAACATAGAGTCTGTGATTTCAGAATTTTACAAGAGCCTGAGAGTATAGAACTGCACACTCCAATCAAATTTAACTCTGATTTTAAAAATTAATTATCCCTACTTACAATAGATAAGAAGCTACATGACCTTTCTGATTTTAGTTATGCTAGTAGACAATTTCTAGGCCAGATTTCATGAGAAATTTTTTGTTAACCTTTATTGCTAATGGAGCTGTACGTTTTCTCATTGCCTTGACCCAGTGACCTGGAGCTTTTCACTTTGTATTTAATTGTCCGAAAAGTGAAAGACCTGTGTATGTAGCTTTGAGATCTAGTGTAGTTTTGCTCATTAAATTATAAGCAGGTGAGCAAAAATCTTCATAAAGAATATTTTATAAGATCCTTCTGTTGTAAAGAAGGAAAATTCCAAATTCTTTTTCTTCAGTATTAACTATTATAATGCTCTTGGCTGCTTACCTCATGAGAGAAAAACCAGGAGAGGCACTGGCTTGGTCTGCATGGTTGCACTTCATATGTCTCCTTTTATAGTTCCTAGTTGACCTTAGAGAGAACTTGTGTCTCAGAGAGAATGGCCACAAAGATACAGTGAAGAGAGGCAGAGGACAAATGAAGGGTCTTTATTCCAAAGCTCGGCCTTGGTCACTGATGTTTCAGAAACAAAGAAAAACCGAGCATTAATCATAGAGTCAGGGTTGGCAGATGTATATCTGGAAAAACTGGAGACTGTCAAGAAAGGATAGGAATGAGGAAAGGGACGAGAACAATAGAAGAGGACAGAGGTGCTATAATTAAATGCAACTTTATCAATCTCAGATATTAAGGAATAATCTAGCAGTTTGGGGAGGTTTCTATTCCTACGCACTCTCCTAATTCCAGCCTAACTTTGCATCTGTGTATTGTCATAGCTAAAACATCAGCTGGGTTGAATTAAGGCTACCAGTTTACATGTCTTGAGAATATTCATACTCTCTTAACACCTTGCACAGGGTTAGATTGACATCCCTTTTTCCTCTCCTATATCTTTTTTGCCTTTTCTGTGATCGCCTCCTATGCAGATATAACCTGTATATAGTCTATCACCTTCTTCCTGTTTCAATCTATTCAACAAACTGAATGTTTCTTTTCTGTAGCAGTGACCACATTGTATAGTCTCTTCAGAAACTGGCAGATTTGAGCCAAAGTTCGTTTATGTATATGAGATAAAAAGAAAGATTAAGAAGAACAGTAGAATGAGGATAATGCTTATTAAAGCTGGTACAATAAAGCGTTCACTTAAGTCACTTCCAAGCCAGCCCAGCAGTATAAGACTTTGCTTTTCTCCATACTCTGTAACATACATTAGACTGTATGCACTTGGGAATAAGGGAGTATCTTCATCTTTGTACATCCAGTGCCTACTGTAGTTCTTGTCACTTATGTGCATAGAAAATTTTTATTGAATGATTTAAATAATCAAACGTGAACTTACATGAATTGTTGGAGGGAATGAATGATAGAAGGATGACACAGAAGAAAGTCTGCCCTATCTCTTTGATCACTTTTATTGACTCTGCTCTTAGACCAACCATGGCCTTTTCAGTATTATGTTGAGACTTTTGCTTTTCACTTGGAAGGGGAAAAAAAGCACAAGCAGAAAAGAGAAAAGAAAGTTAAGAATAAGGATATCTGATCCTAAGGATTTGAACTAAAAATCCACAGGGTTTGCTGACTTTATTAACCTCTCCTATCGCTGCTCATAGGTAGGTGAAAAAAATGAGAGTTGATAAACCTGAATGAAATGGTACCACCCTCCAATCAGTGACTTCTCTTAAGACCAGTTCCCCAGATTTCATTACATATTACTAACCCAAAATCCTCCTCAAAGCTTGCTTTGTGTTAGATTAAATCTGCTTGTCTTTCATGAATGTTCTTATCTGAGTCTGTCTGGGAAAGCGATAGAGATCAATCGCAAGATTTGATTTGCCTTTTGTTGATCATTCTGAATGAATAAAAAAATACGTTGAGAGTTTTAAATTATATTCTAACCTCTTTTATTTTCATTTTATCTGTATTGTTTTACTTGGGTTTGGGATTGAGAACTTTAAAAGTACATATTAAATTTTCTTTTACATTAAGTAAATTGGTTGAGTGTATACTATTTATGGAAGACCATGCAAGGCTCTAAGAGATATAAAAGTAAATGCCATTTAGTCCATATTTTCAAGCAGTATATCAACTGATAAATGACAGAAGTATTCTATACTCAGGTATGATATCATATCAAATGATACTACATAGAACCATCACAGGGCAATTAATTAAGGAAAAAGCTGTCCCTTTCCAAATAAAATCTCTCCTCTTTCCCTTATGGAAGACAGATTTAAATGTCAAACACAGAAAAGCCTAATAAAGTCAAAAAACATCTAGTTTATAAATCCACATACCATTCATCAAGCATTTATTAGTTACTGAAACTAATATAATGTATTAATATAGCACTTTTGCTAACATTATTGCATTTAATACAATTAAATGTGAACTACATATAGAAAGATAGGAAAATATTTACAACATGAATTTAACATGTGCAGTATTTGAGTGGTCCTACAAACTGGTTTATTTTTATTGGCAAGGAATATGAACAGACAGCTCACAGAAGAGAAATTCTGAATGGCCAGCAAGTGATGTTCAAGCTCATTCTCAGGAAAATGCAGATAAATGAAAATTTGGTTCCTCATTTTACCTATGATATTGGCAAAAAAATTGAACTTTAACAAGTGTACTAAGAAGCAGGCACATCTAACTGCTAATAGTTTAAAGTTCTAGCATTTCTAGGGTCAGTGTGATAGGGAATCTACCACAATCCAAATAATCTAAAAAACTTTTTTTTAATCTTTGACCAACAGTTCCAGTTTGATGTGCCTATCCAACAAAAAATTTGTGCACACATACCCAATCCTCTAAGTATAGTCACTGAAGTATTGTTTATAAGAACAAAAAAGAATGAAATTAATGTAAATGTATATTAATAAGCAAATGTGAGAGTTGGACTATAAAGAAAGCTGAGCACCAAAGAATTGGTGCTTTTGAACTGTGGTGTTGGAGAAGACTCTTGAGAGTCCCTTGGACTGCAAGGAGATACAATAAGTCCATCCTACAGGAAATCATTCCTGAATATTCATTGGAAGGACTGATGCTAAGACTGAAATTCCAATATTTTGGCCACCTGATGCAAAGAACTGACTCATGTGAAAAGACCCTGATGCTGGGAAAGATTGAAGGCAGGAGGAGAAGGGGAGGACAAAGGATGAGATGGTTGGATGGCATCACCAACTCTATGGACATGAGTTTGAGTAAACTCTGGGAGTTGGTGATAGACAGGGAGGCCTGGAGTGCTGCAGTCCATGGGGTCGCAGAGTCAGACACGACTGAGCGGCTGAACTGAACTGAACTCTAGTCTTTTCCTTCACAGAGTTAGCACTCCAGGTTGGAATTTTGCTTATAAAAGGTTATTCTGTTTTCTTTTGAAATTTTTGTAAGAAGCAGCTTAATTTTAGAAGGGTTCATAGTTATCCTGGTGTTTCACTTGAAAATATCTTTGAAAATGAGACCTTGCAGGGAACATGGAAGTTTCTTTCTTAACTGCTAAAATGATCACTTTATGTTAATTTCCTGTTTTCTTTTATTTGAGATAGTTTTGCTCTTATTTAAGATAATTTTTAGATTGAAATAGGTCCCTTATACTTTTTAACCTTTCAAGTATAATTGAAAGTCTATACATCCAGAGAAATAAATGTAGATATAGGACTTTAATATGAGAATTTAAAAATATTCCTTAATTCTTTGTTGGTGACTTTAAACTTAGTAAAGCTTTCTCCTTATTTGTTTCTCTTTTTACCTTTAAGTATCTCAGTGTAAAAGTAGTAAGGGGGTGTGATGTGAGGGTAAGAGTAGTATGGAAATATTTTTACTTTTTGGTTACACTTGTAGGGTGATCTGATGTCTCTGAAAGGTTACCAGGTGTCTACTCTTTGGAGTATTGGGCTAAACACTTTGTACACATTTTCTCCTTCAACCATCACAGCAGCCTTTGGAAATAGATAAAATTAACATCCCTGCTTGACAAAGTGAGGCTTAGAAAGGTTAGAATCTTTATAACTAAGGAGCTGCAGAACTGGCAGTTGAATTTCAGTTTATCTCACTCAAAATCTCATGCCCTTAAGCTCCATGTCATACAGTCTCCCACAGCATTCTAGGAGGAAAACTTTTTCAATGAAGGCTTCAAAAACACTTGCTTTATTTCTTCATTTTCTTATTCCTTTATCTTAGAAACGGTTATGCAGGGTACAGAAAGCAGTTTTTAAGTGTTTATCTAGCTTTGTATAAATCTGCCTCTGTCCAAGTGGACATCATTTGTACCTCTGTCATTGTCCTTTGTAATGCCCTTAAAGGATTTTTTGTGGGTTAGGTTCTTTTACTATTTGCTTACGTTAGAGTTTTGATTCATTATATTCTGAACAATTTCAGTGCCATACTATCTAAAGTGACGAGTGTTTTTTAATATATATTCTTCTTGTCTAAAATAACAAAGTTTTGTAATTGCAAAATGTAGCCACTTAACTAAAAAAGCTTATCTTAGGGTCTTGGGAATTTCTGGAGTGCTTTTTTATATTTGATTTTCTTGGGGTATAAATCTGTAACTTCTGCAGTTTGAGGCTAAAGAAAATTTCCAGCAAATATGAAATGAAAAAGAATAAACACATATGTACCTATCATACAGTTTTGATAGTGTTTTACATTGACTTTCTGTTCCATTGTTAACTGGATTTTTTTTTATAATAATGGGTTTTCTTCTTTGTGTTCAAAGGGCAGCCATTCTACGAAAGTGGAAGCTGTGGTCAGAACTCTGATGAGAATCCAGCTTAGAGACCCAGGGGCTAAGGCGCTTGTTTTCTCAACGGTACAGTCAACATCCTCAGTGTTAACTCGGACTGGCTTTCTGTTTCTAATCAGTTTATATCTGAGAACTAACTGTTAATGTTTGCCGTGATATAATTGAGATTTAGAATTACTGATTGACTTTTTCTTGTTAATTTTTTTTTTCTATATCCATTGAATAGAATTATTTTTAGAGAAATTTGATGATGCTTCACAAAGCAATTCCCAGAGCTGTATTTTATGTTTTTATATTAATTTTACTTAGGGGTTTTCTTATATTACTATTTTAAAATTGAAATCTATAAACTTGAAAGTCATTTCACAAATGTACTTGGTTAAGGAAAAGAAAATTAACCTATTGAATAAAAGGTATTGAGTAGAACTTCTAGTTTTCATTTTTGAAAGATAAATAGCCACATCTATTTATATATTGCATAATTTATTTTCTATTATTTATGTTTATCTTAAATCATTTATTAAAGGTGCTCATTTTTTTACCCTATCTTTAACCAGCATTTGATTTAAAATATCTTTCAGGATAGAAAATAATATTAATGGTATTATACTTGAAGTTTTTGTTTTTGTTTACTTAATTCTGAGGTATAAAGCTTATTTTGATTTAGTCCCTTTTCAAATCCTTTTTACATGAAAGCTATGTGTAAATATTTGGTTTTCTGTTTTCTGTGTTCTTAGTGGCAAGATGTATTAGACATTATTTCAAAAGCTCTCACTGACAACAACATGGAATTTGCACAGATCAGTCGTGTTAAGACATTTCAGGTATGTCAAGAAGATTTTACTCGTGTTTTTTGGAGTAAATTCAGTTACAAACTGAAACTGCTCTTAACTAGCTTACTTGCATTTATTTTCGTGTGTCATATAAACCACAAAAACAGTTTGAGTTCTTGATTGACTATAAGATTAACATTTAAAGGCAAAGTAAACAAACTGCATTTGCTTTCCATCTATTCAGTTATACCCATAGCAAACCATATTTAAAGATCTTATGACTGAGGTCCGTTTCTTTAACATAGGAAATGATGGCCTATAGTATACCTTTTGAATGGACAGAGGCCTCGTGCCCCTAAAATTAAGTTCTAAAAACACTGCATTAGGCAGAACTGCGTATGGTCAAATTGTGCTTACCTCACACTCAGCACAATGACAGATACACACCTAAAAAGAGAAGAACACCAAAAAAAGACCAAGTGAAAATTTAGCAGACTCATGTCTCTTATACTCACTCTAGCCCTTTCTCTCACTCCTTCTTTCCTCTAAGCTCATATAGTTTCATTTGCATACATCACATACATGTATCTTGTGATTCTTCTATGTATTATAAAGAACACAAGAGGTTGTGTGACACTTTTTTTTCTTAAAGTCAAGCCACATGATTTTGTTTGCTAAAATTTGTCATCTTACATTTAATTTTCTTAATTATTGCCTTTCACAATGACCTGGATCTCGTTAAGCATTTTAGCATGAGCTATAGTATCCTGCTTTTATTGTTAACTATCCAGCTAAAATTTAAATGTACCTTTCTTTTTTTAGGAGAACCTGTCAGCATTTAAGTATGATCCCCAAATCAATATTTTGCTGCTGCCCCTGCACACAGGTTCTAATGGATTAACTATCATTGAAGCAACGCATGTTCTCTTGGTGGAGCCCATATTGAACCCTGCCCATGAGCTTCAGGCCATCGGAAGGGTGCACCGGATTGGACAAACAAAGTAAGGACTGAAGTTAACCTCAGTCACATTTGCTCCTGCTTCTAAGATACAGATCAGCATTTAAACTCTTCATTTATGTTCATCTTAACCTATTCATTTTTAGTGACTTACTTATATATTAAATTTTCAATTCTTAGTATATGACCACAAGATATTTTGAGATTTCCAATGACTCTCCTCCAAACAGCAAATCCCCAAATGCTCTCATATTTTTGTCTTTCCTTCTTCAGAAGCTACCCTGGTCACTTCATCAAGATAGTTTCTTAAAATACCTAAGACAACTATTAAGCTGAAGGCATCTGTCATAACTTTGAGAAGAACTGATTTTTGATTGGCTGAAGTAGCCAGTATTTAAAAGAAGCCATATCTCATGCATAACTGTAAACAAAAAGCTCTTTTATAAATGCTTCCCCTTAGGAAAGTACAACCTTCCCGATCCAATATAAGAGATAATTAGTTAAAGTAAACCTAATAGTAAATATTATGTAGTATGTACTACTTTTATTCAAATATCAGAATGGATAATTATCCTTTATACAGCCTCTCAGATATTAGATGCTTTCAATTTGTTCTAATGCATCCATACTCAGTTCAGATCAGTCCTTTAGTCATGTCCAACTCTTTGTGGCCGCATGGACTGCAGCATGCCAGGCTTCCCTGTCCATCACCAACTCCCAGAGCTTGCTCAAACTCATGTCCATCAAGTTGGTGATGCCATCCAACTATCTCATCCTCTGTCATCCCCTTCTCCTCCTGCCTTCAATCTTTCCCAACATCAGGGTCTTTTCCAGTGAGTCAGTTCTTCACATCAGGTGGCCAAAGTATTGGAGCTTCAGCATCAGTCCTTCCAATGAATATTCAGGACTGATTTCCTTTAGGATAGACTGGTTGGATCTCCTTGCTGTCCAAGGGACTCTTAAGTGTCTTCTCCAGCACCACAGTTTAAAAGTACCAATTCAGCACTCAGCTTTCTTAATGGTTCAACTCTCACATCCACACATGACTACTGGAAAAACCATACCTTTGACTAGATGGACCTTTGTTGGCAAAGTAATGTCTCTGCTTTTTAATATGCTTTCTATGTTGGTCATAGCTTTTCTTCCAAGGAGCAAACATCTTTTAATTTCATGGCTGCAGTCACCATCTGCAGTGATTTTGGAGCCCAAGAAAATAAAATCTGTCACTGTTTCCATTGTTTCCCCATCTATTTGAAGTGAGGGAACCGGATGCCATGATCTTCATTTTTTGAATGTTGAATTTTAAGCCAGCTTTCACTTTCATCAAGAGGCTCTTTAGTTCCTCTTTAACTTTCTGCCATAAGGGTAGTGGCACCCATACTAAGCACTAGTTAAAAAAATATTGATTGAACACTTGCTGTATGTCAGGTATTATTCTAGACACTGGAGGCTTCCCTGGTAGGCTCCTGCAATACAGGAGATGTGGGTTCAATCCCTGGGCCCAAAAGATCCTGTGGAGGAGGAAATGGCAACCCACTCCAGTATTCTTCCCTGGGAAATCCAATGGACAGAAGAGCCTGGCAGACTACAGTCTGTGGAGTCACAAGAGTTCACCGTGATTCAGTGACTAAACAATGATGACAAATATACTATACCCTGAAGATTTCAAATTGAATAAGATATAATCTTGTTTCCCCAAGGAGATCACTATGTAATATAGGAAACAGATGATTTAACATATTACAGTAGAATGTGCAAAAATAGAAATACTGTGGTAACAAAGAAGAGCGTGATTTCTTGTGCCCTAGAGAGTCAGGAGAGGCTTCATTAGATTGAGTCCTGAAGGAATAGTTACTCCAGAGTTGAGCTAGAGAAGAGTGCTCACACAGCAGAGAGTTGCTTGTGCAGAAACACAGAGGAGAAAACCAACATGATGTTTCTCAGGACCTTCAGGAGTTTGAAGTTGCTGGAGTATAAAGTAAGTGGAGAAGACTGGCAGGTCTTGTATGCCACACTCAGAAATGTGGCCTGCTCTGTAAGCAGTGGCCGAGAGAGCAAATGATGACTTTAATTTTAAGCAGGAAAGAGACATTTATCAAGCAAAATATGACAAAGTAATATAATTGTAATAAATGCAAGACTGTTCTAAAGTACTACTAAGTATCATTTAAAATGTAGTTATGTCTTACTGGGTTTTTTGTTTCTTTGGTTTGGATTTTTGTGGGGGACAGGGATGGTTTTGTTTGGTTTGGGGCCATACCACACTGCATGTGGTTATCTTAGTACCCTGACCAGGAGCAAACCCACAGCCCCAGAAATGGAATTGCAGACCACCAGAGAGGTCCCTATTTGTTTTCACCTTGTCTTATATTTTTAAACACTGGCTTCTTATCTTACTGTTTTCTAAAGTATACAGTGGGCTTATCTCAGATGTAAGACCACAAGTCTATAAAGGCCACTCAACGCTGCTTAACAATCCTACTTTCCTTCCCTAGTATATAGATTTTTCTCTCTGTTCCTCCTCCTTGTTGAGGGAGAAAAGGGAAAACAGCTACAGTCAGAGTAGAAGTAACTCATCTTTCCATCACCAGCTTGAGCTGTCTGCCTCCAACAGTACCCACAGAGTCCATTCAGTAAATTTTTGTTGAGCTCCTTCTGTGTGCCAAGCACTGTTCTGAGTACTTGAGATGCTGTCAGCGAGCTTAACTACTAGTTGTAGGGGGTTGGTAGAGACAGATGGTAAACAATAAACATAACGAGTAAATACATATACTATGTTAGGGGCAGGGTAAGGAGGATTAAGCCACCCTGCAGGTGGCTGGGCAGGAAGGGAAGCCAGCCTCCCTCCGCCTCACCAGATGCTTCGTCCCTGCTAGCCTCCTTCTGCCCCTCAGACTTCCGAAGCTTGTGCTCGGACTTGGCATTGATTTACTGCTGCCTCTGGCAGACTGCTCCTCGCTCTCCTCCTCTGCTTATAGCCACCTATTCTCAACAGTCCTGTTTCAGGTCATGTGTCAGCCTCCTCATGACCTTGTCTATACCTGAAAATGTCTTACGTGATGTTTTTACTACGGCTGCCCTCAGTAGATACTGTAGATATTGGTTCATTGAGATTAGTTTCTTGTATTCACTGTTGACCAAACCCCCTCACCCCAGCACCTGCTTAGTGCCTGCCACAGCAGATACTGACTGATAAATATAGCATGTAATATGTGAAGTTTATTTCTTCTAAACTGTTCTACGGGTGTTTTTAAATTTATCATTGTTATGTACCTTCTAGACCAACTATTGTACACAGATTCTTAATAAAAGCGACAATAGAAGAAAGAATGCAAGCAATGCTGAAAACTGCTGAAAGGAGGTAAGTAACAGTTTACTTCAAGTGGATGACAGAAGTTTTCCTGTTCTTATAAGGTTGTGTAAGCATGTAGAACTTCTTCACCTAGATGATCACTTAGTCAACCAAAAGATGTAAGATAAAATACTTTTTATAGAGCAAGGTATGACATTTTACCTATCCAAAACTTCCCAGCTAACACTCCAGGCATTCTATACTTGACTTAATTTATTAATAGGGATTACAAGTTTGAGCAAACTCTGGGCGATAGTGAAGGACAGGGAAGCCTGGAGTGCTGCAGTCCATGGGGGTCCCAAAGAGTTGGACATGACTTAGAGACTGAACAACAACAGCAAATACATAAAAAAATATTTAAATGGTTCTACTGTTAAAGAAACTTTATTTCAGAGCTATTATACTTTCAATCACCCATATATATTTTGCCAGCAGAGGGCTTTGGGAGAACTATCCTACATTTCCTTGCCATGCTGGATTACTTTTTAAATGAAATCTATCTTTACGCCCAACCTAAAAGCCTTAATCTGAAATCTGTAACATGAAACTTAGAGCACACTTGTTGGTCATATGCAAGTGAAAAGGTGTGAACTTAAAACTAGGCTGGTAATTATATTATTATTCTTAACAGGCAGAGCAGAAGCAGGGAGACTAAAAGCAGCCTTAATTTTAAAAACTTAAGTTTGGAATCATAAAACTTGGTAACATTTACTTCCGAATATATTTTCTTTCAAGTCATTTTGAAACATAAACTGATGCCTAACTGAATTGTGGTGAGACAGGTGTGATTGGAAGATACACTCAGAAGAGATGATTGCCTTGGAAGGGACGGTTTCTGCAGAGGTGTTAGTGCTTGGCACAGTAGAGCAGCCATTGGGAACCAGAGCTCCTCTCACGGGTGTCTGTGGGCAAGAGAGAGGCTGCCACAGAAGCTGTTTGCCTCAAACACGAATATAACAGAATTCAGTGGTTATATTTAAGCTGCCTCAATAAAAGCAGCAGCTTGAATGTTTCTTGAAATAAGTTAACTTTGGATACTAAGAAGGTAAGTTGTAAGGTGAAAGCCTTAGTAGTAGTTGGCAAGGAGTTTTGTTTATTAAGTCTACAGAGGAAAACATTTTATGTCAAAGTTTGAAAATGCTATATAGAAATCTTTCCTAATTTTAACAAGTTGTAATAATGATCCCATCATCTTCTAGGAGTTTCTTACAACTCAGTTATAAAAACTTAGGAACATACTCTTATATTAAGAATATAATATTAATATATTTTTATGTCTTACATTATTATGAGACCAGAACAGTATATAAAGACAAACATAATAATTTATTTCTTGGGGTTTCTTTCTGATCCTGCTCACTTGGAAAATCGTGCAGTCACACGAACCCTTCCGCAAAGCATTCCGAGGCCTCCGTCTTGACCGTGGCTGACCTGGCAGACCTATTTACCAAAGACACCGAAGACCTTGAATGAAGTACATGTGATTCAGTCCAGACTTTAGTGTATTTTAAATTTTTCATAGTTTATAGAATAAAGTTATAAGTAAAACAATCCAGTAGATGTCAGTAAACACTGTTCTTAGTTGAATGAATTTATCGCTTTTTTGGTTGTACAGTCCAGTAGTTTTCGAGTCCTTTTCAATATACTATTTCCATAATAGCTATAAAGATCTTTAATTTTACACTCCTAATAAAATGTTTGGGCTTCCTGGGTGGCACAGTGGTGAAGAGTCCACCTGCCAATGCAGGAAACATGGGTTTGATCCCTGGGTCAGGAAGATCACCTGGAGGAGGAAATGGCAACCCACTCTAGTATTCTTGCCTGGAGAATCCCAGGGACAAAGAAGCCTGGCTGGCTATAGTCCACGGTGGTCACAAAAGAGTTTGACACCACTGAGCGATTGCACACACGCACACACAAAAAATACTTATTTTTATTCCAAAGAATATCTCTATCTGAGGGAATTAAGAGAGGTATTGTGTACTTTTCTTTTGATAAGATCAGTCTTAAAAAGAAGTTAGAATAAGAGAGTAACTCAGCTATTCTAGTTTTATATGACTCGGTATACTCAACCAACATAGATCTCATTTTTGGAAGAGCCTTCAGTATCTTTAGCACAGGATTCACCAGTATATTATTAGTAATATTTTTAAAAGATGGTGAATTATATTAGCTCCCAGTTCTTTGAGTAGTTATAGACTGTAACTCCATAAATAGTAACTTCAGAGTAATGCAGCTCCAACAGTAAGTTAATATTAGACAATTATTTCTTTTCTCTGTATCTTGCTACTATAAATCAAAACACTGAACACTTTAAGTATTTCTATTATATGTTAAATATTATCAGTATAAGCAGTTAACGTAGCTTTATTAAGTGTATTAATGTTTAATTAAAATTGTCTATTTTCTCTACTTTTAATTTGTGTTACTAAATGTTTACGTTTTAAGATTGATCTATAAATATTGCAGTGTCTATAATTTCAGTTCTTATGATTATAGCAATATGGCAGGGTTTTGTTTTGTTTTTTTTTTACCATTATTACATACTAATGTCTTGGATTCTTTTTCTTTCCCATGTTCTTGTGTAACTAGACTTTTTAACCACTAATATCTAAATTTATGATAGTGTTTGTTATTTCATTCCACTAGTACTTCCCTCAAGAACTAGCATTTGATCTTTGTAACAAGAGAATGTCACATTCATAGAAGCAAATAATTGCAAGTGATAATAACCCAGTGTTTCTTCTTCTGTGAAGAATTAATGGACTTTGAAATTGTTAAATAAGGAGTAGCTTGTTGTATCCTAGCCATTTGATGTAATACAAATGTTCTTGATTTATTTTCTTTGAGCCTTCAGAGTTTCAAATGACCCTCAGGACTCATTAACTCCTACTTAGTTGTCCAGAAAACTAACAAATATACCCTGGATCACATTTGTCCAAGAGGCTTTGGTGCTTAGTTAAGGTGCATTTTCTTATTCTGGTTTATAGAGTGACATAATCCAACTGAAGAAAACACACACACATTTTTGGTGCTTATTCTTCAGTTGAAGGAAGATATGCATTGATTCTTTTATATGAAATTAGACAAAACTATTATTTTTGTAGCTCTTTATGTGTTATAAAGAGCTTTCCTATACATTTATGTGTTTAATTTGCCCATCAGTCCTGTGAAGTTGATGAAATTTATAACATTCCTGTTTTAAAAGTGGAGAACTGAGATTCAGAAATACTGAGAAATATGCCTATGACACATAGCAAGTAAACAGCGGAGCCCAGGTCCCTTGGCTCCAAATCTCATGTTCTTTCTCTAAATCATACCTTGCTGCAATTCAGAAGGCCCTTGGTTCTAATTTAATGATGAACACGTTTCAGTATTTCTTTCTGTTTCCTAGTATTCCTTTTTGCGCTACAGTTTTAGGGAAAGTAATTTGATAATGCTTCAATTTTGTATAAAGAGAAATATAAAAATATAAATAGTTAAATATACCTATCTGTATTAGAGAAAAACTGCTCTTATTTATTTCTGTACAATGTCATCAATTAAATAAATATTTTAGTGTAAATTGAAATTCGGGCATTTATTAAATTTCTGATCCATAGAACATACTGCATGGTTTTCATTTTTTGTTTGTTTTGGTCTTTCAACAAAAGGTGTCAAAATTGTTTAAACCACAGAACCCTATATTTTATAGACATTTATTCTTTCTAGTTGTGATAGTTCAGGCGCTCAGTCGTGTCTGACTCTTTGCGACCCCATGGCCTGCAGCACGCCAGGCCTCCCTGTCCATCACCAGCTCCCGGAGTTTACTCAGACTCATGTCCATTGAGTCGGTGATGCCATCCAACCATCTCATCCTCTGTCGTCCCCTTCTCCTCCCGCCTTCAATCTTTCCCAGCATCGGAGTCTTTTCACATGAGTCAGTTCTTCGCATCAGGTAGCCAAAGTATTGGAGTTTCAGCTTCAGCATCAGTTCTTCCAATGAATATTCAGGACTGATTTCCTTTAGGATGGACTGGTTGGATCTCCTTGCAGTCCAACGGACTCTCAAGAGTCTTCTCCAACACCACAGTTCAACAGCATCAATTCTTCAGCACTCAGCTTTCTTCATAGTCCAACTCTTACATCCATATGTGACTACTAGAAATACCATAGCTTTGACTAGACAGACCTTTGTTGGCAAAGTAATGTCTCTGCTTTTTAATAAGCTATCTAGATTGGTCATAGCTTTTCTTTCAAGGAGCAAGCATCTTTTAATTTCATGGCAGCAGTCACCATCTGCAGTGATTTTGGAGCCCAAAAAAAGAAGTCTCACTGTTTCCTCATCTATTTGCCATAAGGAAATAGATGCCATGATCTAGATAGATAGGAAATAGATCCCATGATTCATGGGACTGAATGCCATGATCTTAGTTTTCTGAATGTTGAGCTTTAAGCTAACTTTTTCACTCTCCTCTTTCACTTTCATCAAGAGGCTCTTTAGTTCTTCAGTTTCTGCTATAAGGGTGGTGTCATCTGCATATCTGAGGTTATTGATAGTTCTCCCAGCAATCTTGATTCCAGCTTGTGCTTCATCCAGTCCAGCATTTCTCATAGTTGTGACTGTTCTCCCAAATAATTGTTCAAAATAAATTCCAATCTAGTCTCCACATCTTGGCTGCAAACAAAGGGCTTTTTTTTTTCCCTCCTGTCTTTTTACATTTTCTGAAATATCACTGTACTTAAAAATAGTTAATCTTAAATGAGTACTTTATTAATGAACCACAGAGGGAAAATAATAATGTAATTCAAGTCCTTAGTGAGCTGAAGTGTGTTTGGAACTGGGACTGTATCTCTCTCTTTTTTTTTTTTTCCATTTTTTATTTAATTATTTTTGCTTGTGCTGGATCTTTGTTGCTACGTGGGCTTTTTCTCTAGTTGCAGTGAGCTGGGGGCTACTCTTTGGTTGCGGTGCACGGGCTAATTGCAGTGGCTTCTCTTATTGTGGAGCATGGGCTCTAGGGCATACCGGCTTCAGTGGCTGCGGCACATGGGCTCACTCTCTGCTCTAGAGCAGAGCCTCCGTAGTTGTGGCACATGGGCTTAGTTGCGTCACAGCATGTGGGATCTTCCCAGGTCAGGGATCAAACCCCAGTCTCCTGCATTGGCGGGCGGATTCTTTACCCAATGAGCCACCAGGAAAGCCCTGCATCTCTCTCAAATGAATCCAAGTAAGCTTACTAGGACTGAAAAGACTTATTTATATATACTGTGAAATACACACACCTAATTCCTTTGTCTCTTGCTTCAAACTCAGGTAGCTGTACTGTATTTATTGCAGCTTCAGCTTTTCTCTTTGTGATCTCAGAATGGCCCGTGTTTTAGAGATAGCTTGTTAGGGATTGGTCCCTTTTATACTGTATTAATAACAAACTTAAAACTCTTGACATGATAATTCAACAAACAACCACAAATTCTTTACAAATAGTTATCAAACTTGACAGTATTTGTCAAAATATTTAGGATTTGAATTTAACAATGCAAGATTAATCATCAACCCAAGTTACCCTGTTAAGTAGACAAAGAAACAAATGATGTCTTTTAAATCTTGTGCTCTCCTTTGCAAGTTCTCCCAATATTTAGTTGTGCTTGAGTTTTTTTATGTTTATTAAACTATAGGATAATCTTTGAGAAATGCAAAAATCACCTATGCTAAAAGAGCTCAGGCCTTGTTAAGCTGAATAAAAAGTATCTTTCAATTTTTCTAGAAATTAAACAAAATCCCACAATTATATGCTATTTCTTAATTTCTTACTGGCATAGCAATATAAAAATGACATGCTACTAAAATGAAACAGTGCAAGCAATATGTTTTAAACCTGTCTACTCTGGTAAAGAAAATCTAAACTTCCATAATGCTTCTTCAAAGTGGGATCAGTCAGCTCTACATTTTATATAATGTACAAGAAATTCTGTGTACCTTCATTGCGTTGTGAATTTCACATAAATGCTATCACACATAAGACTTGAATGTGAACCACTTGTGAGCCTTCCTTTAAAGGAAGGAGTAATGGATAAACCGCAAAGGGAACTCAGTTCTCATAGTGGGTATGTGGTGTTGCCTCTGAGTTAACAGACTACCACATACAGAAAATAGCAGGAGAACTTGGCCGGGACCAAAGTTGACATCCGCAACTTTCCTTTGCCTTCAGTCAGCCTTTCAGAGCCCTGCATACTTTGTCTTTGAAGGTCCTGTACCATCCCTTGAACCTTATTTCATTATTTAATACCAGTGACTCTCAAGACCGATTTTGTTTATTAAAACTGTGTTATATTGGAACCAAATCCTTCGTACTACAGCTTATGCTTTTTCCTTGCAAAATAGAAATAAAATTTAAGCTCCATTACCTGTGTAACAATTCTTTGTATGGATGACTAAATTATTCAGTAAATTTTTCTTTCTGCCATTCAGATATTCCATCCCTTCAGCCTTTTCTTCAAGAGTTTAATCTCCAAACCCCTGTGGTATCTTTGTCTCCTAGTAAACCTGCTCTTAAGTTCCAAGCCCTCAATAGAGCCTATTCAAAAAACAATTTTGAGCAAGGACCTATTTTCAGCATGTGGGATCTTTTCACATGTGTGATTTGTATGCCTCGCGGTTCTGATGACTGATCCTTCTGGTACCTTGGGGAGCAGACATTTGTGCCCAGATTTCCTTAGAAAGAGGAAGAGGTTCCCCAGATGAGCTTCAGAGGGGAAGTCCCCCTGTGTACAGTCTGCAGGTCCCAGGAGAGTTTTGTAGCAGCCCAAACCGGCTTCCCAGGCGGCTCAGGTGGTAAAGAATCCACCTGCCAATGCAGAAGCCATAGGCCTGGGTTAGGAAGATCCCCTGGAGGAGGAACCCACTCCAGTATTCTTCCCAGCATAATCCCATGAACAGAGAAGCCTGGTGGCCTACAGTCTGTGGAGTCGCAGAGTCAGACATGACTGAGCAGGCAAGCAAAGCAAAGCAAAGCAAACTGGCAAGCACAACCCATGTAAACAAAAGCTCTTCAGAGTCCGCAATAATTCTGATGCACCTAAAGATCCTGAGACCAAAAAATTTGAAAACTATAATAGCCTATTTTTAAATTAACTTCAGTGTCTCCTCAGCAGGAGCAAGGCAGGGAATGGGCAAATTTTTCTGGCCACGTTGTAAGTTGCTGTATGCACAGTTTTGTTGATCATGGGCAAAGGCCTATTGTAGGAGGAAGTCTGTTCACACAGCGGTAGCTGTGTTTGCAAGTCTGGTAGACTATAAAACAAAGAGTTCCATTTAATTTTACACCTTATACTTTGTTAAAAAAAAAAATGAAATGGTTGAGGTTGCATGTAGCAGCTTATAAAAGCTGTGTCCACATGAATGTAAACAAGTGATATTCTGTGACTGCCCCAGGAACACAGAAATTATTGTCACCTGTGATGGTCAGATTTACGAGTCATTTTGTCCAGGCTGTAGTCTCAACTGATCAGATACTGTGTGGCTATGAAATGTTTTTGTAGATACGACTAGTGTCCATAATCGGCTGGCTTTAAAGGAGATTATTCTAGATGAGCTGGGCAGGCTTGATTAATCAGTTGAGAGTCTTTCCAAGCAGACATGAGACTTCCCAGGAGAAATTCCACCCGTGGACAGCAACTTCAACTCATGCCTTAGAGTTCCAGCCTGTCCTTCCTGATGGCCTGCCCTCTGGACTGCAGACTTGCCTAGCCAGCCTCCACAATCACATCAGCCAATGCCTTGCAATAAATCCTTGAATATGTATCTCTAACAGGTTTTGTTTCTCTGGTTGAACTCTTGATCCAGGCTATCCTTGGAGAAACAAATGGGTGATACGGTTTATGCTACCACTTTTAAATAGCATTGTAATGTTTCTTTAAAAATATACTCAAAACTGTTTAACTGTGACTTAAACATCTAAACAATAAAGATTGCACCCCAAAGAAAGGATAGTTCATGAATATCATTGGCTCAGTAAGTGGACTCCCATGTACACATTCCAGGGATCGGCATGGAGGTCCATTAAGATGTGGAAAGAAGATATTGGAACTCATTCAGAGTGGAGGGTTATTTATAAAAAACAAGCTTCCTCTTATTTAATATGCAGACCAACACCTTTATTCCCATCCATTTATATGGCAGTCACATGTCGCCTATTTAAGTGAACATGAGGGCTACTCATACTATCAGGTAAATAGTTGTGGTGAAGAATTTCATCCTTATAAGATACCAGCAGGGAGGAGCTGGTTTACTAAAATCAGAGAACAGGCCTGAAGCATCCATTACGACATTGATTCTCCATGGAGAAAGGAAATTTTGAACACAACATGAGTTCTCAAAAGGAGTTAGTGAAATAATTTCTGAAAGTTTTTAAGTACAAGTGAACTTTAAGGCTCTTTTAAATCTGGTAGTTAAATCACCATGGCATTTTCCATTTTAGATTTTCTTTCTGCCAAAATATTCAGTGCTAAGTTCCAGAATCTCTTTAGCCAAATGAATAATAAATACTAAAAAAGGGAGGCTGCTATTTCCTTTTCTAAAAAGTGAGTAAACATAGAATGCATCTATTTCTTTCTAAAACATCAAGTATCTCAATGAATTCAGTAGAAAAGGCATTAAATGTTTGTTGTTGGGTGTGCAATAAACTTTTGCTATTGTTTTTTTATTTGCTCAGCCATGTCCAACTCTTTGCAGCCCCATGGACTGCAGCACCACAGGCCTCCCTGTCCATCCCTGTCTCCCAGAGTTTGCTCACACTCATGTCCATTGAGTCGATGATGCCATCCAACCATCTCATCCTCTGTTGCCCTCTTCTCCTCCTGCCCTCAACCTTTCCCAGCGTCAGGGTCTTTTCCAATGGTACAGTTAATAGTTGCTGAATTTAATTGGTTGGAATAACTGACAAACACTGTTGACCCTAGAGAAGAGTTGAGTGGGTTACTAAAATTGGCAGACATCCTGTCTGATAAAGAGAACGAGCTAATGAACGTTAAAATCATTTAACACTTTTCCTCTAGCTGTGCTATTCCTGTGTGTTTCACATTAAATAGTAAGATGTACTGTTTGATTCTATTCTGATTGTGATATCAGAAACTGTTACACTGTTACATAAGATTTATTGAAAATTGCCTAAAGCTGTTTGTTTCTTTTGGACTCCTATGAGTCCAGCTGCCAAGAAAAGTGGTGCCTCTGCCCTGAAATTACAAGTCAACTACTTTGACAGTCAGTGGATCCCAGACATGAAGGAGCAGTGAAACCTGCTCAGAAGACCACTGTTCAGTATTATATGCTATAGTGTTTTCTCTCATGCTAAAGGCAAACTGGACCTTTAAAAAACACTGATATTCAGTAATAAGACAATCCAATTTTTAAATGGGCAAAGGAATTTTTAATAGACATGTTTTATTTCAAAATGAAGATACCGAAAGCTTAATAAATCTAAAAGTTCTAAAAAATTACTTTAAAAAATACTATGTATATTTCATATTGGCACAATATTATATCACTAATGGGGCTTCCCAGCTGACACTAGGGGTAAAGAACCCACCTGTGAACACAGGCAAATGTAAGAGACACGAACCACGGCCATCGTACTGTACATACCCATAACTAACAGTTTGTACAACTTGACCTGTGTCTCCCCTCTGAGAAAGACAAGTGGCCATAAGCACATGGAAAGATGATGAACAGCATTAGTCATGAGGAAGATACAAAAGCCATCAAAACCCTAATGAAGAGGTTGCGGGAGGGGAGAGGAATGAATAACAGAGCCCAGAGGACCTCCGAGTGGTGAAACAATTCCACAGGACAACTACAACAGTGGATCCGTGTTATTTTCCATTGTCTACAACACCAAGAGGGAAACCTAATATAAACCATGGACCCTGGGTGATAAAGATGTGACAAAGTAGGTTTCATCAGTTGTAATAAATTACAAGTGCACCACTCTGACATGTGATATTGATAGTGGGAGAGTTGAGGTAGGGTAGACATGGATGCGAGTTTTCTGGGAACACTACTTTCTGCTCAATTTTGCTATGAACCTAAAAGGGCTCAAAAAAATAAATAAATCCTAGGGGGGAAGAAAAGACACACACAAATAAATAAACCTTGTAGGGGAAAAAAAAGAAACACATAATGAAGTACCATTTCACACCCACTGGGATGACTATAATCAACACAGACAATGACAAGTTTGGACAAGGAAACGGAAAGTTGGAACTTGCAGACACTGCTGGTGGGAATGTAAAACGGCACAGTCTCTTTGGAAAACCATTTGTCCATCTCTTAAAAAGTTAAACATAGTACTTTCAGCTCTGCCACTCCTATGTGTTTGCTAAAAAGAAAACATATATTCATACGAAGACCTGCTTGTGGATAATTTGGCAGTTCTGCACATTGTTAAACATAGAGTTACCACATGACCCAGCAATTCCACTCCTAAGCATATTAGTCACCTAGGGCTTCCATAACAAAACACCACAGACTGGGTGCCTTAAAACACATAAATTTATTTCTCACCGTTCTGGAGGCTAGAAGTTGAAGATCAAGGTGCCTTCCCATGGTCTCTCCTCTCTGTGCATACGTGTGTGCATACGTGTGTGCATACATGTCATTCAGTCATGGCCGCCTCTTTGCAACCCCAAGGACTGTAGCCCACCAGGCTTCTCTGTCCATGGGATTCTCCAGCCAAGAATACTGGAGTGGGTTGTTATTAGCCTCTCCAGGGGTTCTTCCCCACCCAGGGATTGAACCCGCGTCTCCCACAGCTCCTGAATTGATAGGCAGATTCTTTACCACTGAGCCAACTGGGAAACTCACTCATATACCCTTGGTGTCTCTCTTTTTACAAGGACACAAGTCATATTGAATCAGGGTCCCACCCTAAACCTCATTCATGTCATCGAATGACAAATGGATAAACAAAATATTGTAAATATACGACGGAATAGTATTTAGACAAAAGGAAAAAATCCCTGATACATACTATTAAAGGATGAATCTTGAAAACATTCTGAGTGAAAGAAACCAGTAGTAAAATACCATGTGCTTCTATTTATATGAAATGTCTAGAATAGTGCAAATATAGAATTAAAAAATTCGTTACTGGTTGCCTAGGTCTGAGGGAGCTGGGGTATGTGGAGTGATTGCTAATAATTATGAGGTTTCTTTATGGGAGAATGAAGATTCTAAGTTTTAAACTTAGATTCTAGCAATAATTGTGCAATTCTGTGAGTGTACTTTAAAAATTGAATAGTACACTTTAGTCGGACACGACTGAGCGACTGAACTGAATTGAACTGAACACTTTAAATGGCTGGGTTTTATGGTGTGTGAATTTTACCTCAATAAAAATATTTTAAAACATTTTTTAACACAGCACAAGATTTTTTAAAAAGTCATTTGGCATGCAAAACCTTTGGCAGAGTGTATTCTAGATTAAAATGAGACAGATGGTCTTCAAAATATCAGGCACACATTGTCAAGAATATTGTACGAGGGGCCTGTGAATCTCATTGATATCTGGCAGCCACAGTTAAAATCGTGTGTGTGTGTGTGTGTGTGTGTGTGTGTGTAGCATCTCGAGTTGTTAGCTGTAACTGACACTCAAGTGAAGAGATAGCCTTGGGACTGGAATGGCTAACGAAGTTCTTAGAAGTGAAATAAAGGTGACTATTATCTTTCAAAATCTCTTTAACCCTCGTGATATTCTTCTGTCTTTGTTTTAGTCCCTAAGTCATGTCCTGCTGTTTTTGTGACTCCATGGACTATAGTCCGCCAGGCCGCTCTGTCCATGGGATTTCCCAGGCAAGATTACTGGAGTGGGTTGCCATTTCCTTCTGCAGGGGAATCCTCCCAACCCAAGAATCAAACCCACGTCTCTTCTCCTGCATTGCAGGCAGATTCTTTACCACTGAGCCACCTGGGAAGCCCCATGATTTTCTTGGTAAAGCCCTAATCTGGTACACTTGCCAGTTTCTAATGAAAAATAAAATGGTCTTTCAACTCAGCTGATGACTGTAAACCATGTAACCTCAAAGTAGTGTGTTCTTCCCATCCGAGAAATGCAACATAGTGCCAATCTTCCTTTGGCACTCAAATATTGAGCTGAACAATAGAAATGTAAGGCTCAGCTAAAGGACTGCAATTGTGTTGTGAGCTATGGAATGAGCTGTGAGCAACGGCCTAAGCCAGGGATTCTCCACCTCAGCATTACTGACATTTCAGACTGAATGATTCTCTCCTGGGCAGACTGTCCTGTGCACCATAAGCGGTTTAGCCGTATCCCTAGTCTCTCCTCACTAGATGCTATTAGCCCACCCCACCCCCAAAATGATGACAACCAAAAATGTTTCCAGACATAACCAAGTATCTCCTGGGGGTGCAAAATTTAGAAGCACTGGCAAGTCAAGAAAGACTTAATCATTTCCCATGGTAATAACACAGACCACATATTAAAAGGAAAATTCCATATATTGGACTTTTACTTCACTAGTATAAGCTCAGTTGGTTTGAAATATTCAGAATATTGTGTATGTAAGTGACCATATTCTTTGCCAAGTTTATTTGGAAGATTGTCATAGTTTGCTCTAAAAATCTGAATCTGATGCTGAAATGCCAGCATGGAGCCACAGGGAAAAGAAATTATATTTGTATTATAGTAAAAGACTGCCCTTGGACACCTTTGAACACTTATAAATGGAAACATTTCAAAGCAATTGACATTTAATTGTATAATCTACTTTGCTGTGTAGTAAAAGATTTGCTGTCCACTGACAGAGAATTTGAAAATACACTCGATGTCTTTATCATTATAGGCACCAACTCGGCATGGCAGAAATCACCTGCATTGTCCTTCTAGCCTGTCAATAAATCATCTAAGAAAGAAGGATATAGTCATGTAAGTTCTGATACATTGTACTTCAAGAGATTTAAATGTGAATTTACTGCATTCTGAAACTATAGTGTGGATGACATCTGCCCACACATTTAAATATATCATATCAATGTAATATCACTTTGTGATGTTAGTTTTCCCACTAAAAAGTCTTCACCTACCTCAAGAGGACTGTAAGTATATCTGATGTCTCTAGGGTTAAATGGTTAACCCTAGGGTTAATCATTTAAAAAGCTAGGGTTAAATGATTCCTTTCTTTCCTTCCTCCTTTTCTTCTCCCTTCCTTCCCTCCTTCCATTCTTCCTGCTTTCCTTCCTTCCTCCCTCTCTTCTTCCTTTTATGAGCATCACTGAAACACTAAAGCTAACATCCTCACCCACTCTTGCAATTATTCTACAGAAAACCATGGACAAGCTAGCCTCTCTTATAAGTAGAATGAGAGGCTTTACCAGGAAACTTCCCCAGAGTTCAAGTCCAAACTATTGGCTCCAGATGTTTCCAGGTGGCTCAGTGATTTAAAAAAAAAAAAAAAATTCCACCTGCCAAGGTAGGAGATGCAGATGAGGGTTTGACCCCTGGGCCAGGAAGATCCACCAGAGTAGGAAATGGCAACCCACTCCAGTATCCTTCCCTGGAAAATCCCGTGGACAGAGGAGCCTGGCAGGCTACAGTCCCAGCATCCCTAGAAAGTCAGACTCAACTGAGTGACTGAGCATGCGAAGGAAGAGAAACTTATAGAAGGCAAGTGTTCTCCCCAAACTTTCAAAAAACTAAATGAAGTTGTCAATGGGAAGTTTTGTTAACTTATGGTGTAAAATAAAGCTACTGGCTATTTTCTGTATCTCAGTAAATGGCACATGGTCTTTCCCTTACTCAAGCCAAAAATCTCAGATTCATCCTAATCCTTTTCTCTGCTCATCCTTCACATCTAATCCATCAGTCCACCCTCAACATACACCTGGACTCCAACCACTTTTCAACACCTCCAAAGCTGCCACCAGCCCCACCATACTTGCTCTTAACTGAGTTATTGACAGGTTCTTAGGACCTTTTCCCAACATTGCCACCAACG
The DNA here is from genome assembly GCF_019320065.1 of Cervus canadensis. Classification (NCBI taxonomy): domain Eukaryota; kingdom Metazoa; phylum Chordata; class Mammalia; order Artiodactyla; family Cervidae; genus Cervus; species Cervus canadensis. The sequence goes on along the minus strand of NC_057418.1, from coordinate 18,180,826 downwards.
TGATCCTTTGAAGATAAATGATAGATAATGTCCCAGCTCTGTGCAAATTCTCTTGGTTATTCAACTCACTCAGAAAGAAGCCTAATCTTCATGAAGGCTGGCAGGCCCTGTCCGATCTGAGTCCCTGTCACCTCCCTGTCCTCATCTCCCACACATTCTCTCTATCAGTCTGTTTCATCTCAGAGTGCCTTCTGTACCTGGAACGTGCCAAGTGTTCTTGCTCAGGGTCTTTGACATGGCTGTTCCCTCTGCCTGCAATGCTTTTCCTCCAGGTACTCACATGGCCCTAGCTTCCCTGGTGGCTCAGACGGTAAAGAATCCACGTACCGTGTGGGAGACCTGGGTTCGATCTCTGGATTGGGAAGATCCACTTGGAGGAGGGCATGGCAACCCACTCCAGTATTCTTGCCAGGAGAATCCCATGGACAGAGGAGCCTGGTGGGCTACGGTCCCTGGAGGAGCAAAAGAGCTGGACAAGACTGAGCAACTTAGCTCGGCATAGTACTCACATGGGCCATGGTCTCCCTCTCTGAAAACGGCTACTGCGTGTGTTCAATGCCTACAGAAACTCCTCAATGGTGTGTCTCCTTTTTAATTATAAAGACCTTAGTTTGGTCAGAATTATGATGTGGCAACCTTCCAGTGTTCTATGATGTTACATGATAAATTGAAATAGAAGAAAAGCTGCATTTGTCTGCCATCCACTTAAAAGGATCAATACATCGCCACTGAATGAAACAAGTACCACTTCAAAGTGTCTGAGGAACCAACTTTAAATACAGTGTAAGAAGTAAGGAACTGTCATAAGCCTCAGGGCAAATACATTTACCATTTAAATGCGGGTTTCTCTGGAGAACCCCTGAGTGAATGTTATCTAGTTGTGTCAAAAAGCCGTAATACAAATGCCTTCATAGCCCAGTAAAAAGAGAAAGGATGGCATTGAATCTTCGAACATACTTGCAAATTAGCTATGCTGTAGTAATTTGTATAAAGATTTCTCTTAAGATCAGCAGCTAAGTAACACACACTACAGTAGATTATGTTTTGACCTGCAACATTGTTTTATGCAGAAATCAATGAAATCATCACCTCTTCCAAAGATTTGATTCAGGTGGCAATTCCAAGATGTTTCTGTTGTTGTTTTTACAAAGGATTTCCAGCTTTATTATTATGGATTTATTTGAAATTCATAAGAGTGGGGAGGGGGGTTCCTCCTTGTATAGATATCCTGGACTGAAAGGGCAATATGCCCCATTCTCTCCTCAGGTGGTGGAGGCTTCCACTTTAACAGGTGGAACCACGGCCATCTGCAGAAGTCCAATCATTTTATGGTCAACCAAGTACATATACTATGCATTTTTAACTTCCTTCAAGTCAGTTAATGACTTGGAAAACAGGGAACAGATACATTTATTGTCTACATGAAAATATACTAAAGTCACATTAGTTTCATTGGTTGAAAGTTAGAATTAACCTATGAAAAATAAAGTGAGAGGAACAGATAAATCCTCTTTTTTGAATATCTATTGGGACATTTCAAGCACCTTTCAGGTGTTATAATTACCTAGAAGACCTCTTTTCAACAAGCAGCGTAGAAAATTCGGTTCTCTGGATAGGAATCCACATTCTTTTGAAAGACCCTAACCATTTAGTGATCTCAGTAGCATCTCAAAAATATCAGATGACAACTGATATTAACAACTGCTTTCCAAACACAGCCTGGAGGAAAAAATATATTTCGAGCTGCTCCATAATGCTTAGCATAAAATAATCATGCAAACAATTTAAAACACAAAGCTATTACCTGATGGCTCAGCGATAAAAGTATCTGTCTGCAATGCAGAAGACATAGGTGATGAGGGTGCGATCCCTGGGTCGGGAAGACCCCCCTGGAGAAGGGAATGGCAACCCACTGCAGTATTCTTGCCTGGAGAATTCCATGGGCGGAGCAGCCTGGCGGGCTACAGTCCATGAGGCCACAGAGTCGGACATGAATGAGCACAACACACACATTGCAAAGTAGGTACTGAGCAGATGCTTGAACTGAATTAGTGTTGCAAGCAACTGATTAGCTGTCTAATGGTGAATAACAAATCACTTCAAGATTTACTGACTTTAAAAATTATAATTAATTTATAGCTCTCATGATTTCTGTGGATCATGAGTTTGGAAGCCACCCTCATGAGCTTGTGTTCTACAGGCTGTGGACGCAGTCGCTTTAAGGCGTGGCTGATATGTACCCTGGATTTAATCTCTGGCGTGTAATTGTTTGCTCTCTGCTTTATCCCACTAAACTGTAGGTTTCATTCAGGATTTTTCTGTGGGGCATTTTTTGTCCTTTATTCCCAATATTTAGAAAAATACTTGGCAGAACATCTTCGAACAATATTTGTTCGACGAATGATGTTGTGTTTGGAAATTCTTCCCTGTTAACAAACAACATTTTTAGAACTTGATCAAATTTTTTGTTAAGAAAAAGGATGGTGTCTCATGAAACACACAGGAGAGAGATTATTACTGAAGAAGAATGAAAATAAACTATTATGATGTAAGATTTCTAACTTTCTCCTAAAGATAACTTTGATAATTCATTGTAGACGCCTGTTTGTTTCCAAAGTGATAGTTCAAGAAATCAGCTGTAAGGGTAATTGTTTTATAGTAGACTTAAATATATACATATAATTTAATTTGACTTGTTCTCGTCCAGTTTGGTGGCTCAGATGGTGAGGCGTCTGCCCGCAATGCAGGAGACCCGGGTTCGATCTCTGGGTTGGGAGGATTCCCTGGAGAGGGAAATGGCAATCCACTCCAGTAGTCTTGCCTGTGGAATCCCATGGACAAAGGACCCTGGTAGGCTGCAGCCCATGGGTTGCAAAGAGTCGGACACGACTGAATGACTTCCCTTTCCCTTTCCCCTAAATATATATGTGTGTGTGTGTGTGTGTGTGTGTGTGTGTGTGTGTAATTTTATATATACTATACATACTTATGTATATTTATAGTAATATTTGTTATATATATTATATATATATGTCTAGGCTATAGGTTCTTCTTCAGCTTCAAACTGAACTTACTGAACCAGACACTAGAGCAGTGAGATGTAAAAAACAAGACTCTTCTAAGACAACTACATTATCTCCCTTTGAGTCTTTACTGTTGTTGTTGTTTAGAACTGAGTAATGGAGTCAGAGCAAGAAATCCAAGCTCCAGGATTCCTCAGCTGTGTGATATTAAACAAAGTTCTGGACTTCAGTCTTTCCTCATAAATAGAAATAAAGATAATGATGTTACTTGATTTTATGCTCAGAATTGTGTCTGCATCAAAATTCATATGTTGAGAGTCCTAACCCCTAGTATCTCAGAATGTGACTGTATTTGCAGACAGGGTCCTTAGAGAGGTAATTTAGGTATGATGTCGCAAATAGACACGACTGAGCGACTGAACTGAAATTGAAACTGAACTGAGGTCATATGTGTTGGTCATAATTCAGTATGCTCAGCATCCTTAAAAGAAGAGGGATTGGGACACAGACACAAACTTGCCCAGAAGGAAGGCGAGGAGAAGACATGGGGGAGATGTATCTCTAAGCTAAGGAGAAAGGCCTCAGAAGAAGTCAACCTCGCTGACATGTTTATCTTGAACTTCTAGCCTACAAAACAGTGAGAAAATAAAATCGCACTGTTTAAGTTACCAGTCTGACCACAAATTCGGTGGCTTAAAATGATAGAAACAGGTTCTTTCCAGGCCTGGAAGCCAGAAGTTTGAAATGGGGCTCACTGGAGTAGAATCAAGACAGTGGTAGGGCTGCACTCCCGCGGGAAGCTCGGGGGGATGTGCCTTCCTGTCTCCTCCAGCGTCTGGGGCTCTGATGTTCCTTGGCTGAGGCCTGCGTCTCTCCAAGCTCTGCCTCCATGATGTGTCCCTCTACCTCTCTCTTCTATGTCTTCCCTCTGCCTCTCATTTAGACTGACACTTGTGATTGCATCCAGGGCCCACCAGGTTAATCCAGATCATCTTCCTTGTTGAGACCCTTCCCTTAGTCACTTTTATAAAGACCCTTTTCTGTATAAACTACCAGTTACGGATTCCAGGGATTAGCACCTGACCTTGTCGGGAGCAGTGATTCAGCCTGATTGGGGGACGCATTCAGATCCGCACAGAGAGAACACGCGCTCCCTTCCTGTGATGCTGGTGTTAGCAATGTTGAATGAACAAGACGTTCAGTGTACCTGCTCATGTTGAGATCAGGGAGAGAAGAGGAGTGGAAAAGACAAGACTGAGCCTGAAAATCCCTCACAGAACATTTCTATAGTGACTTCCATTTTGAGCTTTAGCGTCCTATTTTGAAGTTTCAGGGTTTATATTTTGGAGCGGAAATAAGTAATTTGGATGTGAAAGAAGGATATGGATCCAGCCAATAAGTGTTGGCAGTCTTAAATGTTGTGCCCAATTTTGCCATTCACTGTAGAACTTCAAGTACCAGAATCCTGCTTTCTGCCCTCTGTCCATCCTTCCGCCTCACAGAAATGACAGGTGACTGTGTGTTATAGCAGCTGATGTTTGTGTGGGAAGAGCGCTTCTGACCTCTGAATCCTTGGTGGCCAAGGGCTCAGATAGGAAGTGGCAACTTAGAGTCTCCTTTAACCCTTTTAGGCCACTGGCGGCCTCTTCCTTTCATGCAAAATATGAGGTGCATCTGTGTCCCCATTTTCCCAGCACATGAGCGCTGCACCTTTGGCTCCCTGAGTGCTACCTGAGATGAAGCCTCTGCCACTTTCAAAATGAGGTCAGAAGTTGCTAATTCCTGGGGCTGCCGATAACATGATAATAATAATGCCTCCTGGCTTCCCTGGTTGGCTCAGTGGTAAAGAATCTGCCTGCTAATGCAGAAGACGCAGGAGATGAGGGTTCAATCCCTGGGTCAGGAAGATCCCCAGAGAAGGGAATGGTAACCACCTCCAGTATTCTTTCCTGGAGAACCCCATGGACAGAGGAGCCTGACAGGCTACAGTCCATGGGGCCGCAAAGAGTCGGACATGACTCACAGACAGAGCATGTGTAGACAGTACACAGGGTTTCCCAAATGGGGCCTGCATGTGAGTCTTAAACTCCCTGAAACCAAATTTAGAGACCCCCTACTCTATACAGTCACTCCTACTTTGTCTTGAAAAGCTCGCTGAAGCAGATGAAGCAAGATGCAGCTGAACCCAACTCCTGGAGAGACTGCCCAGACTCTCCTCCTTCAGCACGCAGCTCCCTGAGAGAAGCCGGTTCTGGAATTTACTCTGACACCCATTGCCTCTCACTGCGGTTGGGGTGGCAGCTTGAACTGGAATGAAAAGTAACCACTTATTTCCTTCCAAATACAGATGGGGAGAGCATTAGAGGGGTCAAAGCTGCCAAAATGTGAACTCCAAAAGGGGCTGAAGTCAGGGATGATCACAACTATAGGGAAGAAAACAGTCCAGAATAATGAAACTACAGCAGTTTATGAAAATGTGGCAGTTTGTGGTTCTGAATATCCCATGCTAGAAATAAATAGAAAAGCACCACATCTCAAATTATCTGTTTTTGTTTTGAATTTTATTTATTTCATGCTTTAGATTTACTGGACTATAAAAAAAAAAAAAAAAAAAAAGGACGTTAACAGAAAAAGATAGTGCCAGTAACAATTTTGCCTACTGCTAGAGACCTAGATATGTGGCAACTGGAAAAGAAACAAATAATCATTTCAGCGTAAACTGTCTCAGAAATCTGGGGCATCAAGGCTTGGTCCCTTTGGGCTTTTCACTTGGAAAGAATGATGTGCCTTTTCTTAAAGTTGTCTTTATGCTCCAAGCCTTTTAAAATCTCATTCATGAGCTAAATGACTTTTAAAATGACTTTATCTTTGAACCAGATAGCAAAGTGTTGCCTTGTTACAAGAGGCTTTATTATTTGTTCTGTTTCTTGTTTTGTTTTACTGTAATTGCTATTTTTACTTTTCAAAAAATATTCCATTTCTTTTTCAAGCATCTTTCTCAGTTAACTATATTTGGGGTAAATAAAAATATCGAGGGTTATTCAGTACTAAGTGTCTTTAAGGAATAAATGTGAAGACCCCTGAATTAAAGGTCCAAAGCAAGAAAAGGTAAAAAGATGAAGAATAATGAAGCAAGAAGATGATGCTACAGGCTACAGCCCTGAGGGTTTTGCCTTAAATTAGAGTCACAGACAAGAGGAGAAGAGGTGAACTCATTTGTCAACAAGATATGAGAATAAACCACTCATAATGAGAAATGCTTTGTGGCTTCATGAAACCACTGCCACCCTTATGATTCAAATTACTTATGTGGATAAATAATAAGTAAAAAAGATTATCATGTAAGATTTTAACACAGTCTACTTAGCAACAATATCCCAATAATCCCCTGGAGGAGGAAATGGCAGCCCACTCCAGTATTCTTGCCTGGAAAATTCCATGGACAGAGGAGCCTGGCAGGCTACAATCCATGGGGTGAGAAAGAGTCAGACACGACTGAGCAACTGAGCTCAACACAGCAACAACCTCAATAATACATCACGAGAAAGTCTTCAACCCCCTGGATCCTACTGAGCATAGGTCCTGCTGCCTGACAACTAGCCACTTAATGAGTCACTAAAAGCAGCAGGAAGCAGCAGCCAGAAGATGCTGCTTGTCAAAGTTACCTTTCTAAAAATACTTAGATCACGTCATTTCCCTACTTAATACCTATTCCAGCTCCTTGTTGACAATGGAAATGTCCCAAACTCCTGAATAGGGCACGACTGTCCTTTATTAGCTGGCCCAGCACTACATGTCTGTTCCCATCTCAGCCACTGCTATGAACTGTATTGTCCCCCACTCCCCAAATTCATACGATGAACCCCCCCCCCCCACCCACCATGTGATGGAGTATTCCCTGGTGGCTCAGTTGGTAAAGAATCTACCTGCAATGCAGGAGACCGCCAGCAATGCAGGACACTCAGTTTCCATCCCTGGGTAGGGAAGATCCCCTGGAGGAGGGCATGGCAATCCCCTCCAGTATTCTTGCCTGGAGAATCCCATGGACAGAGGAGCCTGATGGGCTACAGTCCATAGGGTTGCAAAGAATCAGACACAACTGAAGCAGCTTTCCACACATGCACATTGCAAAATGGCAGCTCGCCAATGTCATTTCATCCAGTTGACTTAAAATATTTGTTGCTTATTGAAGGGGCTATACCACTTAAACTCGGGCAATATATTACAACATATGAGCATTTATCCATTCATTTCTTTGGAAACCTGGTCTTATATGTGTCTGCTTTTTATGACTAGTCTCAGTTAATGTAAACATGTTATTCTGAAGATTTATCCTTTGGTTAACCTTTAATCAAAATGTCTGCATTCATTTTTCTTATTTTCAAGCCCCAACATAAGTAGTGCTTCATCTAAAAATCCTTCACCCCTTCACCTGTGCTCCCTTGAGTTTTCTTTTGCTCATTACTGATAGCACAGTGTATTAGTGATGCACTGTGGTATTTGATCGGCTTACCCAGCCGCCTCCTTCAGGCTGGGTGGCTGCCATGCGCACCTTTATATCCTATTCATTATTACAGAGTCAGACACAGTTTTTGTTCAATGCCTGACATCCTGAGAGCCAAGCTCCAGTCTAATGAGATTTAACACTAGGCAGAGTTTGATCTTATTCACTCATTCATGCATCCAACCAAAATTAACTGAGCACTTACCATATATGCCAGGTACCTATTTGTGCCAGAAGCTGAAAGTGTTGAGACTAATAAGACTTGGTCCCTTCTAGCTCTATAATCCAGGAAACTTTGGTTGCATGTGAGAGGGTTTTCTAAGACACTCATGGAAATAGTTTGATAGAAAACAAAGGCAAAATTTTCTGTATTTCTTCAGTACTCTTATACAGGCATAAAATCTCTGTTTCAGAGAGAAATGCCACATCTCATACATTCTGAAAGTAGAGTTTGACACTCAAAACACAAAAGTAGTTGTTTAACTCTGTCTATGCGACTGGTAAACTGTATTTTAGATACTGTGAGTACGAACATCAGACACAATACCTGTCCTTAAGTATACATTGCATTCATCAATGATAAACACCTTTGTTGAAAATAATTTTAGCAGTGTAGAGATTTCTATTAGCATACAATTTAAATTTAGGTTGCAAAAGGCTAAATGGTGTTTAGAGATTAACAATGATTCAACAAGAGTCTACTTTCAATAACATTAATGAGACTGCAAAATGTATTTTAGCATTCAGAAGGAGCAGAGATAGAATTCAACTTAAGATTCAGAAGCAGTTTATTCTCTTCCTGCCATTCCAACACATGCCTTGTCTTTCTTTTTTTCTGTTCTTCTAATTATGGTGTTCACAGCCTTCAAAGCTGACTGGCCACTGTCAGCAAAACTTCCACAGTTTTTTATATTAGTTTGGAATCAGAAACATCAATTACAAACCAATTCTGTAATGTCCACTAACATGTCCTGTTACTGCTTAGTTGGTGACCCTTGCTATGTTGACTTTTTGTTTCTTTGTTTTCATACTTGTATTACAAGTTTCTTTCATTTGTCATTTGAAAAGGCGCTCCCATATTGCCTTTTGGAACACAGACAATTTTGTACCCAAATTGGTATTATTATCTCCAGGCATTGATTTGACCAGATGGGTAAGTTATTCTGAATAATAATGATGTATACTTTATAGTACAAGTAAATACTATATTCATAAAAAGAACAGCCCTGAAAAGAGTACATTAAGTTGAAATGTTAAAAATTTATTTTGATTTTCCCATAGAAACAATGTTACAATAGAGTTCCCAACCAGAAGCCCCATGCCCAAATTCTATAAATTATGTCAAATGTCATACTAAATAAAAATAAGTAGTACATCATTTGAAGAGTGTCATTTTTCTGAAGTCCATATAGATCAATTAGAAAAATACAAAAACTAACCATCAAGAGAAAATTGCATTTCATATGACAGGCTAGGTTAGATGAACTTGTTGGTCTTTTGGTGAATTCCAAGTCAGGATCCACTTCTTCAAAAGCGACTGGACCTACATTTTGCTTATGTCTGATCTTATCTATAAGGATATGAGTGCATGCATGCTAAGTGACTTCAGTCATGCCCGATTCTTTGTGACCCCAAGGACTGAAGCCTGCCAGGCTCCTCTATCCATGGGATTCTCCAGGCAAGAATACTGGAGTGGGTAGTCATTCCCTTCTCCAGGGATCTTCCTGACCCAGGGATCAAACCCGCATCTCTTACATCTCCTCCATTGGCAGATGGGTTCTTTACCACTAGCGCCACCTGGGAAGCCCATCTATAAGTACATACACATACAAAAGCTGCCTGAACAGAAGTTTGGGCTTGCTTTTCATGTTTCTGAAGATGCTCATGCTGTTTATTTTATACCACCAAAATATAAGATCCATAACAATCACAAGCACAATGGTTAATATTAGATTTGCTTGCTATTCTGCTATGAATTATAGAATTGGTTAGTGAGTCACTAAGTGATGTCCGACTCCTTATGACTCCATAGACTAAAACCACCCAGGTTTCTCTGTCCATGGGATTTCCCAGGTAAGAATACTGGAGCAGGTTGTCATTTCCTTCTCCCCAAGAATTTCCTGGATCAAGGACTGAACTCGTGTCTCCTGCATTGACAGGCAGATTCTTTACCACTGAGCCACCAGAGAGCCGTGAATTATATAGACATAGAGGCAAATGACTCATTTGAAGAGACCCTGATGCTGGGAATGATTGAAGGAGGGAGAAGGGGATGACAGAGGACGAGATGGTTGGATGGCATCACCGACTCAATGGACATGAGAAGCTCCGGGAGTTCTTGATGGATAGGGAGGCCTGGCGTACTGCAGTCCATGGGGTCGCAAAGAGTCAGACACGACTGAGCGACTGAACTGAACTGAACTGAACTGATAGGCAAATGAGAAGAGCAAAGTCAGCGTAGGCCACACATAAGGTCATGTCTGTCAGCCCCGTCATGAGGAGCCGTGATGTCCAAACAACAGAACGCTGCAGTTCTCAAAGCCAGCAGCAGATGGGCAGGATGCTCTGTCTTCCAGCATTAGTGTTTCAAACCTTTAGATTTTCTGTAGTTTTGTGATGCATTTGTTGAGTATTGTCGAGGGAAGAAAGAATAGAAGATAGCTTCTCTGTTCTTTAACAGTTTTTTATTGAGCTGTACATTCACATTATAAACAGCACACCTTTAAAATTTTCAGCTTTATAAATCTTAACATCAAAATATCCTCCTGAAACCATCACTACAGTCAAAATCATGAGCATCTCTGTCATCACAAAAAGTTTCTTCATTTATCTTTGTCATCTATCCCCCACCCCACCAAATCCCCTCAATAGATCTACTTTCTGTCACTAGAGATTCATCACATTTTCTAGACTTCTGAATGAAGGAAATCAAACAGAGTGCACATTTTTTTGCCAGGCTTCTTCCCCTAAGCATAATTTTTTGAAGATTTATCCATATTACTACATGTATCACTGACAGAGGCAATCATAGTTCTCACCCTATCCATTTTTGTCTCAAAAAGATCTCTCTCCTGCATTGCCTGAGGTCTAGAAAACCATTGTATATATTCAATTTTATCATTTGTTTGTTTCATACACGACCATAAATCCTGCCCTTGTCCTTTCGTCTTGCTAAAGAGCAGGAGTCCCTGTCATAGAGTTTTGCAGGAAAAAAGGATTGTTGTTGAGGCTTATTTATCCCTTTATAGGTTTTAAAACATTTCTACCTAACATAGTATTCTTGTACTTAGCGTGTGTTCTCCTGTGACCAAAAGAGTGAATGACATCAGACAGCCTCAATCCACTCTCAGGGGACACCAGAAAGTAGCAACACATGACCTCTGCTTCACCAAACTTGTCCTTAAGAGGGATGCTAGTATAGAGTTGACTCTCTTTCTAGAATGTAAGCATTTGAAGTCCTGAAAAGGGGGGGGGGGGCGGGAATCAAAGGCCACAACACAGTTCAGTGCTGTGTATATTGAAGAATAGGGCAATTCGTGGGATTATATGTTTCCAGTATCATTAGTTTCTGTATTTAAAAAATTGCACTCCATAAACTGACTTTCCCACCTTTTGCAAACACAACTGTCTCTGAAAGCCATTTGAAAGGTAACAACAACAGTAATAAATGGATATTGAATGCTTACTATCTAATAGGACATGTTCACACATATAAAGCCAGCTCTGTCTAGGGTCTCCTTTCAAAGCCAGTACAGTCTCATGTTAATTTGACAAAAAGACAAGCTGATTAATAATATTAATTAGCACTAAAAACTTCTATTATCCACAAAGCAATATTGCAATTCTTTTTTCTTGTTCATTCACTAAGTCATATCCAGTTCTTTGCAACACATGGACTACAGCACGCCAGGCTTCCCTATCCTTCACCATCTCCCTGAGTTTGCTCAAATTCGTGTCCATTGAGTCGGTGATGCTATCTAACAATCTCATCCTCTGCCACCCTCTTATTTTGCCTTCAGCATTTCTCAGCACCAGGAATTATATCACTTTCATAACAGTCCTATGGGAAGGTATTGTTGTTATACTGACAAAGAGTATCTCCTTGACGAAACATTAGTCCAGTTCAGTCATTCAGTTGTGTCCAACTCTCTGTGACCTTGTGGACTGCAGCACGCCAGGCCTCCCTGTCCATTGCCAACTCCCGGAGTTTACTCAAACTCATGTCCATTGACTCGGTGATGCCATCCAACCATTCCATCCTCTTTCATCCCCTTTTGCTCCTGCCTTCAATCTTTCCCAGCATCACGGTCTTTTCTAAGGAGTCAGTTCTAAATCAGGTGGCCAAAGTATTGGAGTTTCAGCTTCAGCATCAGTCCTTCCAATGAACACCCAGCATTAATCTCCTCTAGGATGGACTGGTAGCATCTCCTTGCAGTCCAAGGGACTCTCAAGATTCTTCTCTAACACCACAGTTCAAAAGCATCAATTCTTTGGCGCTCAGCTTTCTTCACAGTCCAACTCTCACATCCATACATGACCACTGGAAAAACCATAGCCTTGACTAGATGGACCTTTGTTGGCAAAGTAATGCCTCTGCTTTTTAATATGCGGTCTAGGTTGGTCATAACTTTTCTTCCAAGGAGCAAGCATCTTTTAATTTCATGGCAGCAGTCACCATCTGCAGTGATTTTGGAGCCCCCCAAAATAAAGTCAGCCACTGTTTCCACTGGTTCCCATTCTATTTGCCATGAAGTGATGGGACTGGATGCCATGATCTTTGTTTTTTGAATGTTGAGTTTTAATCCAACTTTTTCACTTTCCTCTTTCACTTTCATCAAGAGGCTTTTTCGTTTTCCTTCACTTTCTGCCAGGGGGTGGTGTCATCTGCATGTCTGAGGTTATTGATATTTCTCCTGGCAATCTTGATTCCAGCTTGTGCTTCCTCCAGCCCAGCGTTTCTCATGATGTACTCTGCATAGAAGTTAAATAAGCAGGGTGGCAGTAACAGCCTTGACATACTCCTTTCCCTATTTGGAACCAGTCTGTTGTTCCATGTCCTGTTCTAACTGTTGCTTCCTGACCTGCATACAGATTTCTCAAGAGGCAGGTCCAGTGGTCTGGTATTCCCATCTCTTGAAGAATGTTCCACAGTTCGTTGTGATCCACACAGGCAAAGGCTTTGGCATAGTCAATAAAGCAGAAGTAGATGTTTTTCTGGGACTCTTTCTTTTTCAATGATCCAACGGATGTTGGCAATTTGATCTCTGGCTCCTCAGCCTTTTCCAAATCCAGCTTGAACATCTGGAAGTTCACAGTTCATGTACTGTTGAAGCCTGACTTGGAGAATTTTGAACATTACTTTGCTAGTGTATGAGATGAGTGCAATTGTGCAGTAGTTTGAGCATTCTTTGGCATTGCCTTTCTTTGTGATTGGAATGAAAACTGACCTTTTCTAGACCTGTGACCACTGCTGAGTTTTCAAAATTTGCTGGCATATTGAGTGCAGCACTTTCACAGCATCATCTTTTAGGATTTAAAATAGCTTAACTGGAATTCCATCACCTCCACTAGCTTTGTTCACAGTGATGCTTCCTAAGGCCCACTTGACTTTGCATTCCAGGATGTCTGGCTCTAGGTGAGTGATCACACCATCATGGTTATCTGGGTCATGATGGTCTTTTTTGTATAGTTCTTCTGTGTATTCTTGCCACCTCTTCTTAATATCTTCTGCTTCTATTAGGTCCATACCATTTCTGTCCTTTATTGTGCCCATCTTTGCATGAAAATTTCCCTCAGTATCTCTAATTTTCATTAAGAGATCTCTAGTCTTTCTCATTCTAAAGTTTTCCTCTATTTCTTTGCATTGATCACTGAGGAAGGCTTTCTTGTCTCTCCTTGTTATTCTTTGGAACTCTGCATCAAATGGGTATATCTTTTTCTCCTTTGAGTTTTGCTTGTCTTCTTTTCATAGCTATTAGTAAGGCCTCCTCAGACAACCATTTTTCCTTTTTGCATTTCTTTTTCTTGGGGATGGTCTTGATCACTGCCTCCTGTACAATATCATGAACCTCTGTCCACAGTTTTTCAGGCATTCTGTCTATCAGATCTAATCCCTTGAATATATTTGTCACTTCCAATGTATAATCGTAAGGAATTTGATTTAGGTCATGCCTGAATGGTCTAGTGGTTTCCCCTACTTTCTTCAATTTAAGTCTCAATTTGACAATAAGGAGTTCATGATCTGAGCCACAGTCAGCTCCCAGTCTTTTTTTTGCTGACTGTATAGCGCTTCTCCATCTTTGGCTGCAAAGAATATAATAAATCTGATTTTGATATTGACCATCTGGTGATGTCCATATGTAGAGTCTTCTCTTGTGTTGTTAGAAGAGGGTGTTTGCTATGACCAGTGCCTTCTCTTGGCAAAGCTCTATTAACCTTTGCCCTGCATCATTCTATACACCAAGGTAAAATTTGCCTATTTCTTCAGTATTTCTTGACTTCCTACTTGCATTCCAGTCCCTTATAACTTGAAAAGGACATCTTTTTTGCGTGTTAGTTTTAGAAGGTCTTGTAGGTCTTCATAGAACTGCTCAACTTCAGCTTCTTCAGAATAACTGGTCAGGGCATAGACTTGGATTACTGTGATATTGAATGATTTGCCTTGGAAACAAACAGAGATCATTCTGTTGTTTTTGAGATTGCATCCAAGTACTGCATTTCACTCTTGTTGACTATGATGTCTACTCTATTTCTTCTTAAAGATTCTTGGCCACAGTAGTAGATATAATGGTTATCTGAGTTAAATTCACCCATTCCAGTCCATTTTAGTTAGCTGATTTCTAAAATGTCAATACTCACTCTTGTCATCTCCTGTTTGACCACTTCCAATTTGCCTTAATTTGTGGACCTAACATTCCAGGTTCCTATGCAATATTGCTCTTTACAGCATCAGACTTTACTTCCATCACCAGTCACATCCACAACTGGGTATTGTTTTTGCTTTGGTTCCGTCTCTTCATTCTTTCCAAAGTTATTTCTCCACTGATCTCCGTAGCAGTAAGAGGCAAAATCAGCTTTGAGCCCAACAGTGAGACTCTGGAGTCTTTTTCTTGTAATACTTTCTCCCAATTATCCTTTGATTTTATTTTCAAAATTAAAGCCATGGATTATCACAGCTTTCTGCATGGCAGAAATTTGCTTTTATTTAGAAGATGAAAAGCAAATCTTTCCGTCTTTTGCAGCAGTGCTCAAGTCCAGTTACTGGGCATAGCCCTGTTACTTCCTCATTAAGTTCCCTTGGCAAAGTTCTTTGTCTTTTTCAGGGCAGAAGTAATACTGCAGAAAGCCGAGTTGTGAGTTGTCCACTCAGGGCTGTGCAACAGAAAGTTCTGCGATGATCTAAATGTTTTATATCTGCACCAGCCAATGGACTATCTACCTGCCACATGTGGCTACTGAATGCTTGAAGTGTGGCTAATGTGACTTGGGAACAATATTTTTCATTTATTTTAGGAAGGATTAATTTAAATTTAAAATAAACCTCCACATGGGCTAGAGGTTACTGTATTGAGCAGTGCAGATCTATCACAAAGAAGTTTCCTTTTCTCACCCATGGGGTAGCATAAAAAAGCATTTGTAAGATATTAATTCAAATCTATGACAACCAAATGAAGGCTCCAGCATCTCTCTAGGATTTCATTTTAGTCACTCTTCCTTTTCCCCTTCCCCTCCCGACAGTACATACACACACACACTCTCTGTCTCTTTCTCTCTCACTATCACATTAGATGGATAGCTATTTCCTGAGTATATCTTGGACTTCCATGTTGCCCAGACTTTACAGCTGTGCCTTTACCTGCCTGGCATGCCCCTCCTCCTTTACCTTGCAAATGTCTCTTTCATTCTCGAAAAGTCATCTTCTCTTTCTTGCTCCCTGGGTTCCCGTGGACAGGGTCCCTTGTTCCAGTGTAGATAGGTAAAGATGATATAAAATGGAGTATCTATCAAGTCATACACAGAGAACGGATGGATGGAGTAGCAGGAAAAGAGACAGGAGGCAAGAATATGCAAATCCAAATCAATATCCCAGAACTGCAGAGGGGCATGAAATGTCCCTGGTACCACGTCAAGCATCTCTTTGTGATAAACCTCAGCTCTGCCTCAGTTATCTGTAAGATGGTTTAGTGCATATTGCCATTTTGAACAGGGTCGCTATAGTTCCTTCAGTTGAGAAATACGAGTTTGTGTCATACATGTACCCTGTCATCTCATATGGAGCAGAGAATTGCCAGTTTGGGGCTTTCCAGTAGAAAGCGATGGCCCCCCAGGACACTTGGATATGACGCTCATGAAGGGTAGAGCTCAGGAGTCTTTACTCCGTTACTATTCAATATGCTCACGGTGTCCCTAGACTTGGTAAGAATAGTGCAGACTACAAAAGAAATCTTTCAGGGCACTCTGGAAAGAATCTAAACATAAAATTTAAGATACTTCTGATTACTAAAGGACAGCGGAGATGTGCCACTCATCTGAGTGGTAAAGAACCTGCCCGTCAAGTGGAAGCAGTGAGCTGACACCCCCCAGCTTCGGTGCCTTCAGGAGCCTAACAGCTCCCAGGCTCTGCTTCGGCATGGCTCACAGGAGCCCCGCCATCTCTCTCCAGTGCAGCGCTCCTCTTTAGTCAATCTTTCCACCACAGCTCCCTTTTGGGTTGGCCCAAAATAAAATGAAAACAGACTCATAGATGAGGAAAAAAAAACAGAGGGGAGGGGAAGGGGGGAGAGGGCAAAATAGATGCAAGGGATTAAGAGGCACAAACCTTCAGTTAGAAAATGAATAAGCCACCAGGATGGAATATATAGCATAAGGAATATGGTCAATAATATTTGAATAACTTCGGATGAGGACAGATGGTTACTAGAATTACTGTGGTGATCATTTCATAACGGATGCAAATGTCAAATCACCATGTGGTACACCTGAAAAACAAACCTCATCAGTTTTTTTTTCATAACCACACAGAAGGTTGATTTAGAGAAAATTAACAGTCGAGTTGCAACCAAAAAGGCATAAAATCTGAATGTGCAGTTAACTGTTGGATCCTGTGGAAGCAAAAGCCAAAAAAGAAAAAAAAATTCTTTGGGTTTTTGTCAATTTTTTATCTATTCTCTAACATGCTGGGTACACAGCCTCCCCAACAGGGGTCATTAAAGCCCTTACAGATTACAAAAGAAATCATCTTGGCTTCCCCCACCCAAGCACACTTTCATGCACATGTTAATCAAATAAATTTAGTTTATTTGACTAGAAACAACTGTTATCTTCTCAGACATTGTTTCGAAAAGATAAGGTGGAAATTTTTGAGTTTTCAAGGCCATATGCAATAATATTTCCTTTTAATCAGAAACTAGATCTTAGCCAAAAGGCTGAGAGGTGATTCCCTTTCTAATCAGGAAGGAACATTACTAATGTGGTAGTTGTGACCTCTATTCAGTTATGTTCCTTATTTTCAAGTTCAATTGTTCAGCTGGGTTCAGAGTGTTATATAAGAAAAAGTTGAGGATGTGGATTATTATTTATGAAGAATTCAACATCAAACTTTTCATATCATATTCATTTACTTCTTTTAGTCAGATTTTAGGCCTGTAATTATCCAATTTGAAAACTGCTGAGTTAACCTTCACATAATGCCAGGTTTGATAGGTAAAACCCTACTAGTAATGAGAACAAATAAGAAAACAGACACGTACCACATGCTATAGGAAGCTCTGTAAGAGAAGAAATAGCTACAGATTGGGGAGAGTAAGAAAGTAAGACACAAACTGGAACCTGAAAAATGAGCAAGGATTGGCAAGATTTCAGCAAGAGTAGGGAAAAGGGAAAATGCTGAGTTAGAAAGAATAGTATTTGCAAAATTCCCTGAAGCAAAAGAGACTGGATAGTGTTTAAGGTTAAGCATAGATTTTGGAGGGCTTCCCTGGTTGCTTAGATGATAAAGAATCTGCCTGCAATGCAGGAGACCTTTGTTTGATCCCTTGGTCAGGAAGATCCCCTGGAGAAGGGAATTGCACCCACCCCAGTATTCTTGCCTAGAGAATCCCATGGACAGAGGTGGGCTACAGTCCATGGAATCACAGGGTTGGACACGACTAAGTGCCTAACACTTACGCTTTTCATAGCATTTGGAAGGATGAGGGCAGGTGATGCTGAAAGGTAAGACTGGAAATGCAAATGGGACCAGATAGGGAAGGAAGGACGAATTCATGGAGGCTTCACCTTTTAAACTTAATTTCTAAATCACATGTATGCTGACTCCTCATTTATTCCCCATGATAAACATACTTAGAAAGTGTATTGTCATTTTTTTATAAAAGAAAAATTAAATTGACTCAGCAGAAGGTGATTTGCTACATTTATTTCATAAAGGTACTCTGTATTCTGGGCATGAGACAATCCCCTTGATATGAAAGTGACAGGTGGTTGAGGAAGGAATGTTGAGAGCCAGAAGGAATGTTGCCTTTCTTTCTGCAGCCCACAAGTTGTTCCCAAGCCACAGATTTCCACACCCTTCTGCACAATCCATTAGGAAATTCATCCATGACTCTTGTAGGATTTAGACCCTAGACTGATTCCCAAGGGGGGTCGTTGGCAGAAATAAAAAGTGACTCATTCGACAGAATTAGGACCCTGAGATTCTTGCTTCTATTTTTAAAGGTATTAGATCCAGAGAATCCAAGTTGTAATGACAAACTTCATGGGTAATTTAACTGAGTAAGAATGACAAACCAAAACTTCCCTGGAGTGTAAATTGCATAGTCACACATACTTGGCAAGGTTAAGAACAAAGCTTGTACAATAGTTGAGTAATGTGGTGACCTGACTGTCCTCTCCATAAAAGTGACTGGTCACCAGGTTGTAAGCTAAATCCAGATAAAAGAGAGTTTTATGTAATATAAAGTTAGTATTATTTTACATTGCACTTATTGCTCATTTTTCAAGGGTCCTTGCCTCAGCCTTGTAAAACAATGCCTAAAACATTGTATTACTAAGTTAATATGTAATATGTGTTAATACATAATATGTAGTAAATTAATATGTGGAAACAGCTGGATTCCTGTTCTTTGAGCAAGTATAATCTTTGACTTTAGGTCTTCTCAATGCCCTCAAGGTGGGAAGAATAAAACTTAAAAATAATAAATAAAATTATCTAGGAAATAAATCCAGATATTTAGGTCTGTTGAGGTTTCTTATAGTTATCTGTGCTCCATATCACAGTTCATCTATATCACAGTTCTGCTCCTAGCAAACTGGCAAGCTTTCCACTGGGGTTAGGGATGCAAAAAGAAATAAAAAGTATGTTCTCTCTTAAAACAAATATGACTGTGTGACTTTGCATTCCAATTAAAAATTAATGGGTATATTGGAACTCTCTCAAAATTAGGTTGGAAATCTATCGTAAACCACTTTAAGCTTTGGGGGGGAGGGGGCAGAATTTATTGCCCTAAGTAAGCAGACAGGCCATTATGGGTTGGCTGTGAACAGCTTCAGGAAAACATACACTGTCATCAGGCTCTTTTCTCCACCTCAGCCTGTTGTCCTCATTCTCAGCCTCTTTCCAAGAGCTGGCAAAGATGGCACCTAGCCACTCTAGACTCCATTATCTTTATGGCTGTAGGTCCCAGTGACAGAGAGCACCTCTCCTCTTGACAATTAGAATTCCTTGCCCACCCTTGAACTGTTTGCTATGTGCAAGGGAGTGAAGGAGTCTTGACTGATCTGGCCTAGGTAGCTGCTACCTTGACCTTGGATGAATGAGGAGTGGATAATGGGTTGGGCCTCCAGAAATAAAAAGTACAGAGTGAACAACAAAAAGAAAACAAATACAAAAAATAGGTTGCAGATATCTTCTAGTTCAGTTCAGTTCAGTCGCTTAGTCATGTCTGACTCTTTGCGACCCCATGGACACCAGTCCATGGACAGTACGCCAGGCTTCCCTGTCCATCACCTTCTAGACAGGCAATCAAATAAAGAAAAAGTTTCTTTATCAATAGCTAAAATATATAAGCATCTTTAGAAAATAATTTTCCACAGTTCTGTCCATACTTCACAAGATTATGTTATAATACTGTTTAGAAGGAAAAATTATTTTTCTCTTCTACCAAAAAGGATTGTTTAAGATCACAAAAAATTTCCCAGGACACTATATTAAAACATATTTTAAAATAGTGTATTTAAATTCAAATGACTATCAATAGACATATTATTTGCAGTGGAAACAAAAACATATTTGCTCAGAATATGTCTTAATGGAAGTTAATTGGCTCACATATCAGGCAAAGAAAAAGAATCAGAATGACATTTTGGGAACTGACTAAAAGGTTGGTCTACTTCTAAAACTTATTCATTGTGCTATACAACCAAAACCCATTAGCTTATTGATGAAACTTCTTAGGGTCCTTCAAAACTTTCTTTGGATAAGATACTTTAAATAAAATATTGACAAACATATCTTTATACATGACTTAGAGGGGTTGATCTTTATTCCATTACTGTTAAATAAAAGGATGCTTTGTTGCTGTTTAGTCACCAAGTCATGTCTGACATTTTTGCGACCCCATGGACTGTAGCTCACCAGGCTCCTCTGCCCATGGGATTCTCCCAGCAGGTACACTGGAGTGGGTTGCCATTGCCGTCTTCCTGACCCGGGGATTGAACCTGTGCCTCCCACATTGGCAGGAGGATTATTCTTCACCACTGAGCCACTGGAGTGGGTTGCCGTTGCCATCTTCCTGACCCAGGGATTGAATTTGTGCCTTCCACATTGGCAGGCAGATTATTCTTTACCCCTGAGCTACCAGGGAAGCCCTAAATAGATGCTTGCATACATGCTAAGTTGCTTCATTTGTAGCTGACTCTGTGACCCTATGGACTGTAGCCTACCAAGTTCCTCTGTCCTTGGGATTCTTTAGTTAAGAATACTGGAGTGGGTAGTCTTTCCCTTCTCCAGGGGATCTTCCCAACCCAGGAACTGAACCGGGGTCTCCTACATTGCAGGCAGAATCTTTATCAACTGAACTATGAGAGAAGCCCTGGAGTGGATTGCCATTTCCTTCTCCCAGGGATCTTCTCAACCCTGGGATCGAACCTGTGTCTCTTACCTCTCCTGGGTTGGCAGACAGGTTCTTTACCACTAGTGCCACCCAAGAAGCCCAAAATAGATGCCTACTCTTAATCTATTGCTATTGAAGCCAATTTTGAGAGTGGAGACAGGGGAGACGGAGGGGGTGGAGTAGGGAAAGACAAAAGGCTACAGAGAGAAAACAGCCAGTATTTTATGTTAGACAGACCGAAAGAAAGACAGAGAGAGAGAAGAAGAGAAGAAAAAACAAAACCAGAAAAAAAATAAAAGAAGAAAGACTGACTTGTGAAAAAGCTGGTACAGTATCAGACCATAAACAAATCGCCTTCCAGAGCAGATTATACAAAAGGCATTTCACAAGTTAAACAATCCCCTAACCATCAAGGTTGTGAAAGAGACCAGAAACTAAAAAAGGAAGCAGTCTCTCCTCTCTCTCTATTGGTTAAGATGGAAATTCCCAGTGTCTTTGAGGCTGAATCTCAATCTCATCTTGAGTTTGATTCCCTGACATGCTCTCCAATCCCTCATTTCTTCTAGAAGTGTGAGATACTATCTATTCCTCATGAAATTAAAGCTAATTTTATTTTAAACACATTTTATTCCACCTTTTAATTTGCTTGGGCTGCACTGTGAGCTCTTCCCAAACAGAAAGTGAGGCCGTACAGTTAGCAGATGAGAGCTGCCTGGGAAGGAGCTGACCTTTACAGGCGTGGTGCATGATGGGCTTTTCCATCCACCCTCCCTTTCTCCACCAGGCACCTAACTATATTTAAGTATAATTTCACCCTGCCTGAGCTTTTTCTAGGTAAAGACTGGTTTTCTGGGCCAGAACCCTGCTCTGTGAATACTCCTAAGGTCCGTGCAGGATGTTTTGCACATACAGGCTTTGATAATCACAATTTATCTTTTATTTGAACAGTTCTGAGCAAAAGATAGGTAGATGCTTAGATATAAAAGAACCACAGTACCTTCTTGTCGGGCTTCCCTGGTAGCTCAAATAGTAAAGAGTCCACCTGCAATGCAGGGGATTTGGGTTCAATCCCTGGGTCAGGAAGATCCCCTGGAGAAGGGAATGGCTACCCACTCCAGTATTCTTGCCTGGAGAATTCCATGGACAGAGGAGCCTGGCAGGCTACAGTCCATGGGGTCTCAAAGAGTCAGACATGACTGAGGGACTAACATACACACATACAACATACACACCTCCTTCTTGTGGAGCAGATTATGGCTTTATTAAGAGAAATTTGCCCAGTGGTGGAGAAAGCAAGAAAATTTAGTGCCTGGTAACCAGATGTAACCAGCTGTTACAAACCACAAGCTGGTTTGTTTCAAATAGTTATTAATAGTGCCTCCTTTAACTCTCGAAAAAGTTCCGGTGTGGATGAAAAATTGTAAGATCACTCTGCAAACAACATACTTTTAAAGATACCCTTGCAGTCTGTGGACATGGATATATACTGTGACACATACAAGAGCTCCTTGACAATAAGTGATTAGGGTAATTGCAATAATTAGAAGCCTGAAAACATATCACAGGCATTCACTTTATTGTCCTTTTATAGATACTGCATTTTTTTATAAACTGAAACTTTGTGGTGATGCATTCCAAAGAAATAATGAGGGTGCTGCTCTGCGGGCAAAGTGGACTCGAGGAGGAAACTACTCCTGGTGAAGATGCGGAGAAGATTGTTGAAATGACAACAAGGATTTAAAATATTACATGAAATCAGTTGATAAAGAAGCATGGGGTTTGAGTGTGTGTGTGCTAAGTTGCTTCAGTTGTGTCTGATTGTTTGTGACCCTATGGACTGTAGCCCTACCAGGCTCCTCTGTCCATGGGATTCTCCAGGCAACAATACTAGAGAGGGTAGCCATTCCCTTCTCCAGTGGAGCTTCCCAACCGAGGGATCCAAGCTGCATCTCTTATTGTCTCCTACATTAGCAGGCAGGTTCTTGGAGGCGACTGAGTAATTATGAAAGAAATTCCACTATGGGAAAATGGTATCAAAGAACATTACCTGCTACAGAGAAATCATTCATGAAAGCAAGAGTCAATGTAACCAATTTCTTTTTTTTTTTTTTCTTTTAAGAAATTGACATAGTCACTCCAGGCTTTAGCAACCACCACCCTGATCAGAAGCCATCAACACAGAGGTAAGATTCTCCAACAGTGAAAAGAATTCGACCCATTGAAGGCACAGATGATGGTTAGCAATAAAGTATTTTTAAGTTAAAGCATGTATATTGTATTTTTAGACATAAAGCTATTGCACACTTAACAGCATAGTGTGAACATGACTTTTATATACACTGGGAAACCAGAACATTCTTGTGACTCACTTCATTGCAATATTCAATTAATGGTCTGGAACCAAACCTGCAATATCTCTGGGGTGTGCCTGTAAGTAATTAGTGATCCATTATCTTGTTCAGTTCTAGATTTTCCACTGAACCTGTCAGTCCTTCTGAGCCCTGAACAATAGACAGAGAGCACATAGGCCAGCAAAGAAGACAGGGCTGTCTGGGAAGCAGGGGAAAGGCTTGCACCAACCAAGGGAACTGGGAGAATATGAGCCCTGAAAAGGAACTCACATGTTTTTAAACATGGAAGTCATTACAAAGTGATGAGTCTGGAAGGGAGGGAAGGGGTGATAAGAAATCATATGTTGCCTCTACCTGTTTCTGCTCCTGCCTATTTTATCTCACCTTGTGGCAAGGGGTGAGGAAGTTTAAAAAGCACTTATATTAAGTTAAAATCTCTTTTATTGCCATGGTCAAGCTTAGAATATACTCTGCCCAACATCGCACGAATTGTCCAGGATGAACTGCGCCTCATGGCCCCACCTCTTCCTCCCTCCATTTGTTTATTTCCAACAGTAAAAGGGAAGTTACAGTGCAAGCATGAAGGTGACAACCACTTGGGAAACAAGTTCCTGATAGAATGATGGCATTGTCAGTGGGTCTGTTCTGTTATCTAAACTGCAGTTAGGACACTCATAGTTGCAACTCACACTGCGAGAATGTTTACAACCATAATCATTGCTGGAATTGCAGGGAGGAGAGAAAAACATGTGGTTAATAAACACTAGTCAACTTAAAGAAAATAATATTGGTCAGTATACATGCAAATGCTTGCTCCACAGCAGAAATGCCTAATTTTTAAATAAATTAATTAAAATTTATTCCTGGTTTTAAACAAACTATTTCCTCTGGTGTTTGATATATTGTAATACATTATGAAAGCGGATCAGCAAAGCAAAGATGTCTGCTTGGCATTACTCCTTGAGACTATTCAGTTTTCACTGATGAAACAGGAGAAAAAGTCACTTGTATTAGGACTTTCCAGAGAAATGAAACCAATAAGAGATATATTAAAATTTTTGTATAAAAATATATTAAAAGTTTATCTAATATAAATCATTAAAATATAATTTATCATACAAATTAGATCTATATGTATATAAATATTTACATTTTATATATTACCTCTTCTGAGGGTTTTTTTATATCTTCTGATATATATATAAGAGAACAAGAGAGAGAGATTCATTTTAAGGAATTGCCTCATGAAGCTGTGGAGGCTGGCAAGTCCAAAATCTTCAAAGTAGGCCAGGCAGTGCAGATGTAGGCACCTGCTCTCTGCTGGCTGAATTCCCTTTCTTCCTAAGAGGTCAGTCTTTTTTGATTAAAGCCTTTTTTGATTAAAGCTTCAACTTATTGGATGAGGCCTACTTACATTAAAGAGAGTAATCTGCTTTACCCAAAGTCTACTGATTTAATTATTATTCTCACTTAAAAAATACATTCACAGAAATGTCTAGAATAATGTTTGACCAAGTGTCAGGATAGCGTATCCTCATGAAAAGGACACATGAAATTAACCATCACAATCAGTGTCCCCAGTGTGATGTTACCTAAGTCTTGGTCACACCTTCAAAGCCCACTTAATAGTCAAAGGCCAGGAAGTATTTGTAACTGGAGGACTATATTTGTAACATAAATAAAAATAAGACAGCTATAGAAAATTATTTGCAATTAGTAACATGGGGCAGAGTTCTTTCCTAATTTAGTACAAAATAAAATAAAGAAATTAATTCCCTTGATTTTGTCCAGGTTTCCTGAACTATATTGTGAAGGATACCACCTCTAGGCAAATGATCATACCAATTCAGTCTTTGCAACTGAGAAACACAATAATAAGATGTAGATAAATACAGAAGGTTACATTGACTCATTCAGACTTGCTGCTTCTGACCTAAATAAGAGAATATGCAGTTGATTTATCTCAGAACATTGTCAGGAAACCGTGTTTTTAACTTGGAAATGCAAAAGATTTTTTTTTTAATAAAGGCATACTTGAAATGATATGGAAATGTGTTTCACCACTAAAACAGCCTTTCTATTTTTAATCAAGGATAGTTTCCTAGTGTGCAGTAGTTACTCTGCACAGCCCCCAGGACAATCTTGGAGTGGAGTGGTGACCCAACAGTGACTGTCCCAAGATGTCCTCTAGATGCCGGAATACCTGAACCCCAAACAGAGGCCCCTGGGCTGACATGTGGGGCTGTCAATAGCACAGATACTTTAAATAGAAACTTGAAACCTACTGTCCCAGAAAACCATCCCAGTGTTTATTTTTCTTTCAGAGAAAAGTAGGCTGTGAAAGATATTTTTCAAAAATAGACTAAGACACTTACATAGTGAACTTAATATAAGTTATCTCCCTATAAATGCAAGACATCACCCTGAGATGAACTGTTTTTTATAAAAGAAGTAACATTGATTCCTGGAAATGAGAACAAAATATTGTTTGTGGTGAATAATTTCTATTTGTATTTTATCCCTGGTAGTAAATAATTATTTTTACCATTTGAGATTTAGATCAATGAAAAGTGTGAAATATTCAATGATATTTTCTTCCTGTTATACTCTCTTGTTATAGAGAATATTGTCTATAAAGATGGTTTTTCATTCATTTTGCTCCTTCAACATATTTTGAAAGCTGTGTGCTAGCATTGTGAGATATGCCAGAGATTGGTCAAGGAGTAAGACTCAGCTTGTAACCTCAAAGAACTCCAGTGCTAGCAGGCTAGGGGGAGCAGGCAGGTAAGCGCCAAGGGTGTGTGTCCTGATAACAGGGGAACAAAGACACATGGGAGGAGGGATAAGCCTTATTCAGAGAGAAGAGGTTAAAGACAGTGTCAGCCAATAAGAAATATGTAAGTTCTCTAAATGTGTGCTATGTGACCAGTACTAGATGTCGTTGCCTTCTTTTGCCTGGTGTTAATCCCTCAGCAGTGGAGACCCTGAATCAAGTTGAAGATATATTGACCTCATGGCTCTGCAAGTAGGCTTCATGGAACATGGGATCTGAAAGAGGGCACTTCTCACAAAGCTTGATTGCAAGTCAGAACAGTAGCTCCAATGAGAGACTGCTGACTGAAGCATGATCTTTAGGAAACTCAGAGCCCATCTTCCAACATCTGTCAAACATGAAGGCTATTACCCCCATTCTCCTGTCTCGACCATCCTCCGTTTGAGAGGTGTGAAATAGTCTGTGTGTATTTACTTATCAACATTTATTGCTCATACCCTGTTGCCTACTTCCAGAAAGAATTTGGGAATGCTTCCTTTTCGTACAGATATCCATATTGGCCATATTCAATGACCAATGACATGGCCATTGAAAAAATAAAACAATACATGTTAAGTAATTGAGGAGGTAGTGAGTATTTCAACCTAGATTGCTGCAATTGAGCATTAAATTTACCTTTATTTGTACACTGACAGTTAAGTGGGGGAAAGGAAAGAAAGAAAGAAGATGGGGAAGGGTGAATAAGGTGGTGCTCACGTAACTTTTATCATTAAAAAAGAAAATTAGGGGTACTCTTTTGCCCCCTTCTGATGCCTATGTCAGAAGCTTTCTCTATCTCCTTTATACTTTAATAAAACTTTATTACACAAAAGCTCTGAGCCATCCAGCCTCGTCTCTGGCCCCGGATTGAATTCATCTCCTCCATAGGCCAAGAATCCCGCGTCTCATCGTTCATTAACAACCTTTCATCTTGGGGGCTCGTCCGGGATCCTTCAGGACAAGATGGGAGCTAACAATTCCAGCCTCACTCCTTTGAACTGTATCCTGAAAAACTGGGATAGATTTGATCCCCAGGGCTTAAAGAAGACACACCTGGTCTTACTATGTGATACTGCATGGCCACGATACTGAGGCAACTTACTCCGTGCTTACTGAAGCCCCTGGCCCACTTTCTTCCCGATCCGCTTCCGTAATGGGACTGTCTGGAGGAGCCAAAAGATGGGCCCGATAATCTATGTGAGCCTACTTCTGCTGACTCCAGAAATCCTGAGTCTGCCGTTTGATCCTCAAGACAATGCCTTCCTGTCCTGGGCTCACTCCTATGCTGCATTCCACAATCGGTCTAACTGCTGGGTCTGCGGAGCACTCCCCTCTTCATCAGTGGAAGGCGTCCCATGGTGGACATCTCCACTTCAAGGAAAGGACTTTCTCCAAGTCTGCAAGTAACTTCAACAATCGCATGTGATGCCTCTTCTTAAACTGATGACATCTAACAACCTTAAGATGGACTGATGTAACCATGGACATAATGTGACTTTTCATTTTGATTTTAACTTGGTTTAATGACTATTTTGCCTTACGTCTGTAACTGTATAATGGGGTTTTCTAACAGTCTAAAAGCTTTTAATTTACAAATAGTTGTCCAAGCTCCTATGAGTGCCACAGCCTCCTCCAACTATTACTTAGAGCCCCTGGATCAGACATCCTCACTATGAGGATTAGGAGAATATGTTGCCTCACCAATTTAGGGACAACGCCCCTTGTCAGCTCGGAAGCAGTTATGGAATGAGAACGACGCCCCTTTTCCCTAGGCAACATAATTCTCCTAAAAGAAAAGGGGGGAATGAGAGAGTCATTTCCTAGGCAGGTTGATAAGAAGTCTAAGGGTCCCCAAGGAGAGAGAGGTCTGGGATATTCAAGGAGGAAGAAAGGACAAACTTTTACTTTTTTTCCTCTACATTCCTTAGGATTATATAACAATAATGTATCCTGCCTGAGGACAGTCTTTGGATTAAACCCTCTGGCTAATTCTGTTATCTTAAAACATAAATTATGGGAGTAGGTCTGGTCTTTACAAGGATGTATCCTGCCTGAGGACAATCTTTGGATTAAACCTTCTGGCGAACTCTGTTATCTTAAAATGTAAATTATGGGAGTGGGTCTGGTGAGGTCTTTGCAGCCTCCAGACATTCTTTGGATTCATTGGAGAGTATATAACTCCATTGCTAATACTAGCAAAGGGGGTACTCTTTTGCCCCCTTCTGATGCCTATGTCAGAAGCTTTCTCTATCTCCTTTATACTTTAATAAAACTTTATTACACACACACAAAAAAAAAGAAAATTAGAAAATTAGCAATTCAGAAATGTCTTTACTCTTCCTCTAAGAGAGGAATAGTGTAAAAATATCTCTACAAAGGGAATTATGTAAGCAACATTTATGCAAAGGATGCAGATACATGTTCTGTGTGTGTGTGTGTGCACGCGCACATGTGTGTGTGTTATGAAAGCTGAAAGCAAATTGTTAAAGCTTCCAAAAGATCTTTCTATAGGTAGCCAACAAAGTGATAATAGCTCCCATTTATTATATGTTGACACTGAGCTAGGGCTTTATGTGTATTTTCTCTGATAATGTTGTAAGGTAGATGCCATTTCTCTGATAATGATGTGAGATAGATGTTCTTCCACAAGCTGCTTACAAAGGACCTTAGACAGACCAAGGAACTTGGCCAAGGTGTAAGGCTAAGATGTGGATCTGTGTCTGCCTGATCTAAAGTCTATGTTCTTTCCACTCTACCCACCAAAGCATGTAGAATTCTGTTGATTTGACATGGAGACAGAAATAGACCAACCTGGAAAATGCTAATCATCATGTCCTTATATCTCCAATAACCATTGTCTAAATCTACTTTTTGACACAGTCAGAAGAGCAAACCATCTGAATTTAAGACTGCTGACAAAAATCTGCAATACTGGTATTTTGCAAAAGAAAATTTAAATGTTT
Source organism: Cervus canadensis (assembly GCF_019320065.1). Lineage (NCBI taxonomy): Eukaryota > Metazoa > Chordata > Mammalia > Artiodactyla > Cervidae > Cervus > Cervus canadensis. The sequence continues at coordinate 18,152,064 of NC_057418.1, read as the reverse complement.
TATACACTGGGTCTCTAAGAAGCATAGCAGAATTTCTTTTTTTTTTTTTTTTCAGAATTTCTTTTAAATAAAGGTCTAGCCAGGCATACACTTTCCAAGGTGAGGACTAAATCCTATCTTCCTGCAAGGCTAGGCTGTGAGGCTGATTATGGTTAGGGCCAAAGCTTTTCTTCCTAACCAGGTTAGTGCGCCAGATTCTACACAATAAAGCTTAAAAGCAACATGCATCAGTAAAGACTCTCACTTGAAAGTGACAGAAATCCAATTTGAATCAATATGGAAAAAGGAAAAAGGATTAGTGATCTTACAAAATCAAAGGAGGGGTGAATATCCAAACCACCTGAAAGGCAGAGACTGTGCCCCATGAGTCAAAAGAATTTCAATGCCCCCCGGCCTCTTTTCTCTCTCCTACTTTCTGTCTCTCATTTGCTGTCTCTTGCTCTGTGCCAAGTTCTTGCACCGAGGCTTTCTCCGTGTGGCAGGAAATATGATCACTCACAGTTCCCGAATTTTACATCTCAATTCCATCATAGGGTAGGGCTGTCATCTCATACAAACTAGTTCTCCCTCCCCAAGAAACAAATAAACAACCCGAGTAGAACATCTTGGTTTGGTTGCCCAACTGTGGAGTACTCAACACTTTCAAGGAAGCAGAGTTGCTCAGAGAACCTCATGATTGTAGTAAGAAGAAGAGCAGTTTCCAGAAGAGTTGTTTTTCCAGAAGTCAGGAGGTGATTGGTAAAAGAAACGGTAAGTACACTCCATGAGATTGTCTTGTGTCAGTGACTTTTAAAAACAGAGATAGTATTTCTGTATAATAAAACAATATTTTGTTTAATTGATGGATTAAATTTTTCATTTGTTAATACTCTTCTTGTAAAAGACATTCAAGATCACTTAAAGGGATATATAAAATAAACCAGTTACCAATAATATATGCCAGTAAGTCATAAACTACAAATTATATGAGAGTCAGAAAGTTAAAACAAACATGGAGGCAAAAGTAGAAGTAGAAATTAATTAGCTGAAAAGTGCAATCATACCGTTTACTTTGAGCTACAAATTTTGCTCTATAAAAGGGAATGCTAAGACAATTCATGGTACCCATAAAATAAAAACAAATCTATTTCTCAAAATGACCAGGACTAGTCCTTATAGTAGGTCCAAAAAAGAAATGTTCCTGAGCTGCTTCATAAAGTAGAGAAAGTGTATTCCAATAACACAACATCCATAGGAGAATTAATAGAGAAATTCTCAATACAAACCCAGGGCTCCATACCCAGTACAATTCAAGAACAACAATTCTGCAGGGGACAAAAAATCTGTTCTGGAAACACATCTCTTGGCTCTTAAGGGGCTTAATCCAGTGATAGATTTCATGCATTTACTTATTGAACAAGTATTGTGGTGTACCTACTAATTGCCCATCATGAATGTTGGAGATATAATGGGAACAAAATATGAAGGAACAAATGGAATGTATGCCTTTCCTAAATCATTCTTGGGCATTGCTTCTCTTAGTTGAGCTTTTAATAACAACAACAAAAAGTAACCTGAAAAACAAAGAATTAAAAAATGTACTCTCAGACTTCCTGGGTGGCCCAGTGGATGAGAATCCATCTGCCAGTGCAGGGGACATGGGTTCAATTCCTGGTCCAGGAAGATTTCACATGCTAGGGAGCAACTAAGCCCATGTACAACAACCACTGAAGGCTGAGTGCCCAGAGCCTGTGTGCCTAGAGTGCCTACAGCAACCACTGAAGGCTGAGTGCCCAGAGCCTGCAATAAGATAAGACACCGCAGGGAGAGAAGCCCGTCCACCACAACTAGAGGGCAGGTCTCACTTGCAGCAACTAGAGAAAGCAGGTGCATAGCAATGAAGATCCCTGCAACCAAAAATTAATAAATAAATAAAAAAATTTTTAAAATGTACTCTCTGGCAACTGGCTAGCAACATTCTATTTTGCCAATTAAGGGCACAATCATATGGCTCCTGCAGGGAAGAGCTAGGATTAGAATAGATAACTTGGGAAGAACAAAGAACTTAACAAAGACATTTTCCCTGAAGCCATTCCACTTTCTCCTGGAGGTAAGTGAGGGAATTTTTGTAGGCAGAGCCAAGATCTTTCTTAGAAAATGATGACTGTCAGAAGGTTCCAACTTTCTCCACCAGATAATTTGACAATTATTTTAGTTGACAAAAAAAAAAATCATAAGGCAGTATAAGTATATTTGAATGCCAATCTCAACATACTAAGATCCCTATAAAACACTCAAGAGCACCAAGTTTTTAACTACTCTCTGATACAGCCTCCAAGAGGGAATATTTGTCAAATACACATCCAGGTAAACGGACAAGACATCATGCTACATTGAATACTAATAATAAAGACTGAGAATAATTTTGAAGTTCTATTTTGGGGGGCTCCCCTGGTAGCTCAGCTGGTAAGGAATCCATCTGTAATGCAGGAGACCCTGGTTCAGTTCCTGGGTTGAGAAAATCCACTGGAAGGGAAGGGCTACCCATTTCAGTATTCAGGCCTGAGTCCCAAAGAGTTGGACATGACTGAGAGACTTTTTCACTTTCTTTTTTGGGAAGGAGAGGCAATAATTCAGTCAATTGCCTGTTAAAGATCCTACATTGTGTTTACAGAATTGTACCAGACATGTCTATAAAAGTACTTTCCAGAAATCTGTAGTGCAGACCTGTGGACTAGCTCTCCCTTTTTAAAACTGAAGTATAGCTGATTAACAATAGTGTGTTAGTTTCAGATGTACAGCATAGTGATTCGGTTAGAGTATGGAATTAACAGATACAAATTACTATCCATAGGATAGATGTGCAACAAGGGTTTACTGGACTAGTTCCTTTTTGAGCAGACTGTATCCAGATAGACCTCCCTGGTATCCACAAAACAGGTATCCCAGAGAACTCTCTATGTTGTTACATCATTCATCAAAACAGAGTTACATAGCAGTGACTGTATATTATTATTACTATAATTATTACAATTTTAGTGCCACCAGTCAATAGGTTAAGCTGATCTATGAAACTACTTGTAATTCTATAAGGGTATAACTCATTCCTTGACTTGTCGAGAGAGCATGCAGCTAATTAATACAATCATTGAGCCAATTTACTGGCTCCATTTATGAATGAAATTAACCTACCAGTTCTTATCTACTCTTATTTTTGCAGGTAGCCTTGTGGTAAAGTGTCTAAATCTACATTGAAAATCTGTTATGTTATTGAAATGATCAAGCTGGGCCCATGGATCTCTGTTAAATCAAAACAAGACAATAAATGATGCACAGGTCTGATTTTTCAAAAGACACAGTCAAAGACATTTAAATAATAAGGAGGCTACATTTTCTGATACAAAAGACATCACTTCCTGGCTACATACAATTTCTGAATCATTTAGTCACTTAATATCTCAGAATGCCAGTTACCTCATGTGAAAAACAGAGATAAGAATAAGGCCTCCCAAATAAGTTGTCAGGAGAGTCAATCTAAAGGCTTTACTGAAAGTGTTCCTTGAACAGTAGGGCATTGTGATAATTTTTCATGGTCAAGTTATAGTAACACATGAATAAAACTCTCAAGAACAAACTTGATATTTGATTGCAACTTCTGTTGCTTGATAAAAATATTAATAGCCACAATTCTCAGGGGTTGCTAATATTCTCCAAAGTCAGATTGCAGATATTATGTACCTTCTGGCTGCAGTATACTTACTCTTGGCAAGTATTCTTGGCAAAAAATAGAACTTGACTCTCATCAAGTGTCTAGATATAGTGACTGACGTACAGAAAATCTTTACAAAGCTAGAGGGCCATCAGTAAATTCTAGACTAAGGGAAACCCTCTAGGACAAATGACCTGGTTTCTTTCATAAAGAAACTTCAAGGAATACAATAAAGAGAGGAAAAAAAGATGGAGGAGGAAACTGGAGGTTTAAAGTGATTTAAGAGGTACACAAATCAATTGCAAATGTATGGCATAACACCCAGTTCATTCAATAAATCCTTTTTAGAAGTTAAAAAGAGACAGGGAGAGCCCAGCATTTAAGGTAGACTTCATCAAAATCTGAAAATATTTGTTACTCAAAACACATCTTAAGGGAAGGAAAAGACATCAGCAAAGCACATGTGATAAAGGACTTTTATCTAGAATATAAAATGAATTCTCAACACTTAAGGAAAGAAATTAATTTGAAAGTGCCAGTTTACAAAATGGACAAATGAACAGATACTTCATCGAAACAACATGGATGGCAAATAAGCAGATGAAAGATGCTCAACATCATTATTCACTAGGGAAATGTGAATTAAGACCATGATGAGATCCTACCATGTATCTATCAGAATGGCTTAAACTAAAAGAAAAAAAAAAAAAAAACCTGATGATATCAAATCCTGGGGCAGATGCAAAGCAACTGAAACTCTTATACACTGCTGCTGAGCCTGCAAAATGGTTATCCTAGAAAATAATTTGGCAGTTTCTTACAAAGTTAAACTACACTTGTGAGTCAGCAGTCATACTCTTAGTTATTTAGCTAAATTTACTTAGAAATGTGTGTTCACACAAAAATATATATGTGAATGCCTATAGAGGCTTTAATCATAATATATCAAAACTGAAAAAAACCCACATATGGATGGTTAAACAAACTGTGGTGTGTCCATACAATGGAATGCTGCTGCTGCTGCTAAGTCACTTCAGTCGAGTCCGACTCTGTGCGACCCCACAGACAGCAGCCCACCAGGCTCCCCCATCCCTGGGATTCTCCAGGCAAGAATACTGGAGTGGGTTGCCATTTCCTTCTCCAAGGCATGCCTGCATGCTAAGTCACTTTAGTCGTGTCTGACTCTGTGCGAGCCCATGGACGGCAGTACACCTACGCTCCTCTGTCCACGAGATTCTCTAGGCAAGACTACTGGAGTGGGTTGCTGCCGTTTCCTTCTCCCATACAATGGAATAGTATTCAGCAAAAAAAAGGAGAAATTATGAATTACATAATCAATATAAATGAATCTCTATACTTTAAATGTGTTTGAAATTTTCTCTAATACAGCATTTATTTTTTATCTTTTTTAATCATTGTTTTATTATAGCAATTAACCTAATAGTAATTCTTAAAAATGCAGCATACTGTATATTGTTTAGCATAAGTAAACATATTTATTACACAAACTTTGGCCACCTGCTGCAAAGAACTGACTCATTGGAAAAGACCCTGATGCTGGGAAAGATTGAAGGCTGGAGAAGAAGGGGACGACAGAGGATAAGGTGTTGGATGGCATCATCTACATGATGGACATGAGTTTGAATAGGCTCCGGGAGTTGGTGATGGACAGGGAACGCTGGCGTGCTATAGTCCCTGCTGTAGCAGAGTCGGACAGGACTGAGAGCCTGAACTGAACTGAACTGAAGTTGCCCTACTTTTTGTAGTGAAAGATTTTTACCAAATATTGAGTAACAATTTAATCCACCATCTTTATAGTTCTTACTATGGTCTTTTGGCCCAAACTCTGAGTACTGCTCCCTATAGTGACAAGATTTAAAAAATAAAAATTGTGGACTCTCCTGCATGGAAACTTAAAGTTTGTTTTTTCTTGTAATAAGAACACTTCACAAGGGACCTACCCTTTAACAAATTTTTAAATGCATGATACAGTACTGTTAGCTGTAGATACAGTGTTGTAGAGCAGATTTCTAGAATTTACTCCTCTGGTATAACTGAAGCTTTATACATGGTGAATAGCAGTTCCCATTTCCCCCTACCCCAGACCCTGGCAACCACTTCTGGGTTTACATATTATACATCCAAATTAGTTAGAATCAGGATATTAAAGAGATATCAACATCCCCATGTTCATTATTACATTATTCATAATAGCCAAGATCTGGAAACAACTTAAATGTCCATTGACAGGTGACTAGATTAAAAATGTGGTAGATACATACAATGGAATATTTTTCAGCTTTAAAAAGAAGGAATTCTTGCCTTTTGCAGCAACATGGATGAACCCAGAGGGCATTATGTTAAGAGAAATGAGCCAGTTGCAGGGCAAGTACTGCACAATTCCACTTATATGAGATGTCTAGTGACAGTTTTAAAAGAATGGACAATAATTTAAAAAATAGAACTCTTCACTCAATAATAAAATATATATATATATATATATATAAATCTCTGCCAGGGAAGCCAAGACAAATATGGAAATTTAAAGTGTGAGTTGCTTTTTAAATTCGCAGATGGTACCAATCTTCACTGGAAATCCATCATGCCTGGCATCAGTTCTTATTTCCAGACACTTACTACACCTCTAAGCTAGTTCTAGTTTGATCCTAAGGTATGAAGTACTGAGCTTCTGAGACATTATTATCACAGATTTGCCTCATAGTCTTACATTAACCTAAAATATTTTAGTGTTCAGTACAAACCATAGGCCTCTGTATATTTCGCTCATTGTTGCTGTCTGTTCTTAGAAAATGTTCTCTGCTTTCTGGTTTTAGAGTGCTTTCTCTTCTAGTTAGAATGACTGTAAGAAATGGGAAAGGCTGCCCACTCCAGTGTTCTGGCCTAGAGAATTCCATGGACAGTCCTTGGGGTCGCAAAGAGTCGGATACGACTGAGCAACTTTCATGTTCACTTTTCATACCAGTTGTACAAATTTTATTTCATGGAACCCTGCTTCAGACTCTGGAAAATGCAAATGAATTCATAGGGGAAGATGACACATGTATAGGGTCTTATTACAGAGTCCTCAATAGTTGGAGTAAGTCCTCTTACGATGGAGTCACTTCTGTTTTTAAAAAGTCCTCCCGGTGTATATCGTCTTCAGGTTTTTAGTACACTTCTGTTCATTCCTAATGAAGTCACGGAGGACAAGAGTCGGAGCAGGAGAGTCAGGGCCTCAGGCAGAGGAACATCATCAACCCGTGGACCAAGGCCAGCCTGGCTCAGGCCAGAGCAGGAGGCAGCCAGCAGCAGCCAGGCCAGCAAGACTTGGCACGGGTGCCCGGGTCGTGCAGCCAGAGGCAATCAGGTTGGGGGAGGTCAGCGCCGAGCAGGGCCTCTCGGAGCTCACGGGACAGAAGGCTTGGCCCGGCCCTGCCCTTCGCTGTGACCAGGCACCTGTGACGTGGTTGTATTTCAGGCACTGATTCCAGCTGCCTTGCTGTTCCCTTCTGTCTCCAGCACTTCTGAATGACAGTAAATTCCTTAGTTTTTGCCCCTTCAGCAGCGCATCCTGAATCTAAAGTTGCTGTTAATATTAATCAAATATTTGACTAATATTAATCAGGGCAAATTGCAGAAACTATCAGTAAGCAATTTGAACTGTCTGACTTCTATGAGATATGTGGGCTATGTTTTTTTTTTTTTAAGTTTAAATGCCTCATTTCCAAACATGATCCTTTTCTTGTATTAAAACATAGTAATTTTTTTCCTGTGCAGTTTATAGTAGAACATTTTATGAAATACTTTATTTAAATGGACTTATGAATGAAATGAGACACTTAAATCTATGGTTCTCTAAATCACAAAAAAACACTATTATGATATAGATGACTTTTTGAAGTGTCTTTCAGTCTAAAATTAGAAATTAAACTACTTTTCTAACTGACTTCAATCTGGGCATCACTATAAAAATATGAAGAAAGTGGTTTGTTTTTCTTCCAGGAACTACTGATCCCCACAATCATAGGTATGTTTCTTGTTCCACTGATCTCCCTGGTCCTTAACCCACAAATCCTTAATGCCTATAGAATGGATGCAGGACCTAGTTCTTAATCTTCTCACCACCAAAACTTCCCAAACAGATAATTGCTTTTCCTCTTCTCTCCATGTACACAGAAACAACATTATAAATGATCATTTCATTGCCACCCTGAGAAGGCATAATATCACTTACAAGAAAAGAAGCTCAACCTTTCATTAGCCTCTGTAGTATATAATGTGTAGTGGCTATACCCAGATAGAGCATCCTGGCAGCCTCATTAGGAATTGCTGGGTGTGAGCTATACAACTACAGAAAGAAACCCTTATAAACACTCTGAAAAAGGAGGCATCAGTTCCACACTATATGTTGCTTTTTAATGTGAAGTGTGGCCTCAAAGTGGTACAGGTGAACTTATTTACAGAACAGAAACAGAGTCACAGATGTAGAAAACAAATGTATAGTTACCAGAGGGGAAAGGCGGGGAGGGATAAATTGGGAGGTTGGGATTGACATATACACACTGTAATATATAAAATAGATAATTAATAAGGACCTACGATAGAGCTAGCATAGAGCTCTAATGGCCTACATGGGAAAAAAAATCTAAAAAAGAGTAAATATATGTATATGCGTAACTGGGTCACTTTGTGTTACCTGAAACTAACACAACATTGTAAATCAATGATCCTCCAATAAATTTTTTTAAAACCTGTGTCAGACAGCTTGCTGAGTTTCAGCTGTTCTGATTCTGCGGTTAACACCATGACCTTGTACAAGTGTTCAGTGCCTGCATTTAGTGTCTTTATTTATAAAATGATGGGTTAATCATCTTTAAGATCCAACTTATTTGCTCATCTTATTCCTAAAAAAAGGAAAATACAAAATCAGCGGACCCCGGCTCTGCTTTCTGTTCTGTGGATCTGTGTTGTGAGACCTAGAGGTCAAACTCGCTTGAATGATGCTTGCCCCTATTTCTTCAGGGGCTAAGTAGCGATAACTTGACTAACTCATGAGATTGATAGTGAAGTTATAATAACTGGTTATATAAACAGCTTGAAATAATTTATTATAATATAATGTATCATACAAATGTAAGGGACTCTCCACCTAAGATTATGCTCAGTTGCTCAGTTGTGGCTGACTCTTTGCGACCCCGTGGACTGTAGCCCGCCAGGCTCCTCTGTCCATGGAATTCTCCAAGCAAGAATACTGGATGGAGCATGCACAGGGACCCATAGGGAATAAAAAGGACTTCTTTACCACTTCCCCCCTCCGTCAACTCTTTTTTACCATCCACCCCCTCCCATTTCTGATCCTGAGGTCCTTATCTTTTCAGGCATCTAGGTCAAACTCAAGGGTGCTTTAATGTTGCCATTTATATCATCCCAAGTCAGGGGCCTCCTAAACCATGAGTTTGTACAACAGTTAGATTAGATGCATTTACTTTCATGTATTCTGCATCAAGGCCAGTCCAGAAAAGTACTAGAGTAGTCCCTTGGTAGCCGTGGGACGTTGGTTCCAGGACTCTCTGTGGACACTGAAAATTCGAGGATGCTCAAATTCCAGAGTTGGCATGCCATATCTGGTAGCTCTCCATCTGCCCTAGATTAAACTGACTGACCTCAGATCCTATACTACTGTATTTATTGAAAGAAAAATCTACACACCAGTGGATCCATGCAATTCACACCCATGTTGTTTAACAGTCAACTGTATTTTTCTTTTCTCTCCAACGTCTGCTTTACTCTATTTTACAAACGCCTATGTTCTTTAACAAATGTGAAAAGCATTTAATCAAATGTGGGAAGCAATTGAAAGTTATTCTAGTGCTGAGGCATCGGTCAATTCTATTTCTATAATGTCAAGGAACATTATTGTGTGACCTCACTAGAAAAGGAAGAGATAATGTTGTTTGTAATGTTTCTCTGCATAAAATATGCTGAGCAGTGAGTGAGCAGAATCAGGGTGTGTCTGGCTGCTTTAACTCTGGACACAGATTAGGCCCCCAAAAAAGATGACGAGGCATTTGAATTGTGGTGACATAAGCTTTAATGAATGACCTAAGTGGGCTCGCTCTAGACCTCTCTATTTCTGGTTGGAAATGAAATTAAGCTTCTGATAAGTAAACTGCAAGTCCATTTATGGTTAATTTAATTTTTTATGTGTGTTTGTTTTCAATATCTTGTTAATTAAATCACAGTGTATGGTAGTCGACTACCATCACAGGTATGATCCTCGACTTGGATCCTGGATCACAAATTTATTTTGCTGTCCCTTCTACTCACAAATATGGATGATATGAAAATCCATAATGTCTTGGGAAACATAAAATGACAGTGAAGTTAGTTCCAGGATTTCCATGAAAAGGATATTAAGGGTAATTCACTTTGGTCTTCCTTTGTGTCCAAAAACTTGGTAAAACATCTACATGGAGCAAAACTTGCCCAGCAGTATCAAGGAAAATTGAGGAAGAGGATATCAGAATTGTATCCCACGCAATTCTGATTATACTATACCTTAATGTACAAATTAGGGCTTCCCTGGTTGCTCAAACTATAAAGAATTTGCCTGCCAATGTAGGAGACCTGGGTCCAACCCCTAGGTTGGGAAGATCCCCTGAAGAAGAAAATGGCAACCTACTCCAGTATTCTTGCCTGGGAAATCCCAAGGACAGAGGAGCCTGGTGAGCTACAGTCCATGGGGTTGCAAGCTTAGGACATGACTTAGCAACTAAACCACCATCAATGTGCAAATTGTATGAAAACAGACAAACAGATTCAGACCTTCACCTGGGATCACTGAGACTCTCTCCAGAGTCCATAGGTGAAACAAATAGGATATGGATATAAACTTCCAGAGCTAAATTGGGAAGCTTCCATTTCTCCTTTTAATCTTCTCGCCATCCTGAGCCCCACATTTCAGATCTTCTAAAATCTGTCCATAATCCTTCTAAATAAAGTCCTGCCTAGTCAAGGGTTATCTGTCTCTTAATAGGTTATCCTAGAAGACCTCGTAGTCATCAAAGAAACACATTGATAAATTGGTGTCCCACCCAGAGGACTTGTCTTTCACATAGCTGTGTAGACCTCAGATTTCCCAACCTTGAAGAAGACAAGACACATTCTCTGCTAGAATCTTGTTTTCTTCAAAGGAAAGTTGGTCCAGAGAGAAACCAGGAGGCCATTTCCCAGACAGTAGCTTCAGCTTAGTAAGCTGATAGGAATGGAGAAAGCTCTCACTCTTTAATCCTTTGAATTCTGGAGGAGAGAATTAGAAAGGCCCACTCTCCTCTACACTCTGAAAGACACATAATTTTTCTTTTACCAGGAAAACACCCCTAAGTTCTCATTTTGGCTTTCAGTACTGATGTGACAGAACCTTTCCTATTGCAAGCCTTTCCTCCATTCCTGCTGACCTGCTAGAATGATCGCTAGTATCAGCTCACACTTATTGGACCTCCCTAGTGGTCCAGTGGTTACGACTCCGTGCTTCCACAGCAGGGGGCTTGGGTTCCACCCCTGGTTGGGGAAATAGGATCCCACATGCTGCATGGCCAACCAAAAAAACAAAAACAAACAAACTTTTTTCTTCCAGCCCCATAATCTATATTTTTCCTCCATCTCCATCTTCTATATTCTGAACACATACTGAACTGTTTATATACCGAGAGAGAAATGTGTGTGTGTGTGTGTGTGTGTGTGTGTGTGTGTGTGCGCGCGCATGCTAAGTTGTTTCGGTCCTGTCTGACTCTTTACAACCTCATGGACTATAGCTCACCAGGCTTCTCTGTCCATGGGATTCTCCAGGCAAGAATACTGCAGTGGGTTGCTGTGCCCTCCTCCAGGGGATTTTCCCGACCCAGGGATCAAACCCACCATCTCTTATGTCTCCTGCATTGGCAGGAGGGTTCTTTACCACTAGTGTCACCTGGGAAGCCCAAAAGAGAAATGAAAGTAATGCTGGTTAATTTATTTATTCAGGAAATGCTCTGTCTAAGCAAGACAAATTAACCAGGCTTGTCATTTCAGATATTTCACTGGAGTGGGAAATAATCCATTGATCCTGAAGATCAGCTTGCCTCTGCTCCTAGAAATATGCCAAGGTAACTGTGGGCAGGTGAAGGGCTAGCCTAATGTTATTATGCACTCTCTTTCCTTTATTCTCAATGCGTAAGGTCTGGCGAGAGAAAAGTCTGTGAAAACTTGCTGCCATCTCAAAGTACAAAATAATAATCATTTACTATTATTGGGGCAACACAAATGTCTTTTAATAAACATTTATTTATCATCATCTATGTCATAATCCCCTGTGTTCTGGGGAAATAAACAAGACAGACAATAAACTCTGACTCTAGGTCATTTGGGCTTACTAGATTGGTACTCCAAGGCTTAATAGAAGCATTCAGTTATGAATCTTGATGGTAGGACTCGCCGCCTTTCACAGGCTCATCTCACAGTCTGGTTCAGTTGTTTCTCGGTTTTCCCAGGGAGTTTGACACATGTGCTCAAGAATAAACCCACTAATGATCTTCTGCACTGGCTCTTCAATCAATGCCCAGCGCCTTAGTGAGGACATACTCTTACCCCCTGGTTTCCATAGGTACCCCTGCCATTCTGTCAGGCTCTTCAGCAGTTTCTCCGTGGTTGTACACAAGTGGGAACAAATTTTCCTCTACTCAACACAATATCACAACTGGGCTTGAAGCAGCACAGAAATAGCTCTTCCGGCTTCTACTACTACATCTTCCTGGCTAAGATGCCTGACTTCACTTCTAGAATCTGCCTGAGGATAAGATGCCCAACATTACTGAGTGCAGGCATTGTTCTAAGCACTTTATGTGGATGAACTCATTTAAACCTCACACTAGCCTATGTTGGGGGTAGGTGTGGTCTGTGCTGTTATCTTTTCCATCTTAAAGACAGGGAAAATAAGGTGTAGTATGTTAGTTATCTACTGGTACAGAACAATTGACCACAAAGTTAGCAGTTTAAAACAATAGATACTTATTATGTCACAATTTCTATGGGTCAGTGCATAACTTAACTGGTGCCCCTGCTTCAGGGTCTCTCATATGGCCACAATCAAGGTGTTGGCTAAGGTTCAGGTCTCATCTGATGTCTTGACTGGGAAAGGATCTGTTTCTGATCTCATGTACATAACTATTGGCAAGATTCACTTCCTTTGGGACATTGAATTGAGGGCCTTAGTTCTTAGCTGGCTGCTGTCCTGTGGACACCCTCAGTTCCCTGCCATGTGGGCCTTCCCAACAGGGTGAATTATTTCATCAAAGCAAGCAAGGGAAATAGTCTGCCAAGAAGATAAAAGTCACAGTATTTGTAGCCTAATTGTGGAAGTGATAGCCCAACTCCTTTGACATATTCCATTGGTTGGAAGCAAGTCACAGCTCCTGCCCACACTGATAGGAAGAAGATTACATAAGTGTCCATACACACAGGAGACATGAGTCATTGGGGGCCATCTGGGGGTCTGTATGCCACATGCAGAGAGGTTAAGTAACTTACTCTCTTATCCCTTTGGGACAGCTATAACCAAATACTACAGATTAAAGTGACTTGCTTCCCTGGTGGCTCAGACTGTAAAGCATCTGCCTGCAATGCGGGAGACCCGGGTTTGATCCCTGGGTCTGGAACATCCCCTGGAGAAGGAAATGGCAACCCACTCCAGTATTCTTGCCTGGAAAATTCCATGGACAGAGGAGCCTTGTAGGCTACAGTCCATGAGGTCACAAAGAGTCAGACACGACTGAGCGGCTTCACTTCACTTCACTTCACTTACAAGTAACAGACATTTATTTCTTCCAGTTCTGGAGACTGGAAAGTGCAAGACCTTGGCACCAGCAGATTCAGTGCCTGGTAAGAGCCCTTCACTGTACCCTTGCTTGGAGGAAGGAGCACAAAGACTGCTGTAGGGACCATTTTATAAGAACACTAATTTTATTTATGAGAGTTCTGCCCCCATGACTTAATCATATCTTACAGGCCCTACTGCCTAATATCATTACCTCAGGGATTGGGTTTGAGGATGTGAATTGGATAGGGGCCACAGGCATTCCATCTACTGCACTTACCTAAGAATTAACAACTAATAGACAATTAAGGCAGCATTTGAGTACAGGAGAACTAGCTCCAAAGGATAGTGAAGTTCAAATGAACTGTAAATTAGGCTACACTCAGATTTCTCTTTTATCATCCGTGGAATGAGTCACTAAAATAAAAGTTGCTGAAGATGGAGGCTTTTTAGTGATTATTGATTTTATACAGGTTTTCAAAAACCATGAAAACAACACTATGTGACTTAAACACAATTATCTAGATTGCCGTGGATTCATGGGTGCTTAGTAGTGTCCAACTCTGAGTGTCCACTAGACTCCTCTCTCCATGGAATTTTCCAGGCAAGAATACTGGAGTGGGTTGTTATTTCCTCCTCCAGGGTATCTCCCTGACCCAGGGATCAAACCCTTATATCCTGTATTGCAGGCAGATTCTTTACCACTGTGCTACCTCGGAAACCTATCTAGGCTGCCAGGAGCTTTAAAAAAAATAATCAGATGTGGTAAAGCCTGTTTCCTTCATTTTCAGGTTGCAACAACTATTGTCTACAGCTAAGTAACAACTTAGTGAAGGTGATGGAATTCCAGTTGAGCTATTTCAAATCCTGAAAGATGATGCTGTTAAAGTGCTGCACTCAATATGCCAGCAAATTTGGAAAACTCAGCAGTGGCCACAGGACTGGAAAAGGTCAGTTTTCATTCCAATCACAAAGAAAGGCAATGTCAAAGAATGCACAAACTACCACACAATTGCACTCATCTCACACGCTAGTAAAGTAATGCTCAAAATTCTCCAAGCCAGACTTCAGCAATAGGTGGACTGTGAACTTCCAGATGTTCAAGCTGCTTTTAGGAAAGGCAGAGGAACCAGAGATCAAATTGCCAATATCCATTGGATCATTGAAAAAGCAAGAGAGTTCCAGGAAAACATCTATTTCTGCTTTATTGACTATGCCAAAGCCTTTGACTGTGTGGATCACAATAAACTGTGGAAAATTCTGAAAGAGATGGGAATACCAGACCACCCGACCTGCCTCTTGAGAAATCTGTATGAAGGTCAGGAAGCAACAGTTAGAACTGGACATGGAACAACAGACTGGTTCCAAATAGGAAAAGGAGTACGTCAAGGCTGTATATTGTCACCCTGCTTGTTTAACTTATACGCAGAGTACATCATGAGAAACGCTGGGCTGGAGGAAGCACAAGCTGGAATCAAGATTGCTGGGAGAAATATCAATAACCTCAGATATGCAGATGACACCACCCTTATGGCAGAGAGTGAAGAGGAACTAAAAAGCCTCTTGATGCAAGTGAAAGAGGAGAGTGAAAAAGTTGGCTTAAAGCTCAACATTCAGAAAACTAAGATCATGGCATCCAGTCCCATCACTTCATGGCAAATAGATGGGGAAACAGTGGAAACAGTGTCAGACTTTATTTTGGGGGGCTCCAAAATCACTGCAGATGGTGATTGCAGCCATGAAATTAAAAGACGCTTTCTCCTTGGAAGGAAAGTCATGACCAACCTAGATAGCACATTAAAAAGCAGAGACTTTACTATGCCAACGAAGGTCCGTCTAGTCAAGGCTATGGTTTTTCCAGTGGTCATGTATGGATGTGAGAGTTGGACTATGAAGAAAGCTGAGCGCCAAAAAATTGATTCTTTTGAACTGTGGTGTTGGAGAAGACTCTTGAGAGTCCCTTGGACTGCAAGGAGATCCAAGCAGTCCATCCTAAAGGAGATCAGTCCTGGGTGTTCATTGGAAGGACTGATGCTGAGGCTGAAACTCCATTACTTTGGTCACCTCATGCGAAGAGTTGACTCATTGGAAAAGACTCTGATGCTGGGGAGGATTGGGGGCGGGAGGAGAACGGAACGACAGAGGATGAGATGGCTGGATGGCATCACTGACTCGATGGACATGGGTTTGAGTAAACTCCGGGTGTTGGTGATGGACAGGGAGGCCTGGAGTGCTGCGATTCATGGGGTCGCAAGGAGTCGGACACGACTGAGGAACTGAACTGAACTGAACTGAAGTAACAACTTAGTAACCATGTGCTTGTCTGATTCCAACAACTCCCTTTGAGCCCATTTATTGTTACTAGCATGCCCTTTGACTGTAGGCATTTGACTTTGCTATCATTAAAACTGAATAGAGGGCACAGTAGGTCTGAACACTGAATAGTGAGCTTATTTATGGGGTAAGTTAAAATTGGTTTCTCCCTTATATAAAACCTATATCTAGTTTCTTTGAATAGTGTGGTATTTATACATATAAATTAAATATCACCTTCAAGATGTGCTGTCAGTTTAACAAAGTTACACATATTTATTTGTAGACCATTGATATAAGACAATGTCATTATTACCCTCACCTGCAAGAAGGCTACCTGCTTATCTGTTCAAACTATTCTACCCAGTGGTAGCTACCTGAAATATAAATGCAACACCTTAGAGGCACTCAAAAATCTTTTGGAAAATAGAATTATTCATTTGTTCCTTTATTTGATCAGTAGACATATATTCTGTACGATGCTGCTAAGTCACTTCAGTTGTGTCCAACTCTGTGCGACCCCATAGATGACAGCCCACCAGGCTCTCCTGTCCCTGGGATTCTCCAGGCAAGAACACTGGAGTGGGTTGCCATTTCCTTCTCCAATGCATGAAAGTGAAAAGTGAAAGTGAAGTTGCTCAGTCATATCCAACTCTTCACGACCCCATGGACTGCAGCCTACCAGGCTCCTCTGTCCATGGGATTTTCCAGGCAAGAGTACTGGAGTGGGGTGCCATTGCCTTCTCCGATTCCGTACGCTAGGGCGTGCTAAATCACTTCAGTCATGTCCAACTCTTTGCAACCCTATGGTCTGTTTGCTAGTACCTATACTAATAGGTCTAATTATAATAACTAAAACTGTGAAACATGAAACACAGATGATTGATAATATCAACAGTGTCCTATATCAAGCCTGTGGTATACAGGAACAATACCTGGGTCCTTGTTATTCAGTTGCTCAGTCGTGTCTGACTCTTTGCAACTCCATGGGCTGCAGCATACCGGCTTCCCTGTCCTTCACCATCTCCCAGAGCTTGCTCAAATTCACGTCCATCAAGTCAGCGGTGCCATCCAACCATCTCGTCCTCTGTCGTCCCCTTTTCCTCATGCCCTCAATTTTTCTCAGCATCAGGTGGCCAAAGTATTAGAACTTCAGCTTCAGCACCTGGGTCTTCTACTTTTTCCAAAATTCCAAGCTGCCTTGGTTTCAAATTCCCTCAGTGGTAGTGGTTTAGTTGCCCAGTCGTGTCCAACTCTTGCGACCCCATGGACCATAGCCTGCCAGGCTCCTCTGTCCATGGGATTTCCCAGGCAAGAGTACTGGAGTGGGTTGCCATTTCCCTCTCCAGGGAATCTTTCTGATCCAGGGATTGAACCCATGTGAAAAAGTGTCTCCCGCTTTGCAGGCAGATCTTTACCACTGTGTCACCTGGGAAGACTCAAATTCCCTTGATTATTTAAATAAAATTGCAAGGTTGATTTGGGGTTATGAACATTATCCTTGGCAAGCTGTTTCTAAATTACCATATAATTGTATGTTATTTGTCACATTCTCCATACTTCAAATAAAACATATAGAAAATATAATTACAGCTATTAGGTTCTCAGTTCTGGCAATTAGGTGATTCAAACTGGCTCTTTCTCTCTTATAATTCCTTAGGCACATATCATAAAAGAGGAATGGTATCCCCCACCGCAGCCCCAGCTGGTAATTCTGATTGTCCCGTGATTTCACAGCTGCAAATCAGCCCCCGCCCTTTCACACTTGTCTCAGGCCAGTGATGCTTTCTTTAATTAGCATATGACAAATTGAGTCCTGGTTTGTCTGTTGCTTTGGTCCCTGGGTTACCTGAGTGCAGGCTCGTCAAATTGGGAAAGAAAACCTACTTTAACAGTGATGCTACTTGCCTGGTACTGAAAAAAGGGAAGAGCAATTTTTCTGGTTATTGAGTTTGCTTTCTTTATCTACTGCATTTGCATTCACTGAGAACTTCTCTCTTAGAATTTAGTCTCGTGTCTAAGCTTTGTACCTATATTTCTGTTGTTATTTTCATTCTTATGGTTCTTAAACCTTCTCCAACTTGAAAATGACCTCTTAAAAAAGCCACTAAGAGCTAAGCCTGTGAGAGACAGCCTGCGGAATGTGATTTGAGGAGATGCAAGGCCCTCCTTTTTGAGGGCAGATGTGAAGCAAACCTAATACTGCCCTTTCTTCCTTTTTTATTTTAAATTGTCAAGGTCGCTGTCACTTCTGTCGGTGGTTATGTCACACAGATGATAGCTTTGTTCTAGAAGTCCAAGTCACATACAGGTAGAGAAGAGAGCTTATGTAAGGAAATTTGTAATTCCTGGCATTCTTTCTGCTTGAAACTAAAGTTTAAGATCTATTTTCTTAAAAATTTACTAAGAGAAGATTTCCTGAGGAATGAGGCCATAGGGCAGAAAGTGAAAATGGGGATAGGATAAAATGAGAGAAGCATATGTTTTATTTGTGTTGGAAGTGACAAACAAACATTAAGCATCTATCTACATTATACAGGAGGTCGTCAAGGCTATGGTTTTCCCGTGGTCATGTATGGATGTGAGAGTTGGACTATAAAGAAAGCTGAGTGCCGAAGAATTGATGCTTTTGAACTGTGGTGTTGAAGAGTCTTGAGAGTCCCTTGGACTGCAAGGAGATCCAACCAGTCCATCCTAAAGGAGATAAGTCCTGGGTGTTCATTGGAAAGACTGATGCTGAAGCTGAAACTCTGAAGACCGGAGTTGAGACTTTTACCCCACAAGCATTAGATAGTCATCATAGATATCTGAATAGAGAAATGAAAAAATGAAGTGGGTGTCCTGGGAAGAATGAAGTTGGTAGTGGTTTTGAGGTGGGAAGCACTGGAGAAGGAAAGACTGATCAGGCAACAGCAGAAGTCCAAGTGTGCCCAGGATGGTAACAGGAAGAAATGAACAGGATGGGAAGAAAAGATTTTTTTTTTTAATTGCCTGCACATAGGAAATTATTGAGATGGAGGGGGCAAGGATGACTGTGAGGTCTACCCCCTAAATGACTCAGCTTGAGAGGGGTGGAGAGGGCCCCCGTGTCAGCTAGGTGACTTAATAAAGAGGAAAACAGCAGATTTCAATAAGTATAAACATGAAATCAAGAGATTTTAAAGCTAGAAAGGGCTTCAGAGATCATCTATTCTAGCCCCTTCATTTGATAGGAGGACAGCTGAGGCACAGGGCAGACGTGTCACTCAATCTAGAGCAGTGAGCAAGTGTAGGGAAACCGAGGAGCAAAGGAGGGCCAGTGTAGCAGCCCATGCAGACGGCTGCCCACATCTTTTCCCACCGGGCCAGTCTGCCTGCTTCACCATTCATTCTGTCTAGTTCTCGCGACAGTAGCTCTCAAATTCAGGATGAAGGACCAGGGCCCATCTACCGCCAAATTATTAATAGACAAAATAAAAAATAGATTAAGTTTTTCAAAAAGCTACATTCATTTATTTAAAGAAATAACCTTCACTAAGTGATTGCATTCTGGCTTAATAGTTGGTGTTACAATCCCCTTTCATTTAGGAAATGAGGCACTAATACGCGTGGTATAATTTTTCCTATCTTTTTTAACACTAGCTTTTATACTCTTAGTTGCTCAGTCATGCCTGATTATTTGCGACCCTATGGTCTGTAGCCTGCCAGGCTTCTCTGTCCATAGGGTTGTCCAGGAAAGAATACTGGGGTGGGCTGCCATTTCCTTCTCCAGGGGATCTTCCCATCCCAGGGATCGAACCTGGGTCTGCAGCATTGCAGGGGGATTCTTTACCACTGAGCCACCAGGGAAACCTATAAGTTCTTTTCCCAGCTTTTTTTTCTTTTTTTTTTTTTAAGTTTTTTAAAATCTAAAAGTCTGAGAGCCATTTCTCAGCATGACAAATTATGTGCGATCTCTTTTATAAGGCACATGGGTGAAAACCTAATTACACGAAGCATTACTGAACAGTGTTTTCCTGTCTCTGTCCCCTGTTGCCAAGGCCAGGATTACAGCCTTCATCTCTTTATCCTTCTCTTGCCTTAGGGCTGGGCAGGAGCCCTCGGGAAGGACACTGGGGTAGAGGTGAGGGGATGTGAAAGTGAAAGCTGCTCAGTCATGCCTGACTCTTTGCAACCTCATGACTATACAGTCCATGGAACTCTCCAGGCCAGAATACTGGAGTGGGTAGCCTTTCCCTTCTCCAGGTTTTTTCCCAACCTAGTGATCGAACTGGGGTCTCCTGCATTGCAGGCTGATTCTTTACCAGCTGAGCCACAAGGGAAGCCCATGGGGGGATGTAAGGCCCACTGTCCCTTGGCTCAGCAGTGGTCACAGGTCTAGAAAAGGTCAGTTTTCATTCCAATCCCAAAGAAAGGCAATGTCAGAGAATTTTCAAATTATTGCACAATTGCACTCATCTCACATTCTAGCAAAGTAATGCTCAAAATTCTCCAAGCTAGGTTTCAACAGTATGTGAACAGAGAACTTCCAGATGTTCTAAATCCAGATGTTCAAGCTGGATTTAGAAAAGGCAGAGGAACCAGAGATCAAATTGCCAACATCCACTGGATCATAGAAAAAGAAAGAGAATTCCAGAAAAACATCTATTTTTGCTTTATTGACTATGCCAAAGCCTTTGACTGTGTGGATCACAACAAACTGTGGAAAATTCTTCAAGAAATGGGAGTACCAGACCACCTTACCTGCCTCCTGAGAAATCTGTATGCAGGTCAAGAGACAACAGTTAGAACCAGACTTGGAACAATGGACTGGTTCCAAATTGGGAAAGGAGTAGGTCAAGGCTGTATATTGTCATCCTTCTTATTTACCCTATATGCATGCAGATTACATCATGTGAAATGCTGGGCTGGATGAAGTACAAGCAGGAATCAAGATTGCCAGGAGAAATATCAACAACCTCAGATATGCAGATGACACCACCCTTATGGCAGAAAACAAAGAGGAACTAAAGGGCCTCTTGATGAAAGTGAAACAGGAGAGTGAAAAAGCTGGCTTAAAACTCAACATTTCAAGAATTAAGATCATGGCATCCGGTCCCATCACTTCATGGCAAATAGATGGGGAAACAATGGAAAAAGTGAGAGACTTTACTTTCTTGGGCTCCAAAATCATTGCAGATGGTGACTGCAGCCATGAAATTAAAAGACGCTTGCTCCTCAGAACAAAAGCTATGGCCGACCTAGACAGCATATTAAAAAGCAATGACATTACTTTGTCAACAAAGGTCCATCTAGTCAAAGCTATGGCTTTTTCAGTAGTCATGTATGGATGTGAGAGTTGCACTGTACAGACGGCTAGGTGCCTAAGAATTGATGCTTTTGAACTGTGGGGTTGGAGAAAACTCTTGAGAGTCCCTTGGAGTGCAAGGAGATCCAACCAGTCCATCCTAAAGGAAATCAAACCCTGATGATTCATTGGAAGGACTGATGCTGAAGCTGAAACTCCAGTACTTTGGCCACCTTATGTGAAGAACTGACATTTGAAAAGACCTTGATGCTGGGAAGGATTGAAGGCAGGAGGAGAAGGGGACGACAGGGGATGAGAGGGTTGGATCGCATCACCGACTCAATGGATATGAGTTTGAGTAAACTCCGGGAGTTAGTGATGGATGTTTGAGTAAACTCGGGGAGTTAGTGATGGACAGGGAAGCCTTGCCTGCTGCAGTTCACGGGGTCACAGTCGGATACGACTGAGCGACTGAACTGAACTGGACACTATGTCACACAAGACTAGGGCACACTGGGTCAGCCGGCAGGAAGGCCTGATCATCAAAGATTCAGTGACAGCTGCCCCATTTTTTCCCTAAATATGACCTAAGGGGAAGACTGCTGCACCCAGAATTAAGGGATTTGGCTTGCTTATCATACAATTAAAGTAGTCACTCTACTTGGGTCTGTTTCCTGAATTCCAAAACTGCGTGTCTAGGATTCCTTTCAGGAATACAAGCTTCTAATATCGAACAGGATTTGGTAGACTTGCGGGGCAGAAGTCACGTGGAGTCCAGCGGGAACCCCCTAAGCGCAACGCGCGGAACCCAGAGACCTCTGACTCCAGACCACACCCTCTTGCCACGTCCCTTCCGGGGAGGTGGGCGAGTGACGGTAGGAGCTCAGCGTGCGCGTCCCCGCTGAGCTCAGCGTGCGCGCCCCCGGCTGGCTCGGCGCGCGCGTCTGCGGCCGACTTGCCACAGATCCCGAGTCTGGGCCGGGTGGGCGGGGCACAGCGGAGAGGAGCGGGCGGGGCGGGGCGCGCGGAGAGGACCGGCGCCGGGAGAGGAGGCCGAGGAGGAGGAGGAGAAGGAGAGAAAAGGCGGCGGCCCGGCGGGGCAGAGGGGCGAGCAGGAGGCGGGTTGCACGGGGGTGTGGGGCGCGGAGCGGCGCCGGGACAGCGGGGAGCAGCTGGGCACGGCGGCCGCGGCAGCTGGGATTTGGGCCGCGGTTCGGCCGGGCCGGCCGGTGAGTGTCGGGGGCAGACTGCCGGAGTGGCTGGCGCGGCCCGGGCCGTGCCCGCGGGCAGAGGCGGTGTCCGAGCCGGAGGCGGCGGTGGGGCGGGCGGGCCCGGCCGGGCCTGGGGCGGAGTAAACACGGCCTCGCGGGGACCCCGCGAGTCCCAGGCCGGGTCCCGGCGGCGAGAGGGCGGCGGCGGCTTGGCCTCCGCGCCCAGCCCGCTGCCCGGCCGGCCCTGGAGGCCGTCGGCAAATGGCGCCTGAGACCCCGCGGGCCGACCCCTCGGTGCCACCCGGGCTCACGGGTCTGTGGGTGAGGGTAGGTGGGGGAGAAGCCAGAGTTAAACTTAGGAAGCCCTAAGATCCTCGAAAACCCGGCCTCTCTTCCCTTTTGCAGATTAGAAACTTGCTTTGTTTGGGAACAGGCGGGTTAAGGTAATAGTGAGAGGCATCGCCGACTGTCTCCACGGGATGAGTGAAGTTGGTAACTTTTCCATTCATGGAAGTGTAAGAAGCTTAGTCTTAGCCTCAGCCCTCGTTAAAGAGAAATATCCTGATTTTATAGGTCTGAGGGGTATGACCATTTCCAAAGTGGTTTGTGTCCTGTCTCGTGGAAGTGCATTGCTGGGAAGGGAGTATAGAGTGCACGTTGAATTCAAAGTAGTCTCCTTTGAGCGTGTTATTTACGCGTGTGTTTAGAGAATACAGCCAGAACAGCGTGTTGTTTATCATGGTTCTAGTACTCCATTCCCCGCTCTCCCTGTGTCTTGTTTTTCTTTCTGAGCCATGTCGTAAGTCTTGGATAAAAGATGCTTGGGAAGGAATTGACCTTTTATTCCATAATTACTTTGTTGACTCGGATCCAAGATGAAGTTATTTATGGGCATTCTGATATCAGTGTAGATTAACTCAAAACTTTACATACAAAACCGCAAGCTTTCTAAGCTTTTAATTTCTGTTTGCTACATTTCAACCCATTTTTGTGTCCTTTAGAGACCTAGAAATTCTATTAACAGATTTTGCGTTCCCGTATATTTTTTAAGCTTTTCCAGAGTTGTTGACGGCCAAGAGGGAAGAGAGTAGCGTAAAATGTAAGATGAGGGTTTTCCTAAGGGTTCAGGTTTTCAGTTTACAGTTTTCGCTGAATCATGTTCTTTATGCTTAGTCACTGTTTCTTACTACACAAGTTTAATTGGGGATAACAGTGTTTTGCTAACTTTTATAAATTGCTAATTTGTTTTTATTAGGTATTTTAATGCGGTGACATAGCTCTTTTGTGTATGTGTGATTCTGGAAATGTTAGTGGGTGGAGTTTTGAGAGTGTTATCAGAGAACTGAAGTTTCCGATATAGGCAAACTTTTATGCATTCCAAGTGTACTAGGTATTTAATTTCAATCCAGTACTTTTGTATGGCTAGCATTGGAGATTTTTTTTTTTAAATAAACGAAGTGTCCTAATATGCTATTAAAGAAAAATAATATATATTTTGAGATACTGTATATAGTTAGAGAGGTGCTTTAAGGTCACCAAAATAGGTCTTGTTTCATGTGTGTTTACTATTTGATAGACTATGTTACTAAAATGTGACTTTTAATAGCATAAGCCTTATTCTATTCGCTTTGGTTTTGGTAACTCTTGTAACTAAGTTACCATGACTGCTTGTTTCATTAAAAGAATTTAGCACATGCTGTGGAATGACATGGTATTTGTAGAATTTATTAATATTCAAGTCTTCAGTCAAAAAGCTATAAAATATTATTTAATTTCAAATTTATTTTTGATGAAATAAGTGAGATTGGCTTTGGACTAGTGGTTTTTACACTATAGGTAGCTCAGTAGTTAAATACAAGATAAGCATGCCTCAATTACAACCCAGTCTATAAAAATCTTTTTCCAAAAAGGTTTTGTCTTTTTTTTTAAGAGTGGGTAATGTTAGCATTAGATCCTCATATGATTGTTTTTAATAAACTTTATAAGTATAAATGACCTGATATAGAAATGATTACAGATAAAGTTTTGTGCGTGTGCATGTGTCTGTTGTGTAAAGTGAAGTACATCTTTTCTGAGCAATACATGTTTGTGTTGTACTGGACTCACTAATAATTATAACCAACCTTTGTAGAGTACTAGGTTGGTTTCACAGTAGAGTAATTGCATCATGGTCACAAAGCTGAGTCGTGGAAGCCCATTCCCCTGTGCCATGCTGCCCATTGTAATAACTTGAGTTCCACCATTCTGGTGGATTATTTTTATCTGAGTATCAACTCAAATTGGTTCTGGTATGAATATTAAATATTAATATTTGTTATTTTAATTTCTGATGTAAGTCTATAGTAATTTCTTTTGTTTATTTAGTGGAGAACAATTTCAAGTAGTTAGGACTTTCACTTTGGGATCAGTTACCTATGACCATATTTAGAAATGCAAGATTTATGTTTTGATTATATCATAACTAGAAGAGTAAAAACTTGAAAACAAAATTCCACATAATTAAGTCATCATTCTATTAAAAAAGAAGTCAGAACCAAAATTTAATAAAAGAATGTATACAGTGTAACCAGTTTAGCCATTTTGAACTGGTCAGTAGGCCAGGTAGTTTGAGATGGGAGTTTAATGATCTTGGATTTTTCAGTCTTGGCTAGTCATCCCAGCCCCCTTTTTTATACCAGTGAAATAAAATACCCAATTGAAGTTATATTTTTGTTACAGCCTTTAAAACTGAGTGCACCTGACCAGTAAATCAGCAGCAATGTTTGTATTTATTGTGCAGTAGCACCTCTGACTATGCAATAAGCATGAGACTTGCTCTGGAGGAGTTAAAACTGATTGCTAAATATGAAATTTCAGTTACAGACTTACTGGTTAACTAATGAGCAAGTCTGTCTATAGTTCCATCTCAGCCTTTCATTGAAGCAACATTTTATTGTCTCAGTGGAATTTTTTTTAATCTAATATCATTCAGTTCAGTCACTCAGTCATATCTGACTCTTCGCAATCCCATGGACTGCGGCACGTCAGGCTTCCCTGCCCATCACCGACTCCCAGAGCTTGCTCAAACTCTTGTCGATTGAGTCGGTGTCCAACCATCTCATCCTCTGTCATTCCCTTCTCCTCCTGCCTTCAGTCTTTCCCAGCATCAGAGTCTTTTCCAGTGAGTCAGTTCTTCGCATCAGGTGGCCAAAGTATTGGAACTTCAGCATCAGTCCTTCCAATGAATATTCAGGACTGATTTCCTTTAGGATGGACTGTTCTGATCTCGTTGCAGTCCAAGGGACTCTCGAGTCTTCTCCAACACCACAGTTCAAAAGCATCAATTCTTTGGTACTCAGCTTTCTTTATGGTCCAACTCTCACATCCATACATGACTACTGGGAAAACCATAGCTTTAACTATACTGACCTTTGTCAGTAAAGGTCTAGTATCATATTGATTGTAATATTAAGGAAGTAGACTGATGCCACTCCCTTTTTTTAGCTTCCTTTCCTCACCTTCTACATACTCAGTCACCTGCACACATGTGGACACCTCCATCTCTGCTTTTCTTTTTGAATTGGATCCCTCTATAGTCAGTAACCTGTAACCGGACTGCAGGATTCATTAAAAAATTGAAGAAAATATACAGTTAAACATTTCCTTCTGTGCCTTGTATTACTATTATTTTTTTAAAACAATGAAAGATTGAAATTAATTTTCTTTGATTTACTTTTCCCTTTGATTTGCTTTTTTTGATGGACAATTTAGCTTATTCCACATATAATGCCTGGAACATATGCCCTAGATACTCAGTAAATACTTGAATACTTTTGACTTTTTATAGAAGGTACAATGAGGTAATTTTTAATTTTGATTCAATCTGGTCGACTAATAGTAGATTTACAAAGTATGTTTTTATGATGTATGTAGCTTTCCATGGATGAAGAATTGTTTTGGAATCCATTTGGTTATTTCTTGTATTATAATAATTTCACTCATATTAATGAACAAGGCTCTAATTGAGGCACGATCTTGAATACCAGGAACACGGGAGATCCACTGGAGAAGGAAATGGAAACCCACTCCAGAATTCTTGCCTGGGAAATCCCATGGACAGAGGAGTGTGGCGGACTACAGTCCATGGGGTCGCAAAAAGGCATGACTTAGTGACTAAACAGCAAGACCGACATGACTAGTATTACCAAGGAAAAATGCAGTGTGTAATGAGCACATGATATATGGAATCTGTGTCATACTTTGCCTTTGGGTATGTGGGAAAGTACTGTTTAAACTGATAAAGATTTGAGACAACAGGAAAGGGGAGAGAAAGAGAGTGAGTGTGTGTGTGTGTGTTTGTGTGTGTATCTGTGTCTGTCTGTCTTTGAGGCAGAGGCAGACATTAAGATCAGCTTGAGGCAGCAAGTTGTGTTGAATATTTGGATGACTTGATTTAGCATATTTTAAAATCATGCTAATTTGCTGTTCTTTGTTTATCTATTGCCTTATGTATTGTAATGAATTTGGAAAAATAATTCTTTTTTGAAGGCAATATCTTTATGTCTCGAAATAGCCTTTAATAACAAGATCTAATTTCATTGTATGGGCAAATGCATGTCTTAAAATTGTTTTTATGGATTACTTGTCAGCCGCAGATTATGAGTTGGCCTGGAATTTCTGTTGGAGAAAATTGAAACTATTGTAAAGCATTTAATCACTTATAATATTTTGCAGTCTAATGAAACTTTTTCCAGTCATTCAACTTTAAGTGTAAATAGATATGTTATTTGGAAGGTTAAGATTCTGTTTTAGAGTTTTTTAAAAAACTTAATATTGAGGATTTTTAAATTAAGCTCATCTTGAGCTTGAAGCTCAATTTTAGCAATATGTTTTCTGCCGGACCTGCTGTGTCACTGTTCAACCGATAAATCAGGGATTGACAGTTTAAACTTGTTTCATAGAATTCCTGAGCAATTGTGAAATACTTTTTGGAGGCATATTTAATTTGATAATAGCGA
Organism: Cervus canadensis; assembly: GCF_019320065.1. Lineage (NCBI taxonomy): Eukaryota > Metazoa > Chordata > Mammalia > Artiodactyla > Cervidae > Cervus > Cervus canadensis. Next base: position 18,124,739 of record NC_057418.1, on the reverse strand, counting down.
TTTTGAAAGAGGATAGATCTGAAAGTTTTAAATTCTGAAAGAATACCCCAGAATACTCTTTGGGTATTGTCTAGTGCATTTTTAAAAATCTTGTTTCTTAATATATTTAATTGTAAAATGGACTTAAACTTGATTCCTTCTTTGTATAACTGTTTTGAGTAAACAGCTCAGTTTACAAACAGTAAATTTGTACTGTTTTGTACATTTATATTGAGCATTACATATGTAAGTTTTTTTAAAAAATAGTTTAGTAAAACATTAATGTTCAAAGCAGTGTGCTATTATAATTAGAAAGGAGCAAAAAGACCTTCTTGACCACAGGAGTGATTAAGTGCTGGGATAAACTACAGGCAAAGTTGTGTAACCGCCATTCCTCAAATAACATCTTAACATTGCATCACTGGTTACTGAAGTGCTGTCTTATTTTCTTAAACTTTTGTAAGTAAGCATGTCTGTTTTTGTCCATATATATTGATCAGATATAGGTTGCAGTCCTAGCTCTGCCACTTACTAGGTAGATGACCTTGGCTAAGGCTAAGTCACTTAGCCTTTCCGTACCTCAGTTTTCTCTGGGCTGTTACGGGGATTAAGTGACATTAACATGGAATATATTAACACCAAGAAGGATAGAGTAGGTACCTAGTTAACGTTCCTTTTTCCTTTAAGCCTACTTCAATAAATAATAAATGTTATGGACTCATCGCTGTGGATACTTTTATTTATTATTCTTTTAAACATTTATCCAAAGGAGGAATAGTGTGGAGGAGTCTTATTTATTTTGAACCTTGAGAGCCTTCTACGTCTGCCTTTTAAAGTTGTTGCTGTTATGCATTAACTCAGTTGTTTGTTAACAGTTGCTATTTTAAACACATCTGAATTAAGGGATGTTTTGAGATGTGTTCTGTCTGGTGTGGTCATGTGATGTGCATGTAACATAAAGTGTTCCTACTAGTTCTGAGAGCGTTGGTCGCTTCTGTTGGAACTGCTTGTATTTTTAGGTTTCTCTGTCAGTAACAGTCAAGTTTATAACCTTCAGCATGTGAGATGAACTCTAGTCTAGTTGTTGCAAAATAAGAAAGCTACAGCTGTTTTCACAATCTAATCACTCAGTAAAATTTGTCTTATTAAAGTTTCTCTTTGCGTAATTTACAAATGTCATCATAAGTCTGTCATTTCTTCTCTTTTGACCCCTTTAGCAGTACATCTTTAATTTATAGGTCATTTCCTTGGCTTTAAATTTTATAGGAATAAACATTCAGAAGTATTCATAATTTGTAATTTTTAAAAACATTTAAAAATGTAGTTTTGTTGATAAATGTGTGCCTTGTTTTCTTCTGTACCATAATATCAACTAGGAACTTTGCTGCTTAATCAACAAAAACTCTGTCAATGATAGACTTTTGCTATTTGAGTTTGAGGAAAATTAAGCCTGTCCTAGAGACAAAAAAATAGCAATCTGGGGAATAATTATTTTACATTAGCCACCTAGATGCAAGATTGAATTTATGGAAAAGAATATTGAAAGAGCTAGCAATCTCTTATGCACTGAAGTGAAAAAAATAGGCTAAAAATTGGCTTCTTATCCAGAAAATTATTTATTTAATTTGGGGAATTTTGAGGTGAGTTACCTGTGCCATATGCAAGTGGAGGTATATAGTAAATAAGTAGCTGTAGAGATCTGAAGTTTGGATGAGGGATCTGGGCAGGAGGTACAGGTAAGTTTTCAGCATATAAGTGGCAGTTGAAGCTTTTGAGAAATTGAGAGCACCCTGGGAGAATGTATAGATTGAACCAGAAATAACATGGATCCTTGAAGAAGAGAAATATTTTAGAAGAAAAGATTAAGGAATAACCGGTGGTGGGGGGAAAAGCAGGGAAATGTGAGATCATAGAAACTAAGAAAGATAGTAGTTCGGAAAGGAGGAGGAATTAGTCAACAAAGTGATGTAATGGCTAAAAAAGATGAGGTCTGGAAAAAATGCCCTTTGAATTTAGCACTGAGGATCTTGATGCAGCGGTTTTAATGAGTGGTTGTAAAAATAAAGCCACATTAGAGGGCTGAAGAGTACATGGGAATTTAACAGGGTTTGTTTATTTGTTGTTTTTCTTTTGAAAGCTTGAGTGAATAGAACAAAGTAGTAGCAAAATTGAGCTACTGTTTTATTACTTAGGGTTTAAAGATGAAATAGTCTTCTAACTTTTTGATGCTAATAGGAACAAGCCATTAAAGAAGTTGAAGATTTATAGAAAAAAAGACATTGAATAGGCTTAGTAATTATAATTTAAATTGGCGCATTGTGGCAGTGCTTTCTCTTCTTTGTGTATAAAACTTTTCTTGATAAAAGCACGGAAGACCATTAGTTATCTGTAATCCTTTCATGTTATTTTATGGATGCTATTTCTTTGCTTAAAATCCTCAGTGATTTCTAACTACTTGAAGTCTGAACTCCCTAGAATAACATACAGCACACTTTCCATGATCTGTCTTAACTCCTACTTTCATGTCACCTGTGATCCAAGAACACTAGGAAACTTGAGGGTCCCTCAGCATGTTTTGCCAGTTTTTGCGTTCTGTTACTTCAGCATTGACTACCCTTCTTCCTTTTTAACCCTACCCGCCTATGCTTAAGACCTCTCATTTTCAAGACTGCTGTGAATTCTTCTCTACTCTCTTCTCATATTGATTATTTTCTCTGTCATGTTAATCATATTAAAAAGTGGCATGATTTTACTTTCATCTCTGATCTCGTGCTGTAGCGCCTTGAGAAGCGGCACTGTGTCTCCTTATCTTTATATTGCCATACATTATTATTATTATGCCATACATGTATTACCAAACACAGAGTCTGGTACGTGGCAGTTAAGCAATAAATAAGTGTTGAATAAAGGAATGGAAACTGTGGCCCTCAGAAGGAAGTGATTTGCCCACTGTCACAGAACTGGAGCTAGAACTTACATTTTTTGGTTAAGTGCCCTGTATGTTTTATTAATAATAAGCCTTATTTTCTTGATTTGTTATAGAACTTCTTAAGGCATATGTACAAGGAGAGGCCAAAAGCTGAAATCTGAAGTGAATTTATATATTTAGAAAGAATATAAAGAAAACTTGTAATCAGATTCTAGTTAAGTATTTTCATGAAATTTAGATTATTCTCTTTTAGGAATATGATGAGGTCTGTGCAGTGTGGGGTACATCATAATCAGTTTAATTAAAATGTAAAAAGATATAAGTGTTCTCTGAAATCTCGAAGTTAAATATGCATTAACTTGTTTTTGGCATTAATTTATATACTACACGATATACTAGAATTTAAGAATTATATTTTGAAACATTTGGCCTTTTGAGTACATTGTTAGATGTTATATAAAAATGAATTTTTGACTTCTTGAATTGATGTTCTTAAGTTGGTTCAAGCTGGATCAAATATATGTAAAATAAACTCATTAAATATGTTTATTTTACATATTTCATTCTCATATAAGCCAATATACCTTCATGATTTGATTTTTATTCTTAAAAGATTGTTTTAAAAATCAGCTGCTTTTTGCCTAACGTCTTATTTCTTTTCCGTCTCAACAACCAGAGCTGGACTGGCCATCATGGAGGAGGAGCTGCAGCATCCGCACTGCGTTAATTGTGTCAGTAGACGATGTATGACAAGACCGGAGCCTGGGATTTCCTGTGACTTGATTGGTTGTCCGTTGGTTTGTGGAGCAGTTTTCCATGCATGTAAGGCTGATGAGCATCGACTTTTATGTCCATTTGAACGAGTGCCTTGCTTAAATAGTGACTTCGGATGTCCATTTACAATGGCTCGAAATAAAGTTGCTGAACATCTAGAAATGTGTCCTGCAAGTGTGGTGTGCTGTACTATGGAATGGAACCGATGGCCAGTTAGTTATGCAGACCGGAAATCATATGAAAATCTAAGCAGAGATGTTGATGAAGTGGCACAATTAGATATGGCCTTGGCCCTTCAAGACCAACGGATGCTCTTAGAATCTCTCAAAGTAGCCACCATGATGTCAAAAGCAACTGATAAAGTGTCAGAACCTAGAGAACAGATCTCAGTTAAACCAAGTGTCTCAGAAATACCACATACTAATGGTTTGGTATCTGTTGATGAAGAATCTTATGGTGCACTTTATCAAGCTACTGTTGAAACAACCCGAAGTTTGGCTGCTGCTTTAGATATTCTGAATACTGCTACAAGAGACATTGGCATGTTAAGTACGAGCCTTTGTGCTTCCCCAAATGAAATGAATGAAGAGCAAAATGCCAGAGAAAGCTTACAGAATAGAAACCTGAAAGACCAGGACCATCTTTATGAGGATGAGATGGGAGCAGTAGGTGGGATTGACCATAAGGACACGAGTCAGAATGCCCAGTTGGAACAAAATGGTTCAAGTGATTTATTATGTGACTTGGATGCCAGTTCTTATGGCACTTCTGCTCTTTGTAATGGCTTTCCTTTGGAAGATATATGTGCACAGGTCATTGAGCAGAACCAGGATTTACGTACTGACTCAAAACAAAGTAACTTAACAAATGGAGAATGTGTGGCATCAGATGGCCCTTCAGAACCTTCTAGTTCACTTTTAGTAGCAGCACAGGTTAGGGAAGTAATACCACCTAATGCTTTGCCTAATGGCACAGTTCAGCATATCCTCATGCCAGATGATGATGAAGACTTGTGTTGGAAAAAAGTAGATTTAGGGGACCTACGGAATGTGGATGTCTTATCTTTCAGTCACCCTCCTTCATTCAAATTTCTTTCAAATTCATGTTGGTCTAAACCAAAGGAAGATAAAGCAGTAGATACATCAGATTTGGAAGTTGCAGAAGATCCAATGGGTCTCCAAGGAATAGATCTAATCACAGCAGCATTACTGTTTTGTCTAGGAGATTCTCCAGGAGGAAGGGGTATATCTGATAGTCGCATGGCTGATGTTTATCATGTTGACTTTGGGACTCAGACTTTTTCACTTCCATCTGCCATTTTAGCTACAAATACAATGGTTGGGGAAATAGCTTCAGCTTCAGCTTGTGATCATGCCAACCCACAGCTTTCAAATCCAAGCCCTTTTCAGACACTGGGGCTGGACTTAGTATTGGAATGTGTCGCTAGGTACCAGCCCAAGCAGCGTCCAATGTTTACATTTGTTTGTGGACAGTTATTTAGAAGAAAAGAATTTTCATCACATTTTAAGAACGTGCATGGTGACATTCATGCTGGACTCAATGGCTGGATGGAACAGAGGTGTCCTCTAGCATATTATGGTTGTACCTATTCGCAGCGTAGATTTTGTCCGTCAACACAAGGAGCAAAGATTATACATGACCACCATTTGCGGTCATTTGGAGTTCAGCCATCTGTATCTACAGTGTTAGTAGAGCCTGCTAGAAACTGTGTGCTGGGTTTACATAGTGACCATCTAAGTAGTCTTCCTTTTGAAGTCCTGCAACATATTGCAGGGTTTCTCGACGGCTTCAGCTTATGCCAGCTCTCATGTGTATCCAAGTTAATGAGGGATGTGTGTGGCAGTCTTCTCCAGTCTCGCGGAATGGTCATACTTCAGTGGGGGAAAAAGAAGTATCCAGAAGGAAATTCGTCATGGCAGATAAAAGAAAAGGTTGGTGTCATTTAATTGTATCAACGCCTTATTTGACATATAATAGGCACTTAATAATGTTGTTGCTGTGAAATCGATCATCCTTGTTGTGAAATTGCATGCATGCATGCTAAGTTGCTTTAGTCGTGTCCATCTCTTTGCGACCCTATGGACTGTAGCCCGCCAGGCTCCTTTGTCCATGGGATTCTCCAGGCAAGAATACTGGAGTGGGTTGCTATGCCCTCCTCCAGGGATCTTCCGACCCAGGGATCAAACCCGTGTCTCTTAATGTCTCCTGCATTGACAGGTGGATTCTTTACCACTAATGCCACCTGGGAAGCCCATTGTGAAATTGACCATCCTTAAAAATAATTCAGTATGATGACAAACTTTTTTATAAGGATAATTAATAAAAATGTGAATACATTGTTAGAATTGTGAGTCATAATCACACATTTACTGCAGACATCCTAGAACTAGATTCTAGTGTCATCTGACAGAGGCTACTTGTAGTTCTTCAGTTGAGGGGTTCTGTACCTACTCACTTGTTCTGAAACAGCTCCCTTTGCTTGAGTCCATGTTCGCCAACTTCTTTCTAATTTGGGCTCCATCTGAAACATTTGCACTGTAGGACAATGGAGGAGTCAAAGAGAAGGTGTCTTTTTAATTGCTTGCAGTTGGCAGCTTCTGTTCATTCTTAGCCCTTTCTTTCTTAGAACGTGGTTGTTACAAGTAAAACTTAAATAAGGAGACATGAAAAAATGTCTACTACTAGCAGGTGACCAGTGGAGCATTTGGGGTATGTTGTTCAGTCCCTAAGTTGCATCTGACACATTGCAGCCCCATGGACTTCAGCAGGCCAGGCTTCCCTGTCCTTCACCATCTCCCAGAGTTTGCGCAGATTCATGTCCCTTGAGTCAGTCAGCCATCCAACCATCTCATCTTCTGCTGCCCCCTTCTCCTTTTGCCTCAGTCTTTCCCAGCATCAGCGTCTTTTCCAGTGAGTTGTCTCTTCGCATTAAGTGGCCAAAGTATTGGGGCTTCGGCATCAGTCCTTCCAATGAGTATTCAGGGTTGATTCCCTTTAGGATTGACTAGTTAGGTCTTCTTGCAGTCAAAGGGACTCTCAGGAGTCTTCTTCTGTATCACTAGTTTGACGATGTCAATTTGGAATTTAGAAAACAAAATGGATGGATGTGGAGATGGCTTGAAGTGAAATAAGGGCAGTAGGATTTGATGTTGTTCGCAGGGACTCTGGGTTTAGCACGGAACAAGGGTGTGTTGCAGATTGGAAACTTCACCAGGAGATTTAGGTAGGTCTGGGAACACAGCCTAGCTCCACCATTTTCCTTGTGTGATACCTTATTTTTGCCAGCTTCTGTTTGAGGCACTATTCAGTTGAAAATAGAAGGCATTACAACTGTCTTTGATTGAAAGTGTTTTTTCATTTTAGAACATTTATAATATGAAACTTTGATTTCATAAAGTATAAAAAAAATTGATAACCTTCATATTGGTTGAACGGGGGTATATTTCTGGGTACTTTGTTTTTATCACCCTTAGGTTTTCTCTTATTTTTATTCATTGCTCCAGTTTCTTTTTTTCCTCTCATTGCTCCAGTTTTTGAGAATTTTGCATCTGCTTCTGTGCTCTCCTGAAGCTTTGACCAGTAAATGAGCACATTAATTATTTTATATAGAAAATTTCATACTTGCTGTGTATATGTGAGTATGTGCGTATCTTCATTTACTACATGATTTGGTGTATTTCTACCATTGGGCTGGGACAGTCAGAGCATTGTCCCTTTTTGTCCTTGCCCACTAGTATTGATCTATGAGGTGAAATATTTTCTGGGGAGTCTATTACTACAGAAAATGTCATCTCCTCTTGGAGTTTAAATTGCCATCATTTATACAAATTACTTACATGTGTGTCCCTGGCCACTTTCTCCTCTGAATTCCAGGTCATTATGTATAGGCACCTACTGGACATCTCCACTTGATTATCCTCAGTAAACTCAGCATGTCCAGCCTACTCAGTTTCTCTGCCCCTCTTAATCTCAGAAAGCTGCATTATCATCTCTTAAGTTGCCTAAACTCAGAATTTGGGAGTTCAGGTTAGCCCTTTCCCCCGCTTTATTTCCTTCTCCTGGTATTCACACAGTCCTATTGTCTCCCTTCATACCTCTCAAGTTCACTTCCCGTTTCTACTGCTATTTCCCTAGTTGGTCCCGCCTGCAGTTCTCTTCTGGGTTACTATAGCAGCCACTTCCTTACTGGGCTTCTGTTTCCAACTGAGTCCCTCTCCAACATATTGCCTGTAGAAGATGTAGAGTGATACATAATTTCTTGAATACAGTTCTTACGCTGTACTGCTTAAAAACTTTTAAAAAGTCTGTCCAAAAAAAAAAAAGTCTGTCCATTGCCCTGGGTTAGGGGCAAATTCCTTAATGAAACATTTAAGAGTTTTCATAATTTTGTCCTTACTTGCCTCTTCAGTTTCCCTTATAGTCCAGCCATCGAATTTACTAGTGGTTGTTGAATGTTTTCTTCTTGCCTTAAGGTGTTTGAGTACACTGTCCCTGAAACCTCCATTTGAATGCTTGAAATATGTGGACTGTGTGCACTTTTATTAATTTATTTAATCTACTGTCCCTATTTATGGATAAAAAAACTGGTTAAGTAACTTGTCCTTGAATTCAGACCTGGGAACCTGTTTCTGGAGCTTGTGATCATCTCTGGTATATCCTGTTTGTTCTTCAGATCTTATCTTGTCAAGAAAGCCTTCTCCAAAAGTTCTTAGGGAGGTGCATTTTTTCCCAGAAATGCGTTGTATAATGATATGGAATTAAGAACTGTTCATTTTACAAAAAGTTCTATAAAAATTTCCAGAAACATTGAGGTACTTGTATTCATCAGTATTACTAAATGCCTTTACTATTTATAAATAGTGAAAAGAAAACGTTCCTCTGCACAGTATCCTAGAGTGTTTTTAGTATACTTCATATGGTGTAATGGAAATTTTTTTTGGAGAAAAAACACTTGTATTGTCAATATCTCCTATATACATAGTCCTTTGGGTAGGATGAAAATCTAGTACAGTGTATGTTATTTTAGGAAGTGACTCGAAATGTTTTATAGAAATTAATAATTGCTTAATAAGCCAGGTTGGATGTGATTTTTTAATGCTGAGTTGTTTCTTTTTTGTTATTAGATTTCTTAAAGTCATAATGTCATAGAAGTTATCTTATAAATATTTAATAAAAAGATTTGTTATTGGAATGAATTTTGTAGCAAGCTACTTGAAACTTATTTCTCATAACAGAAATGAATGTAGTTCGAGCAAGAAATATGTTTTCATTCTTATAAATTGACTGGTTTAAATCTGAAGTGGAATTTTCTTCTAGGTATGGCGATTCAGTACTGCATTTTGTTCTGTCAATGAATGGAAGTTTGCTGACATCCTGAGCATGGCTGACCACTTGAAGAAGTGCAGTTACAATATTGTAGAGAAGCGGGAGGAAGCAATCCCATTGCCATGTATGTGCGTGACACGAGAACTCACTAAAGAAGGACGTTCACTTCGCTCAGTTTTAAAACCTGTACTTTAAAAAGTCAAATTCCACTTGCACATACATGCAAGCTCCTAGTATAATTTCTTTGTAATATGTGACACTTTATTAATGTATTAAAGATTACAACTAGCTAAATTTATTGTCACTATGTATATAATGTTTTGAAGTGACATATATTTTTATAAAGTACTGATTAGTTGGGAAAAAGTTGCCTTAATATTTGAAATGTGTGAATTTTTTGGAACTTGCTGGACAGGGTGATTTAATTTTTGGCTACATAATTTTCAGAATTAGTATTTTTAATGGTGTGCATATTTTGGTTCTTACATTTTTTGCTTCTTAAACTAACAAGATCCTGACCAAACAGTTTACTCCTCATTTTCTGTGGGTTACAACCCATGCATTCAAAAAGCAAAACTTTGATTCTGATTTTTACATCATAGGCTCTTCAGATAAAACATTCAGTTGCTTAAGCACTGCATAAAAACATTATAAAATTTTTATTTTCTAGTGTTCCCCTTACATAATTGTTGATATGGAGATGATCTGTAATGTATACATAATATTTAAATCGTGAGTGATGTTGATAATGCCATTTATCGTGTTTTAAAAATAGTCTACAAAAATGTTGTCTCCTTCTGTATTTGCACCTTTCATACAGAGAGTTACCATATACAGCTTTTTCTGGTTAGATGCCACATCCAAAGACTCATGGCAGTATGTTACGTGACAGGTTAAAGCAAAATCAAACAAAAAAAAAGCCTTTGAATTTAATTTGAAATGGTATATGATATTATATATTTGCTAGGAATTTGATATTTGGAGAGAAGAAGATACAGTCAACCCTTCATATCTGCATATCCGTGGATTCAATTGAAGGATGGAAAATACTTGGAAAAAAAAAATTCCATGAAATTCCAAAAAACGCAACTTGAATTTGCCACTCATCTTCAACTATTTACATAGCACTTACATTATATTTGGGCTTTCCTGGTGGCTCAGACAGTGAAGAATCTGCCTGCAATGCAGGAAACATGGTTTGATCCATGGATCGGGAAGATCCCCTGGAGAAGGAAATGGCCACCCACTCCAGTATTCCTGCCTGGAGAATTCCATGGACAGAGGAGCCTGGCAGGCTACAGTCCATGGGGTCACAGAGAGTCAGACATGACTGAGTGACTAACATTACACTACTACTACATTACATTTACAATTATTTACATGGTGTTTACATTGCATTCAGTTCAGTTGCTCAGTCTTGTCTGATTCTATGTGACCCCATAGACTGCATAGCATGCCAGGCTTCCCTGTCCATCACCAACTCCTGGAGCTTGCTAAAACTCACGTCCATCGAGTCGGTGATGCCATCCGACCATCTCATGCTCTGTCATCCCCTTCTCCTGCCTTCAGTCTTTGCGTTAGGTACTATTAACAGTTTAGAGATGATATAAAGTGTATGGGAGGTGTGCATGGGTTATGTGCAGATACTGTGCCATTTTATAAGAGGGAGTTGAACATCTGTGAATTTGGGTGCTGCAGGGAGTCCTGGAACCAGTCTTCTGCAGACACTGAAGGACAGCTGACTGCATGCCCCACTGTAAGTTTGAGTTGGGCATGTTCTGTGAATAAATTTCAGATACACACAGTGCAAAGGGCTTAAATTTTTTCAGAAGTGTTTAAAATTTTTGCCTTTTGGTGTTTATAAAAATCACAATTATGTTGTTTTAAGACATGTAAAAATGTGACATTTGCTGTCCTTTTAAGATGACAATCATGAACTGCAGAGAATCCTGTCTTGGTTGACAATCTCTTTAAAATATTTCCAGGTTAATATTCCATACACTTCTCTACCAAAAAAATAAGAATTGCACCTTTATGTAAAAATCAAAATTTAACAGAAATATCTTCAAAGACCTGTTCTTGAGGTATTTTATTATAGTTTTCAAATTGATTTATGCTATCATTAACCTGGTATGGTCAGTTAAAAAGATGAATATATCAGTATTAAGAAATAAATGGCAAAGATGGGGACATGTACTTAAATAATTTAGGTAACTTCTGGCATTTGGTAAGCCGAAATGGTTACAAATTACTTTGTTATATATAAAATTTCAAAACTCTGTTTTGTCTTCTCTTCCTACATTTGTCCCTAAGAGTGTTCTATTGTTAACTAGATTCTTGATTCCCATATATGGCAATCGGGCTGGGAAGAGGCATTCTTTGGGCATTACAAAAGAATTCTGAATTGCTTAAGGCCTGATTTGGTTGGACCTTATTACAGTTGAAAAATACAGCATTGAAGACTTAATTAGTTGTTTTGCCTCACCTGTTGTTTTAATTAGTAGAATACTTATTTCTCAGTGCTTAAACTATCATTTTGAACTGTGAGATTTGAATTATATAAACAGTCTCTTTCTGTGAAAAAGTCAGAAAGTATCAAATTCTGTAAAATATAATTCTGCCTTTAGAAGTTTTGCTGAAGAATCATGTCTGGTTAGGAGAGCACAAACATTCACTTTTTGTTTTATGGTTGTGCTTTTTAAAAATCCATGTTCTTTTAAGTTTAGACTCCTTATTTTCACACTAGATCATGAGATATTTACCATTTTTCACCTTTTATTTTCTTTTACACATCTTTGGCTGTTTTCTTTTTGTTTGTTACGCCACCATATTATTTTGTTAAAATGTTTTCTTTGTGTAGTATTTGTTCAAGTTCTAATAAAATTAATATTTTCCTTTATATGGCTCAGTAACTTGAAAAAACTTATATTTAAATAAAATATTCATCCTTGTTTGACGAAGTTGAGACACAGTCATACTGTTTCTATAGTGGGATTTTCTGCATGTTATAGGAGTTGTTTGATGATTATTATTGCTCTCCCATGTTTTACTGGTGAACATTATTACTATTTTTATTTAATACAGAAAACTCAATAGTTAGCTTTCCCTGCCCCCTTCAGTGTCTTCTTGAAAGTAGTCCCACCTGGGGCTACTGAATGGCTGAAGAGTTTCTGGCAATAGTATTTTTCTAAAACTTGTAGCGGGAGCAATCTGTCTAGCCTTTTAAGCATGAAAAGGTTTGTGTGTTGGCCAAGTATGCTGTCATTTGAGAAGTCTTTATTGATTCCTTAGTCTTTGCTAACCAGCAAGGTAAAGGCAAGTGTTAGGAAGGAGGGAAATATCTGAATTCACTTTTCTCCTCTGCCTTCTTCCCCAGAACTGCCTATTAGCTTAATCTCAACCTTTCTTTTTCCCTCCCTCTCTCCATCCTTCCCTCTTTCTCTCTCTCCCTCCCTCTCTCCCCCTCTTTCTTTCTCTCTCCCTCACTCTAGCATCTGCGATTCACAGGTCACTTAAAAGTGAAGTGAAGTGAAGTCGCTCAGTCGTGTCCAACTCTTTGCAACCCCATGGGCTGTAGCCTACCAGGCTCCTCCGTTCATGGGATTTTCCAGGCAAGGGCACTGGAGTGGTGGTTCCCAAACTGTGGTCCCTTGACTGTCAGCATCACCTGGGAATTTGTTCAAAATACAGATTTTTGGACCTCTTCACAGACTTACAGCTTCTGAAACTCTGGGGTGGGAACCAGCAATCTTTTAACAAAGGCCTCCCCAGAGGATTCTGATGCATGGTAAAGTATGAGAATTTAGAGGAAAGCCTGGGACATGCCCGGTCTTCTCGTGAATAATACATTGTTAGAACAGATACATGTGTGTATGTACCTCCATGTATAATCCAAAATTAAGAGTAATAGTAATTTATTAGTATTACTTAAATGATTAAATTTAATGATATATGTTGTCTCAGTCTTATAGCCATATGACAAATATTAGTACATTGGGTACCATGATTGTTGGACATTTTTTTAAAAAGCTAGTGTTTACTAGTATTTTAAATTTACTCTTATTACCAGTGTTTCACTGGTGTTACTTCTGGTCAAGGTAAATTGCAGATCGTTTATCAGCACTAATATTTAGCTTATCATCATTCATTCTCTTGTTTAGTGGTTGTAGACTCATGTGAACATATTAGATTTCTAGGATAAATGGTAGAAATAAAAAGATACTGGATTAAATTTGAAAATAATTCTGTAGGAATTCTTTCAGTGCTATCAATAAGAGGTATTAAAGATTGGGTTTCTGATTTATCAGTAATACTGACTCTCTTTTGGTCTTTGACCCTGTGTTACGTGTCCCAAGAATATTGTTGCTCTTATTAACTATCCTTTAACATTGAAGGTTGGGATCCTTGCAGATTTGGTAGTTTATACAACTACACTGATAATAGGTTTTTAATTTCTGACAATTTGTATGTAGGTGTTGGTGTTTAGAAGCAAAACATGATTTTGTGTTTTGCATCCCAGTCTAAAAAGACAGTTTATATTTTAAAATTTCTAAGGGATAGTTTTAGAAACATTAAAAAATACTTCATTCATGACACACCGCCCTGGAAGGTGATTAATTGGAAACTGCAGAGGTGGGTGTTAAGAATTACAGTAGATTTTTGTAATACACTGCCTCATTCTTTCAAAAGGCTGGACAGAGCCTTCTGATGGAAATAAGTTCTCTGATGTGTATTTGGCTGGTTATCTAAATGTAGCTCTTAGCAGTTTTGACAAGCTTGTGAGGCCTCGGAAGCAGGAATGTGTAAGTCATGCCTTTAATCAATTCATCAGTGACTCATCCATTGTGGTTAAAATAATTCAGTGATTTTTTTAAGAATTTGATATAAATCTGATTTCTGAACAAAAAAGTTTAAGATACACATAGTAAAGGCCAACTAGTAAACTCCTTTTTAAGTAAAATAAAGGAAGAGGAAGAACGGTTTCCTTTAAAGTCATCTTTTACGCTGTTTTCCTTAATTTAAAAGAAATAAGTTCAAAAGGTAAGACCTTTCTTTTAAGTTACCAATAGATGAAAAAGCCTAGGTACTCAAAGTTTAGGTACTGAAGAGTGTATTAGAGTGTTTGAGAGCAATGTGTTCTGACACAGTTGTTTACAAATGCATAAAGAGAAGGGACATTGAGATTTAGGGAAGTTATTTTGGAAAGTATTATTGCATAGAATATTTGATTCCTAATAAGCGTTTTAGAATGAGTTATTGGGTAATACCAAAAGGAAACAAAGTATTAATAGATATCAAGTACAGAATGCTGCTCTGAAAATCCTTTGCAAAAATACAGTCTTGCTGAGTTTTCAGGAGTATTTTGCTGCATCTGTGATTTGTAAAATTCTGTAAATGTATTGTTTATACATATATTTATTTGTATATGAAATCTCCATAAATTGGCCAAGTAGATTTTAATAAACAACATGTTGAGATATACTAATAGAGATACATCTTGAAGTGCTGTTTTACCTTAGGACATTTCAAAACTGACATTTTGTATTCAGAATGTTTGACATTCCAGTGTGTTATGTGGGGAGTCACTTTTCATTAATTTAATAAACTACACAGAAATGAGTTACATACAAGGATGATTCATGAACATGGTCTATAGAAATACAATAAAACTCACTGATGAATCTCCTATTTTATAATTTTTTATTTTTGACATGCTGTACTGAAGCATCTATTATTTACAATGAAGAAAAGCATTTCTGAAGCAAATTGACAGCAGAAACAAGGGAAATCTGTTTCTTTTTCACTAACACCAGTAGAATTTTAAGCATCCCCCAAATTGTATTATTAACCTATTTGCTTGTAAATATGATAGGAAATGATCCTCCAATACCTGAGTTGTAGTAGTGGTATTTAATTGTTTGTTTGAAAGAAATAAAACTGCATCTCTGTTGAACTATTTTAAGACTAACCGACTAACCAGGTCAAATTGTCCTTTCTCAGTAAAAGCAAATTCATCGTTTAATTTTCACCTTTTTCTAATATAAATTATTAGAATTTTTTTTCTCAGATCTTCAAACAGATAAATAGGTAGATACATGTGTTGTTTCATCCTTGTGGTGGAGGAACTGACTAGAGTTAGATAGCTTTCTATACCCCTTCCAGTCAGAGAGTAACACTATTAGATTATTTAGTGGTCTAATACAAGAATAGGAGCAATAATTTGTTCTTGCTCAAAAGATTAAAGTTGAAAAAAGAAGATCCTGCCTTTTGTTGTCCTAGATTTTTTTTTTTTCCATTGAAGTCCTTTCCACATTAATTGTCATTGTTTCTTGTTTTATCCTATGACTTCAATTTTCTGATCAGGTGATCAAAAAACCCAGATTAAGCACATAGAGTTTTTAGAAACTTCTTCTGCCGATTAGCCTATGTTGTGTTGCTTGGTCAAGAAAGTTCAGATTTGATTAAGTAACTTAGTTTTTTTTAAATTCTTCTTTTAAAGCTCACAAGTTTGTGGGGTTGAAGAATTATCAGTTTAAATTATCAAGTTTAATCACATTATTTGATTAAAAGAAGTCAAGTCATAGAAATGGAAACAATAATGGAAACAAACATCTGTTCAAGAGTAAAATTACCCAGTGAATATTTAATTATGTCAACTGGATGTCTTTTATATCAACCGATAACTTTAAAAAGCTGTTAACCAATATTAGAGATTTGAAATGAATAGTATTGATTGCCTACAACATTCCAGTAGTTTTATGATTTAAAACTGACATATGAAATAAATTGTTTTAAATGATTAATAAATCAGTGGATATGAATTCTAAAGACTTTTATGCTGCATTTAAAATGTTGAAGATGTATTGTTCATCTGAGCAGTGTTTAAGCACCAATCAATCCTGAAAACTTGAATTGCATTCTGAGAGGTTATTGCACTGACTCAGTAACTTACCTCACATGTCATTTAGTTTCCAAAGTATCTTCTTTTCCTCCTGATTTACATAGTTTTCTTTATTTTAATTGCAAAAGGATATGGTATTTCTTGAAAAACATGCTAAGTGAAAGAAGCTATACACAAAAGGCCCTATGTTGTAGGATTCAATTCCATTTATATGAAATGATCCACAGTAGGCAATTCCATTGAGAGAAATCAGATTAAGGGTTGTGCAGAGGGATTTAGTAGGAAGTGACTGCCTAATTGGTTACTGGTTTCCTTTCAATAGTAAAAATATTCTAGGACAAAACAGTGTGGATTACACAATGCTGTGAATGTACTAAATGCCACTAAATTGTTCACTTTAAAATGGTAAATTTATGTGTATTTTACCGCAATGTTTTTAAAAAGAGGGAGTGTTTGCAAGTCATTATTAAAGCCAAAAAGTAAAGTGTTCTCAAGTGTGCATGCTCAAGCTATGGTTTAGAATTAAATAACAGCATTAGTAATGTAACACATTTATTCAGTTTAAAGTCCTGGTGAAATTCATGAATTCCGTCACAGAAGTACGGCTGATAGCAGCAGAAATAAAGTTGTAATCCATCTTGATTCTTCTTTAACAGAAGAATTCTTCTTTAAAGAACTGTTAGGTAGTATTGGCGTCCGTGTTCATTTTTCACCTTTTACATTTTCTATTGATTCTTTGTGGCACAAATCAATCACACTTTTTAAAGATCCGTATATAAAATCATGCTTTGAAAAAATGTGTATAATTTTCATGATCATTTTTTATAGTTTTATATTTTGTGTTCCTTTTAAAGAGCAAATACACTGATGTATTAGATAAGACTAAATTAATAAATTGAACTGACGTGTATACATCTTATATTTTGAATTGTCTTGTGGGAAAATACCTGAATCTTGGGGTTAGTAGGGACTTTACTGATGATTTAATTTCTCACTTTGTGTTTGGAGAAATCGAAATGTTCGTCTGTGTTTGTTCATTAAACAAGAATTTCTTGAGTGCTGATGCCAGGCACTGTGTAGGCTGGATTCTGGAAGGTTACGACATGCCTCATGAATTAGTACTGCCTGCTTCCTCCTCCTCCTCCTATGACTACTCTGTATCTTGATAACTAAGCCAGATACACGGACAGATGGATAAGTTCCAGAGAAGGAAAGACTTTACGCACTTTTAAGTGTTCTTCATATATGTCTTCCTCAAATTCGAAAGACATATTCTTTAGTACAGTAAAATACACATGATTCCAAAGAGTCTACTAGGAAGGAGGTATTTTTAGATTACTTTAAGCCAATTACTTTCCATTGTAAGCTAAAAACAAGCCAATTACTTTCTAAAAAGCTGACTCTGAAAAAGTGTTGATTAAAATCGATACTAAAAAAGTTAAATTACTTCGCAAATAACTGTGTGTCTCATATGATTGGGGGTATATATGCCAACTAAGGTGCAGGTGTGCTCCAAATTGAGCAATAAGTATAATTAAATGAGCTGAATAGACTAAGGCTGCAAGTATGATCTAAACTGTTAAGATAAATGGGGTAGACAAAAGGAGATTTACACCACGATAGGTCCTCTTACACCCTGCAGCAAGGTCCACAGTCAAAGAATAGGAGGAAGGGAAATAATTGTGATAATTCATACTCAATTTGTTGTGATTTTTTACTTTCATGATTTATCAATTTTGCAATATTTCTACAATAGCTGGGACTTCTTCTCAAAGCGGTTATTTGACCCAGATTTCCTTAATCATTACTTCATCATAATCTGTCCTCTTGCAGGCTACATTTCTGCACCATTTTTCAAACACTTATATATCCTTTCACATCTCTGAGCCTTTACATGTGCTTCTTTTGCCTACAATGGAAAGGGAAATTGTTAGTTGCTCAGTGTGACTGGCTCTCTTGACTCTTTGTGACCCCATGGACTCTGTCCATAGAATTCTCCATTCCCTTCTCCAGGGGCTCTTCCTAACCTAGGGACTGAACTCAGGTCTCCTGCACTGCAGACAGATTTCTTTACTGTCTGAGACACCAAGGAAGTCTTGCCTAGGATGGCCTCCAAATTCTTTGGTAAACTTCAGATGCTTGGTGAGGATCCAGTTCTGATATCACCTGTTTTTCCCTAGACCATCCCAAGCCAATGAGTCGTCCTCATCTATGTCTTCATCCACTTTTTAAAAAATCATACCTTTTTTTCAATATTCATCACACTGCACTGTCATTTGCTGATGTCTGTACCCTCTAGGCAGAAATCATGTCTTAATTAGCTTTGAATCGCTGTGCCTAGCAGGCCTTACACACACAAGGCGTTCAGTAGTTGTCTCCTGAAATAATCAGGAAAAACAATTGAATATTTTTTAATGCTATTTCAGTTAGCTGTTAGTGGTAAAGGATCTGCCTTCCAATGCAGGAGACTCAAGAGACACAGATTCAATCCCTGCTTTGGGATGATCCCCTGGAGAAGGAAATGGCACCCTACTCCAGGATTCTTGCCTGGAAAATCCCATGGACAGAGGAGCCTGGCAGGGTTCATGAGGCCACAAAAGTGTCAGACACGACTGAGCACCTGCAGTTAGCTTTTGCTGCATAACATGCCACCCCAAAACTTCATGGCTTGAAACTAGTTTAATTAACTCATGATTGGTTGACTGGGTTTGGTCTGGCCTGACTTGGCTGATCTCTGTCTGATTGGCTTATGCATCCATGGTCAGCTGATGGGTCAGCTAGAGGTTAGGTGATCTAAGACAGCGTACAGACATATCTGGCAGTTGCCAGGTTGTTGGCTGGAGTGGTGGGGATCATTAGGCCACATGTCTCTCATCATCCTTCAGGCTAGCCCAGGCTTATTTATGTGGCAGCAGCAAGAACACAAGAGAGTAAGCCCCAGTGTGCAAGCTGCAGCTTGTCACTTCTGTGAATGCCCCATTTCCCAAAGCAGCTACATGGCTAAGCCCACATGTAAGGGATGGAGAAATAGATTCTGCGTCTGGGTGGGAGAAGAAGCAAAGGCATGTTGCAAATGAGTGTGTGTATAGGAATGGGGAGAATCTGGCCGTTTAAATCTACCACAAATGCCCAGGAAATTTCCAATTTGGTAGTCCTGCCTTTCCTCTAGATTTTTCTAGCAAAATCCCCTAAATATTACACACTCTTCAAAAATTAAGAGCCAGTTCCACAATGGAGGAGAACATCATGATTTCTAAGGGCAGGGGTGGGGGGCGCTGCCCAGGTCAGTGAAGCAGCAGCAGGAGGGGAACATTGTGGTGGAAAAGGGACTCCTTTTTATACTTTAAATGTTTACAGGAACTGTAGTCATCACTTATCTCTCATTGCTAATATTAGTAACTTGTAAGTTCTTTTTTGTTTTTCGTAACCACTTTTGATAGGGCTTTATCTCTGAACTTTTTATCCTGTTGCATTGGTCTGTATGACCCAGCAATCCCACTCCTAGGCCTATACCTGGAGAAAACCACAATTCAGGAGATACATGCAGCCTAATGTTCATTGCAGCACTGTTCACAGTAGGCGGGGCATGGAAGCAATCTAAATGCTGATCAATAGAGGAATGGATAAAGATGATACTATTCAGTCATGAAAAAGAACAAGACAATGCCATTTGCAGCAATATGGATGGGCCTAGAGATGGTCATACTGAGTGAACCAGAGAAAGACAAACATGACATCACACGAAATCTTAGAAAAGAGCTTATTTACAAGACAGAATGAGAGTCACCGATAATAGAAAACAAACTTATGGTTACCAGGGAATAAGAGGTGGGAGGAGGAGGGATAAATTGGGAGACTGGGATTGACATAAGCACTACTACATATAAAATAGATAACTAATAGGGACCTACTGTATAGCAAGGGGAACTCGACTCAATACCTTGTAATGGCCTTCATGGGAAAAAGAGTGTAAATATGTATATGTATAACTGATTCTCTTGCTATATACCTGAATCTAATGCAACATTATAAATCAACTATACTCCAATAAAATTTTTAAATAAAAAAATTAAAAAATAATGCAAAAGATATATCCTGCAAGCAATAACCAGAAGCGAGTTGAGTGACTCTACTCAAATCAGACAAAATAGACTTTAATAGAAATGTGTTACTAGATACGAAGAAAGATTTTATAATGATAAAATGAGCAACCCATCAAGAAGATATGACAACTATAAACATATGTGCATCTAATAAGGGAAACATAAGATATAAAGCAAAACCTGTCAGAATTATAAGGCAAACTAGACATTGACCAATAATAGTTAAACCTTCAATAATTCACATTCAATAATGGATACAACAAGCATCCCAGAAAATCATCAAGGATATTGAAAACTTGAGTAAACACTATTAATCAGTTAGACCTAACAGACACCTATGAAACATTCCATCTAACAATGGCAGAATACCTATTCTTCTCAAGTGCACATGGAGAATAATCCAATGCAGATCATATTTTAGACATGAAACAATATATTTAAAAGAATTAAAATCACACATAATCTCTGACCATAAGGAATAAAATTGGACGTCAATAATAGAAGGAAATTTGGGAAAATCACAAATATGTGGAAACTAAGCATCACACTCCTGAATAACCAATGGATCAAATAAGAAATCACAAGGAAAATTAGAAAATAATTTGAGATGAATGAAAATAAAAACACAAAATACTGAAATAGGATGAAGCTAAAGCAGTGCTACAAACACCTTTATAAATATCTACATCAAAAAAAGAAACATCTCAAATATCTCAATCAATTAGCTAATCATTCACCTTAAGAACCTAGGAAAAAAAAGAACAAACTAAACTCCAACAAAACAGAGAGAGAAAATAATAAACTCTATAGGAGAAATAAAGGAAATGGAGAATAGCAAGCATCCACCAAACCATCAGTTAGTTTTTCAGAAAGATCAATAAAATTGACAAACCTTTCCCCAGACTGACCAAGCAAAAAAGAAAGAGGACTTAAGTCACCAGAACGAGAGATGAATGAGAAGACATTGTATCATTCCATTTATATGACATGTCCAGAATAGGCCAACTCATAGAGAAGGGTGGTTGATTACCGGTTTCCCAGGACTGAGAGAAAAGCGATATATAGAGTTACTCCTTATAAGTATGTGGATTCTTCTTCAGGTAGTGAAAATATTTTGTAAAAATATACTTGAGGCTTCCCAGGTGGCTCAGTGATAAAGAATCTGCCTGGCAGGTGATACAGGAGATGCAGGTTCGATCCCTGGGTCAGGAAGATCCTCTGGAGGAGGAAATGGCAGCCCACTCCAGTGTCCTTGTCTGGAAAAATTCCATGGACAAGAGGAACCTGGCGGCCTGCAGTCCATGGGGTTGCAAAGAGGTGGACATGGTTGAGAATGCACATGTACTAAAGAGCAGTGAATTTGCACCTGAAAAGGGTAATTTTGTGGCATAAGCTCTATCCCAATTTAAAATATTCACACACAGTATTTATTATCACTAACCTACAAAGGGCATTGCCGTTTTCATCTGTGCTTTGTTTTGTCTGCTCTTAATTTGATCATCAAAATTGTTGTTACAAACAGAAATGTTCAGAGCGTTAACCTCATTTGTGTGCTGCAAAGTAGACCTAACACTCATAATTTCCTCATTTATCTTTGCTTCCTTCTGCATTAAAAATTTATCCATGTGTAAAATTAAAAATACAGAAAACTGATTCCAACATCACAACTGATAGGCACTTTGAATACTTGATAATCCAGCAACAGTAAAAGGTTCAACAGTGATAGTCACCCATTGAGTGCAGCTCAGAAAGAGACTTTGGTTATTTACCGTTCTCTTCGTGTTGACCCTGACATCCTCTCCTTTTTATTGCTACTCAACCAAACACTTCTGGAAAGCCAAAGAGTGGAAATGATGTTTTACATAGTGATGAACTTTAAACAGTGCACCATTGTCAAACTTTGGATCTTTGATACTAAGAGCAAGGTATTATGAGACGCTGGAGTTGAGAACTTGAGGTCAGTGCAAACCCTAGGTTACTGAACTACTTACCTCTTAAAATAACCTCCTAAAAATAGTTAACTCTTTATCGTATTACTGCATTCACATTGCTGCTCTCTACCATTATTCAGCTCCTTTTTCAACTTTGATCAATACTTTCTTAAGGAGGTATACTGTGAACCCTAGAAAATCCTGATATCAAAGGGTGTGTGGAAACTTTTAGTTCACTGTTCTCATTGAGGGTCAATGTCAAGAAAGTATTTTCTAAATAAAACACCAAAAGGCATGCAGAGCTACCCAGCCACTCTGCATTCCCTCAGTGTCTGGAACATCTCCATTCTTTCACTCTCAGTGGGGAAACTTGCTTGTAACATAACAGGAAACAGAAGACTCAATCAGACAGCCCAGCATGTTCCTCCCCATACTTATTCTAATTTTTTTCTTTTGCATGTGTACTTATCTTTCTCTCCCCCCACCAACCTTTTTTCCTTAAAATACTCATCCTAAGTGGTTTACAAGGTTAACTAATCTCTTATATCAGTGCTCTGGATTTCATCTTTGTCTCCATCCAGGGAAATATGCTCCATCCATTAGCATTGATTGCCCTGTACATTCAAATTCTAGCTCCATATTAAATATTCTCTCAGTTTGTAAATATGACTGCGTTCTTCATCTTAAACAGAAACCTCCATATGTGTTTCACTGCCCTCCTCCCTTTCCTCCATCCCATCATATCTCGTGGTTCTTCATATCAAGCCTCTTGAAAGAGTAGTTTACCCTCACTGTGTATTTATTAGTTCATGTCTCATTCACGAGCCACCTTAAGCAATTTGCTTTCCCCTGCAGCAATGGCAAAGAAACCATTTTTAGTCAAGACTTTTTAATTGCCAATTCCATGAGAGTATTTTTCTGTCTTTATCTTATTTAAACACTGTGACACTTGAAACTCTTGCTTCCCATGTCTTCTCTTAACTACTTCCTCCTATTTTTCCTTTAATTTATTTTGGCTGCTCATAACTGGTCTTCTACAGGGCATGGACTATGTCTTCTTCGTCTTTCCGTTACCAAGCTCCTGCCAGGTAGAGTGGACACACAAGCAATTGTCAAATGAAGAGTAAGTGCGCCTTCTCTGTGTCATGGCTCTTCTCTAACACTGGGGCACACCAGAACTTCACCCTTGGCTCTTTATCCACTCATTGTAGCCAGTTAACTGGGTAATTACCTTCGCTTTTCACCTTCTGGCACTCCAGATTTGATACTTCCAAACAGACACGACTGAAAGGGACTGAACAGCAGCAAAATCTAAACCTCCTTTAAACTCTATAGTTTTGACCTATTTGTCTTTCAGGTAACATCTCCTAAATGGCCTGCAAGTACCATAGTTCAACATGGACAAAGCTTTCCTCTTCCTTCCTTTCAAGATCACTTCTTTATATCTATGTGAGCAAGCTTCAGGAAATAGTGAAGGACAGGGAAGCCTGGTGTGCTGCAGCCCATGGGGTCTTAAAGAGTCAGATGCGCCTAAGCAACTGAACAACAAATGTCCACATGAGTATCGATCAGTCGTTAACAGCATAGATGCTGGGAGCAGACTACTTCTGTTATCAATTAGCTAATTTCTGAGTGGGGAGTGCTTTGATTCCTTCAGTTTTCAAAAAGAAATATTCGTGAGACAGACAGTTTTCTTACCTACCAATAGACTGCTTTTATAGCATAACCTATATGGGTCTTGGGCTTCCCCTGTGGCTCAGCTGGTAAAGAACCTGCCAGCAATATGGGAGACCTGGGTTCAATCCCTGGGTTGGGAAGATCCACTGGAGAAGGGAAAGACTACCCACTCCAGTATTCTGGCCTGGAGAATTCCATGGACTGGATAGCCCATGGACTCGCAAACAGTTGGACATAACTGAGCAACTTGGACTTTCATATGGGTCTCTAAATCTTTTCTATGCATTGCCAAAGTCTAAAACTTCATTTTGGATTATTCTGTTTGGGGATGGATCAGAGTCTGAAGAGATCATTGGGAAAAGTGTGTGTGTGTGTGTACACATGTGTGAATGTGTGTGTACACCATTAAGTGAAAAAAATTGAGAAAAGAAAAAATTCCATTTTGCCACATATATAATAAAATGTAAAAGTAAGTATCTTTTAAAATATTTTTCTATTTATCTAGAGATACAGATAGATATTGAGCATTAAAAATTTTGACCTTATCAAGCACAAATGTAATGCTTATTCTAATCACATCACTAGCTCCAGACAATTGATATTTGCTATGTAATTTCATCTTTTGAGTATATTCATCTACATGTCATCAGCCCATCTGCTTGTCTACAGTTGCCTCAGATACTTATTATAAATAACCACTTGTTTAACACTAATAACTCTAAAAATTTTACCACTTACATGTTTAAGTAAAAAGTTAATTTGGTCATAATTTGTAGATTAAATATCCTCTTGTTATTTTTTCCCCTGAGGTGAACTCCCAGTAGCCCACTGTTCTTTTTTTAATATTATACTTCATTTTATTTTATTTATTTAGCTACACCAGGTCTTAGTTATGGCATGCGGATCTCTTTTTGTGTCTTGTGAACTGTTCGTTGTCGCATGTAGGATCTAATTCCCGGACCAGGGATTGAACCTGGGCCGCTTGCATTGGGCGTGCAGAGTCTTAGCCACTGGACCATCAGGGAAGTCCTGTAGCTACTGTTCTTATCCACGCCCTTGTGATTTGGAGCTGTTCATGTCTCTACCACAACTAGGACGATTATTATTCTCCATCCCCAGGCCTATTAGTGCTCTTAAATACATACCCTGCCCCCCCCCCCCCCCCCCGCCCACACACACAGAGCCAAACTACACTGAAAGGTCATTATTTTTCTACCTCACTATTCTTATATTGGTTTCCTTTTCTTCTACTCTTGTTAACCAGCACACACACATAAACACACACACACTTACATCCTAAATCTCTTAGGATTAGTGTTTAGGATTTTAGGATTGTGTTTTCACCATTTTATTAAAAAAGACTCACAAATTCTCTTTGGGATTTGTAAATCCCAAACCTTGTGGTATTATAATTTAACAAAATCTTTTATTCAAAATCAAATCTTCACTGGTCAGGGATTTAAGTGATATTCCTCTTGCAAAATCAATTAAATTTATTTTCTTTCTTTACAGTTTGCAGAAATTGAGAAAAATATTACCTAACATCACTTTTAAAAATCATATGAGTTTCTCAGAAATCTATCATTCTTGATTTTGAGACACTAAGTTAGTAATATAGTCCAGAGTTAGCTTCATGTGTTATCTTTAGCTTAGCTAGCAATAAAAGAAATATATCTAGAGAGCTCACAGAAAAGGTATCTTGACATTTTTAATATTTTCTACTGAAGATGTGGCATGTATTACATTTGGGAACTTATATGTAAGTTTACTATTGAAAACTTTTCCCCTTAAACCATAATAATTTATTTTGTATTTATCCTCAATAAGGCCAAAGTTTAAAATAAACATGGTTCTTTATGACCTTTTTTTCTAATAAAGGATCACTTTACTGTGAAGAAAGAAAGAGAATGTAGTTCAGACATTTCAAAAGAAGTTGCTATAAGTTACAAAGTAATCTCAATAAAATAAAAGAACGTGAGTCAGAGGGCAATAAGATTAGAGAAAAACAGTGATTAACTCATGGAAATTAAGTGGAAATTAGATGGAAAGAATAAAATGGGAGAGAAAAAAATTTTATGCATGATAGACAATGAGGAGAAGAACAATGAAAAAATATAATTTTCAAAGCTTCTATTTCAATTAATCTTGAAAAAGGTTATACAGGGGCATTATTGCAATGATTTCAAGTTTTCTGCTTCAGAATAATATCAAACTTTGATGTTATTGCCCATCAGGCATAATAATTTTTTTCTTTTTTATTTTATCCTTTCCATCTAATTTCCATAAGTTAATCACCACTTTTTTCTAATCTTCTTACCCTCTGGCCTAACTTCTCTTATTTATCTTAGCTTTAAAGTAAATTAAAATACAAAAATACAAGATGAGCTAAACATTTATCCACCAAAGTGAATTTTTGTCTTAACAAAAATTGGATAGACTTGAGAGGTAACCAGAAAACATATGTTACCTCTGTTAATTTGGGTATTAATTCCCTCCTACTTGATTATTTACATTATTCTGCTAATTAACACCTATTTTTCCTAAATGACATTATTTGACTTCCCAAGAATATGAAATTCAGTATTTATTTTAAAATAGAATTCTTTTCTATTTCCTTGATTACATCAGCCTCTTTAATGTATAAGTATTAAATAATTGATTTTTTTTTTTTTTTAGTTTAGGAACATGTTTTCAAGGAAAGTGTAGATTGTTTTTTAAAGTAGGCCCCCAAATTTCTACTTAAATCATTTTGAATTGTTTTGGTAACCTTAAGTCTCAGTAATATGTTTGATGTCTCTATTAACTTAGTGTCATTTGAACTGCAGCATTTATGTAGTAGCAAATAAAAGAAAAACCGTATAAATATCTTATTAAAGAGGCCTTTGGAGTCAAACAGTTTTGGGTTCGAATAATGGGTCAACCCTGTCTAACTTGTAACAGAATAATAATTTACTTAACTACTTCAGCTTCACTATCTTAGTCAACAAAATGGAATCATAATTTCTAGTTAAGAAAATTAAGGAGATTTTATTTTGTGATATAACTCAGTTTGCAGCCCAGTGACTACGACAAGGCAGCTCTTATTAAATGGCCACTTCTATTATTATTACCAAATTATTTGAGAAAATCCAAGTATTTCTGAAGCAATTTGACTTTTTCCCAAACATTTTACTTCTTTATTCGGATATTTCACTTATCTAAACAATGAGATGCCTTATAGACTCTTCTATATAAACAAATACTAACCCTGTGAAATTTCTTTGTGCCTAAAATAGTTTTGTTTTGCATATTTCTTCTTGCAGAAAAATGTCACACTTTCAATTTTTCAAGTAGAAACTGTCAAATGGGTCCTATCCATGAAAGAACTGTTTTCTGAAGCCAGTAAATACAAGGGAAGTTAGCAAAATTCCCCCCATTTCACCTTCTTTCCTATCGTTACTTAGCAACCAGCTAATACTTTTGAAAAATCTCCTTTGAATATTAAATTACCATGAGATTTGTGTCTGTTGCCAAAAGGAAGATCAAATATGCAGTCACAATTTCCCTAAAGGACACAGTTGAAACCTAGTTAGTATGTTCTCGTTGCCTCTAAGAGACTGATGTTCTGCTCTTTCTGTTTAGGAATACCATTATGTGCTGTTACTTAGGCATAATAACTTCATAATAACATCCCTGAGACTGGGGTTGTAAATGGGAATGTGTCATGGAGCCAACCCCTCCTCTTTAATACTTAATACGAGCCAGTCCTCCAGAAGCATTCCTTATTTGGTTTGAGAACACTCCGCATAAAGTGTGATATGAATAAAGTACATTCTGGTTTGCCTAAGATGGATCTTGTTTAGATCTGTTCTAAGTCAGTTAGCACAGTTCATTATTTTAATACTTCTTTCCATCCTCACAATTGACTTGCTTTGGACAATAAATTTCATAGTCACCCTAGATTTGAAAAATCGGGGGGTGGCCCAGAAGAAAGTCATGAAAATAATCAGAGGCATAGGAAATAAATTCTATGAAGAAATAGCTAAAGGAATTGGGTTTATTTATTTGTTGAAGAAAAGAGAAAGCAAGGATATTACACTCTTCAAGGAGAAAACACAGAAGCAGTTACTCTAAGAAGAATCAGAAATCTGTGTCTTCCTTCCCACCCAGGTCTGCATAGAATTAACGTTCTCTCACTGGAGATATGCCATGTAGAAAGCAGAGGTTAGGAAGATGCCGCACACACACTGAGTTGAATCCTAGTGAAGGTTACTTTTTCCTATTTTGGATATTCTTTAAAGAACAAAAAGAATATGAACATACTTTATGGTTTAGCAATTCTACCTTTAGTTACAAGTTACAAGAGAAACTTGTGCATGTACATTAGGATGTAGGTACCAGGCTGTTAACATCTCCACTGTTTATAATAGGACCATATAATTTGTCTATCTATTGACAACAGAATTTATGAAATATGAAATATTCAAGCAATAAAATATACTTTACATAGACAAAAATTGCATTTCTATGAGCCAGTATGAATGTATCTCAAAAACATAATGCTGAACAAAAAGCTTAAGTTATAAAAGAAAACATGTGGTGTGGTTTCATTTACACAAAATTCAAAAAATAGGTGAAACAATTTTTTAGCGTGTATATCTCCAGAACGCTAAATCAAGGATTCAGCTCAAAAGTTAATTTGAAACTTATGAAACTACTGATATCTAATAATTTATGACTTGCAAAAATGACAAATATGATTCAATCCAATAGTTTATTTTGGGAAGGAAAGAAAAATATTAGTAGCAGTGGGGAAATAGACAAGAAGTGGAAGCCGACAACATATGGTACTTTTCAGACCAGCTACTACTGTGGATGACTAGAGCTTAGCCCTATCAGGGAACCCAGCGGAGCCAGAATAAACTTATTTTAGGGGTGAAGAGGAACTAAAAAGCCTCTTGATGAAAGTGAAAGAGGAGAGTGAAAAAGTTGACTTAAAGCTCAACATTCAGAAAACTAAGATCATGGCATCCGGTCCCATCACTTCATGGCAAATAGATGGGGAAACAGTGGAAACAGTGTCAGACTTTATTTTTTGGGGCTCCAAAATCACTGCAGATGGTGATTGCAGCCATAAAATTAAAAGACGCTTACTCCTTGGAAGGAAAGTTATGACCAACCTAGATAGCACATTAAAAAGCAAAGACATTACTTTGCCAACAAAGGTCCATCTGGTCAAGGCTATGGTTTTTCCAGTGGTCATGTATGGATGTGAGAGTTGGACTGTGAAGAAAGCTGAGTGCCGAAAAATTGATGCTTTTAAACTGTGGTGTTGGAGAAGACTCTTGAGAGTCCCTTGGACTGCAAGGAGATCCAAGCAGTCCATCCTAAAGGAGATCAGTCCTGGGTGTTCATTGGAAGGACTGATGCTGAAGCTGAAACTCCAGTACTTTGGCCACCTCATGTGAAGAGTTGACTCATTGGAAAAGACCCTGATGCTGGGAGGGATTGGGGGCAGGAGGAGAAGGGGACAACAGAGGATGAGATGGCTGGATGGCATCACCGACTCGATGGACATGAGTTTGGGAGGACTCTGGGAGTTAGTGATGGACAGGGAGGCCTGGAGTGCAGCAATTCATGGGATCGCAAAGAGTCGGACACGACTGAGCGACTGAACTGAACTGACTGAAGAATGGTCTGGATTTGCATAGGTAGTTTTTACTTTGGCATCTCAAACTGCTGAAGTATTAGTATTATTAAAGATTAATGGAGACACATTACTGAATAACCAATTTACTAATGAACATGTGCCAGCTAGGTGATCCGTGTAACCTAGCTAAGAAATAAAGCAAAATGACTTTTAAGCCCTTGCATTGTAAACATAGACTTCACTGCTTATTCTTAAGGTCATGATTGTTTAATTTAGCACATATTCCTGAATTCTGAAAATATCAGTCTTAAAATCCATATTGTTGACAGTTCTTTCCTTCCATTACCTTCATAACCCTTATTACAAAGGGAAAAATTAATGAGCTATTTTTGCCCAGGAGGTTTGCCTGTGTGAACTAACTGTCCTTTCTTTTAATGAAAATGTAACATTCCAGATATATATTATGTTCTTGCAAGCAACCAAATTCTTAACAGTAGTGATGATGAGAATGATGACAATAATATTTGCATAGTGTTTGTTATCTGCCAAGAGTTGTTCTAAGCACTTTCCCATATACGATATCTCATTTGATTTCTTCATCAACCCAGTGAAGCAGGTTCATTTTTCTTCTCATTTTACAAGTGAAGAAAGTGAGACAGAGTTTGAGAACTTAAACAAGATTACATAGTCAGGGATAATGACCGCAAGAAACACGAGTTGAATCAGCTGACACCAAAAAAAGAGTAACCAGGTACATAAAACCTAAGCACAGAAGGGCAGGAAAAGTGCTGACCTGAAAAAAAGGGATTCATAGCCTTGAATAATGAGATGATCTGTCTTTTGTATTTGCTCCTCTTACTGTGTCAGCTCCCTTCTCAGACTGTCCCCTTGAGGCTAGAACCTTTGATGCAGGTAGCTCTCAGCTTTAGTCTTAGAATCTAATATTCAAAGAGTTTTCCTTCTCCAGTTGGGGAAGAAATCTTAATGGACCAGCTTAGATCACGTGCCATTCCTTCGACAAGGGTCAATAAACTGTATCCTGCACCTAGTTTTGTAATAAAGCTTTATTGGAATCCAACCACACTCATTATCTTACACATTGCCCATGGTGTATTTGTGTCACAGGTTGAGTTGTTGGGACAGAAACCAGGTGGTCCACAAAGCCTAAAATATTTACTATCTGGCCCTTTGCTGAAAAAGTTTGCTGACCTCTGCCTTGAGGCAATCACTGTGGCAGCTTGATCATGGTTCTTTATACTGTTGTCACTTCATTTCAACCATGTGCCTGGTTGTGACTACTTGTGACTGGTTTGCCCTCCAAAGTATCTTCAAAAAGGTTACAGTATGATCCAGTCTAGAATCTGAAAACTTCTTGTATACAAGAAAGGCAAGGAATCAGCAAATTATAAATTTTATACTATTGAAGAAAGAATTTATCATTAGTAAAAGATGACAATTCCCTTTGTGCTCAGCTGCCTCAATTGTGTCCGACTCTTTGAGACCCCAGAGACTGTAGCCCGCCAGGCTCCTCTGTCCATGGGATTCTCCAGGCAAGAATATTGGAGTGGGTTACCATTTCCTCCTCCAGGGGATCTTCCAGACCCAGGGATCGAACCCCCTTCTCCTATGTCTCCTGCACTGCAGGTGGATTCTTTACTGACTGAGTCACCTGGGAAACCCACTAAAAGCTTCTAAAACTGTTTTATTCATATCTGGGTCAAAATTCTAGATGTCTATAAGAAGATTGTAATGTTAAGCTTTTTCCTATTTTCGTGCAAAGCAATATCCAAAAGTGCTTTATGGGACCTGACAGAGATTGCCACAAGTAGATGAAGCAGAGTTGTTTTGTTACTAAGATACATGCGAAAGTCTTGTTTATCACATGCCAAGTGATGCAACTAAAGGCAAGAGAGGTGCCATACCCCTGAGTATAATTGCCCAGTATTTAAAACTGTGATAGGCTGATGTGAACAACTGTCACCAAGGTATCAAACTTCAAATTTCAGAAACTACTGCTTTAAACAAAAGGTGGCATGTGATTCTTTTGATAGGAAACAATGCAACTATAAGTTTAGTAAAAAAGGAAAGTACCAATATCAAAGCTTGTAGATTCGATTATCAGTGGCTTGTAAAGACATCTCAGAGACACTAGTAGAGACTTTAAGGCAATTCCATTTGCATGAAATCTCCAGAATAGGCAAATCCATAGCAATGGAGAGTTGAATGGGGATTACCAGAAAATGGAGGAAGAGGAAAACTGAGACTGTTGAAGAATATGTAAAGAACCCACCTGCCAATGCAGAAGATGCAAGACATGCAGGTTCAATCCCTGGGTCGGGAAAATCTCCTTGAGAAGGAAATGGCAACCCACTCCGGTATTCTTGCCTGGAGAATCCCATGGACAGAGGAGACTTGCGGGCTACAGTCCATAAGGTTGCAAAGAGGTGGACATGACTGAGCATACATGTGCACACACACATGAATATGTATAGGATCTTTTTTGGATTGATAAAAAGTTCTGGAATTAAGATTTTGGTGATAATTGCACAACACAGTGAAAACACTATTATTCATCATGGATTGGGAATGTTCCGGTGAATGTATCGGTGACATGAGGTTACCAAATAGTCAGCCTTTCAGGAAAGTGAGTGAGAATAAGGAGGATGGAAATAAGAGGAAGTGTGTCTTTAATAACCCTTCAAGTTTTAGGAACCTAGATGTACAGGCGGAAACGAATGGAAACCTTAAAAATGGTTTTATAAGCGCCTCAGTTTGCTCATGTGTCACACAAAGAGCTGGAATACACAGGACCAGGAGGATCTTGAAAATCTGCAGCTCCAAATACAGTAGCTTGAATTTTTAAATTCAGGGCAATATGGTAAACTAACTATATTAAACTAATTAAATATTAAAGGCATTAATCTGGTGAAACAAATGATGTTTTCTTTTATTCTATGGAGGAATTTCTAAATTGAATTATAGGATCAATTGCTACTCCACCTGGAACATACAGATGTAGTTAAACCACAGATACTTTTTTTTTTTCCTAGTGAATTTAGTGGCCTTGCAGTGACTATGTCAGACCTGGACATTTATTGAAAATTAAAAGACTCTGGAAAATCAATCCTTACCTCAAAGTGATAATAAATCACACTTTCTAAAAAGAGTGTTACTGCATCCCAAAGAGATTTACTTAAGAATGCACTATCAGTAGCTAACTTAATACTTCAAAAAGTTTGATACCTAAAGAAATTATTAAATGTATATTAGCCTTTCCATGACTTTTTTTTTTTTTTATTAGTTGGAGGCTAATTACTTAACAACATTTCAGTGAGTTTTGTCATACATTGATATGAATCAGCCATAGATTTACATGTATTCCCCATCCCGATCCCCCCTCCCACCTCCCTCTCCACCCTATTCCTCTGGGTCTTCCCAGTGCACCAGGCCCGAGCACTTGTCTCATGCATCCCACCTGGGCTGGTGATCTGTTTCACCATAGATAATATACATGTTGTTCTTTTGAAATATCCCACCCTCACCTTCTCCCACAGAGTTCAAAAGTCTGTTCTGTACATCTGTGTCTCTTTTTCTGTTTTGCATGTAGGGTTATCATTACCATCTTTCTAAATTCCATATATATGTGTTAGTATGCTGTAATGGTCTTTATCTTTCTGGCTTACTTCACTCTGTATAATGGGCTCCAGTTTCATCCATCTCATTAGAACTGATTCAAATGAATTCTTTTTAACGGCTGAGTAATATTCCATGGTGTATATGTACCACAGCTTCCTTATCCATTCATCTGCTGATGGGCATCTAGGTTGCTTCCATGTCCTGGCTATTATAAACAGTGCTGCGATGAACATTGGGGTGCACGTGTCTCTTTCAGATCTGGTTTCCTCGGTGTGTATGCCCAGAAGTGGGATTGCTGGGTCATATGGCAGTTCTATTTCCAGTTTTTTAAGAAATCTCCACACTGTTCTCCATAGCGGCTGTACTAGTTTGCATTCCCACCAACAGTGTAAGAGGGTTCCCTTTTCTCCACACCCTCTCCAGCATTTATTGCTTGTTAATATTGTTTGCCTGATAGGCTTGAAGGTAATGCACTCACATATTCACTGCAGAAGGTAATGAGCAAATAGACTATCGCAATTCACCATGTGCTCATTTCTGCTGTTACGAAATAGCGTAAGTGAACTCGTGCCTTTATATTGAACTAAGGTGTGTGAAATGCTTCACCTCTTGATTTCAATAAGTTTCTTACTCTCTCTTGAGACATTAAACACCCAGGACATTTTCTTTTCTTTTTCATTTTCCACTTCTTTGCAATAGAATTTCCATAACATGCTTGTCTCTCTATCCATTGTTTTTTGTTACCAATTGTGATGTGTGGGGGCTTCCCTGGTGGTCCAGTGGTTGAGACTTCACCTTTCAGCACAGGGAGTGCAGGTTGGATCCTTGGTTGGGGAGCTAGGATCCTACATGTCTTGTGACTGAAAAACCAAAACATAAAAAACAGAAGCAATATTGTCACACATTCGATAAAGACAGAAAAAAAAAAAAACAAATTGTGGTATGTGAAACGTATGAAATAAAGTGCATGACCACTCTAAAATGTAACTGAGTAAGGCAAAATACATGTTTGTTATATAATTATTTTAGAAAACCAACTTCCGGAATCCTTATCCTTTGCTCCTTTAAAATGACTTTAGTTTAAACATGCTTTGAGGTTTTCTGCATCCACTTTTGTGGATACAGTCCCCTGGCTTGGAATATCTGTGTCCCCTTATGTCCACCTCTTGTTTGCTGTCTCTCTCAAGTTCCGCTTCCAAGTTGTTGATGACCTGACTGTCAGAGCCAGCTGTCCAGGTCCTTGGTGCTTCAGTCCTGCTCAGACCTTTTTGATTTCTCTTTCTAGTTGTCAGTCATTGCTCTGTGACAAGTAACTCAGTTAAGCTCAGTTGAGTTGCTCAGTCATGTCCGACTCTTTGCTACCCCATGAACCAATGAACCGCAGCGCACCAGGCCTCCCTGTCCATCACCAACTGCTGGAGTCAACCCAAACCCATGTCCATTGAGTCGGTGATGCCATCCAACCATCTCATCCTCTGTCATCCCCTTCACTTCCTGCCCTCAATCTTTCCCAGCATCAGGGTCTTTTCAAATGAGTCAGCTCTTTGCATCAGGTGGCCCAAGTATTGGAGTTTCAGCTTCAGCATCAGTCCTACCAATGAATATTCAGGACTGGTTTCCTTTAGGATGGACTGGTTGGATCTCCTTGCAGTCCAAGGGACTCTCAAGAGTCTTCTCCAACACCAGTCAAAAGCATCAATTCTTTGACGCTCAGCTTTCTTTATAGTCCAACTGTCATATCCATACATGACTACTGGGAAAACCATAGCCTTGACTAGACAGACCTTTGTTGACAAAGTAATGTCTCTGCTTTTCAATGTGCTGTCCAGGTTGGTCATAACTTTCCTTCCAGGGAGTAAACATCTTTTAATTTCATGGCTGCAATCACCATCTGCAGTGATTTTGAAGCCCAGAAAAATAAAGTCAGCCACTGTTTCCACTGGTTCCCCATCTATTTCCCATGAAGTGATGGGACCGGATGCCATGATCTTAGTTTTCTGAATGTTGAGCTTTAAGCCACCTTTTTCACTCTTCTCTTTCACTTTCATCAAGAGGCTCTTCAGTTCTTCTTCACTTTCTGCCATAATAGTGGTATCATCTGCATATCTGAGGTTATTGATATTTCCCCTGGCAATCTTGATTCCAGCTTGTGCTTCCTCCAGCCCAGCGTTTCTCATGATGCACTCTGCATATAAGTTAAATAAGCAGGTGACAATATACAGCCTTGACGGACTCCTTTTCCTACTTGGAACCAGTCTGTTCCATGTCCAGTTCTAACTGTTGCTTCCTGACCTGCATACAGATTTCTCAAGAGGCAGATCAGGTGGTCTGGTTGTTCCATCACTTTCAGAATTTTCCACAGTTTATTGTGATCCACACACTCAAAGGCTTTGGCATAGTCAATAAAGCAGAAATAGATGCTTTTCCGGAACTCTCTTGGTTTTTCAGTGATCCAGAGGATGTTGGAAATTTGATCTCTGGTTCCTCTGACTTTTCTAAAACCAGCTTGAACATCTGGAAGCTCACAGTTCACGTATTGCTAAAGCCTGGCTTGGAGAATTTTAAGCATTACTTTACTAGTGTGTGAGATGAGTGCAATTGTGTGGTAGTTTGAGCATTCTTTGACATTGCCTTTCTTTGGCATTGGAATGAAAACTGACCTTTTCCAGTCCTGTGGCCACTGCTGAGTTTTCCAAATTTGCTGGCATATTGAGTGCAGCCCTTTCACAGCATCATCTTTCAGGATTTTAAATAGCTCAACTGGAATTCCATCATCTCCTCTAGCTTTGTTCGTGGTGATTCCTCCTAAGGCCCACTTGACTTCACATTCCAGGATGTCTGGCTCTAGGTGAGTGATCACACCATCATGATTATCTGGGTCATGGAGATCTTTTTTGTGCAGATCTTCTGTGTATTCTTGCCACCTCTTCTTAATATCTTCTGCTTCTGTTAGGTCCATACCATTTCTGTCCTTTATTGAGCCCATTTTTGCATGAAATGTTCCCTTGGTATCTCTCATTTTCTTGAAGGGATCTCTAGTCTTTTCCATTCTATTGTTTTCCTCTATTTCTTTGTATTGATCACTGAGGAAGGCTTTTTTATCTCTCCTTGCTATTCTTTGGAACTCTGCATTCAAATGGGCAAATCTTCCCTTTTTTCCTTTGCTTTTCACTTCTCTTCTTTTCACAGCTATTTGTAAGGTCTCCTCAGACAGTCATTTTGCTTTTTTGCATGTCTTTTTCTTAGTAATTTAGTATCCTTATATTAAAAATAATATCTGTGCTGTAATTTGTTTTTCATGTGTGTTTGTCTCCAATGACTATACCAAAAACCTTGCCCTTGAGGGCAAGGATCACATATTTATGAAGTCCAAGTTGCCTAATCCAGTGCTGTCGACTTCAACAGTATTTGTATATTGATTTTCTGATGTGAATTAGTTGCTTTTTGGAGAGGGATTTGAAAAAAAATGAAACGGTTATTTTTCCTATCTACCACTGTAAAGTACAAATTAGAACCTTAGTGTATGGTGAAGGGAATAAAATCTTTTCTAGATTTTTAGAAACCAAGTTGATGTGTGTTTTCCTTTGAAAAGCAGAGTTCACAATTCACATGACTTATAGGGGCAATATAATAGTTCACTTGCTTTTTTTTTTTTTTTTGTACATCCTGCAAGCTTTTTTTTTTTTTTTTTTTTGTGGTGGCATAGAGAGAATAGCACTTCACTCCATCTGGTTTATATTTATATTGATAAGTTGAAGTGGAAACTGCTAAGTCGGGTTCAGAAAACTGTTTCCCTCATCACAGCCTCTTCAGGCCTCCTTTTAAGGAAGGAAGCAGTAGAATTTTTGTTCCCTGCTTCACTCATCTCTTGGAGATCCTAGAGCTACAGAATGGCTGTGAAGTCTCTAGTTCTCTAAGTCTCAGCAGAGGGTGCAGACTCCTCCACTTGGTAGAGCCCCAAAGGTAGATAATTTCATCACAGAGAATGTATATAACATCTAGACTATTGTTCTATATCTAGTTAGATACAACTGTTTTTTTTTCTGGCTGATATATATAATCTGCTTAGAGCTGTAATTTTTGCAAAGGATCTGTCCTAATGAGTGAAAATATTGATATTTACCAAACTGTGTCTAAACAGTTATCTTTTTTTTTTTTCACTTTTAAAAAAATAATGCTTTTTCTTGTTCCTTCTCTCCCCTCCTTCCTTCTTATACAAGTTTTGCACTGTTGGACTATGTCTATGAACATGTTATGTGGCAGACTGCTGCCTTTGTTTTTGTTCATTTGCATTTAAAAGATTGACGTACAATATTGTGTTACAGATGTATAATACAGTGATTCACAATTTTTAAAGGTTATACTCCATCTATAGTTATTATAAAAGATTGGCTATATTCCCCATGTTTTACAATATATCCTCTTTGGTAGCCTCTTTTATACCTAATAGTTTGTCCATCTTAAACCTCTATCCCTATATTACTTCGTCTTTCTCCACACCAGTGACTACTAGTTTGTTCTCTCTGCGAGTTTGCTTCTTTTTTGTTATATTCATTAGTTTGTTGTAGTCTTTAGATTCTACATGTAGGTGATAGCATATGGTATTTGTATTTCTGTCTGACTTATTTCACTGAGCCTAATGTCCTTTAGGTCCATCCATGTTGCTACAATTTTAATGGCTGAGTAGTATTACGTTGTATATATGTGCCACATCTTTATCCATTCATCAGTTGATGGATACTTAGGTTGCCTCCATATCTTAGCTATCATAAATAATGCTGCCATGAAAACTGGAGGGCATGTTTCTTCTCAAATTAGTACTTTTGTGTTTTTCGACTAGATACCCAGGAGTGGAATTGCTAGGTCATATGGTAGCTCTATTTTTAGTTTTTTGAGAATCCTCTGTACTATTTTCCACAGTGGCTGCACAAATTTACATTCACACCAACTGTGTATGAGGGTTCCCCTTTCTCCACATCCTCACCAACATTTGATATTTGTGCTGTTTTTGATGACAGCTGTTTGGACAGGTGTGAGGTGACATCTTGTTGTGGTCTTGGCTTATAGTTGCCTGATTATTAGCAATGTTGAGCGTCTTTTCATGTGCCTGTTGATGATCTGCGTTTCCTCTCTGGGAAAATGCCTATTTAGTTCTGCCCATTTTTTAATCGGCTTGTTTTCTTACTTTGGAATCAGGCTTTAGCTTACATACATACCTTTGTAAGAACTGGGAATATTTTCCTCTGGGAGAAGGAAATAGTGATATGTGTCACCCCTGGTACTCCCAGCCCCCATGGCTTTCTGTGGATTCACTCTGCGGTATGAGGCTTAGCAAGGAGCAGGTGTTTTATGGGAAGAAAAAAGGACACGGATGAAAAGGGTTTGCAAGTGCAGCATGGGCTGCGTTTCAGCTCCACTGAGCCCTCCAGTTCAGTGCTTCTGTGCAATATGTGAGCTGCACAACCATATGCTGGAGAAGACGTTCCGGAGTCCAGTTCCTGGCTCTGTCATTGATCAGCTGTATGGCCTGAGGCAAATCAGTTAATGTTTCAGAAACTTTCATCCTTCTGTATAATGGAGATCATAACTATGTCATGGAACTGTGGAGAAAGTTAAGTAAGATGAAGTATGTCAGATACCCAGCACAGTGCCTACCTCATAGTAGATCAGAGCTCAATAAATGAGAAGCTATTATTATTATTATTGTATACTGTTAGGAAAAAGTATTCAAAACTTAGAAGTAAGATGCAGGTTGACTGCATGTTGGGCAGATTGGAACAGTGTCCATTAGATGCATTCAAGAATTATTCTTCCTGCCTTGATTTATGTTAGTATTTATCATTGATTAGGACCCTACCCCCAAAGTTATATACTAAATTCTGTAAATGTTTGGCCATTAAAGGTGCAATTGATTTCTGTGTGGTGGAACAGAGAAACCCAAAGGTCACAGTTTTACTGCTCAGTGGGAAATTAATCAATTTTGTATCAAATCTAGTGATCTAACAATCTTTTAGTGTCTATAGACATTGCTTCTTGAATTGTTTTTGAACAATCTTTACCATTCTGCTGGTTCCCTTATTAATTTGCAGGAGATTCATTCTGGAAAATTATACTTTGGCAATGTCCATAGTGCCTGCTTGGACAACTATATTTCTTTAAAAAAGTGGCTGGTTCCATTAATTAAAATATGAAGAGGTGCCCTCCTTCTAACCTATTTCTGCATTTCCAGGGAGCCCTGAAAAGAATTAGAGATTTGGGGAAGGCCCACAGCATTTACTCAGAACCTGCTTTACCCTTTCTTTCCTCTTGAAGGCTAGTGGGGTTCCCCTCAGGTTTCTCCCTATGGTTCCCACCAATGCCTACCTTCTCTCTAGGATCCTGGCCTTTGTCCAGCTGATGGTGAAGTAAACGAATGTTGTCACACCAACTTTCTGCCTGCCGTCCTCTTCCCACCTCAGAAATAGGCACCCTAAACTGTTTCATGTTTAAAGTATTTATAGTTAACATAGGGCTTCCTTAATAGGACTTCCCTGGTGGATCGGACGGTAAAAGCGTCTGCCTACAATGCGGGAGACCCGGGTTTGATGCCTGGGTCGGAAAGATCCCCCTGGAGAAGGATATACCAACCCACTCCAGTACTCTTGCCTGGAAAATCCCATAGATGGACAGAGGAGCCTGGTAGGCTACAGTCCCTGGGGTGGCAAAGAGTCAGACAGGACTGAGCAACTTCACTTTCACTTTCCCTGGTGGCTCAGATGGTAAAGAATCTGCCTGCAATTTAGGAGGCCTGGGTTTGATCCCTGGGTTGGGAAGATCCTCCAGAGAAGGAAATGACAACCCACTCCAGTTTTCCTGCTTGGAGAATTCCATGAATTGAGGAGCCTGGTGGGCTACAGTCCATGGGGTTGCAAAGAGTCAGACATAACTGAGCGACTAACACACATACTTAATATAAACACATATAATACAATGGTTAGGAAAAATATGCCAAGGGTAAATTACAATGCATTCACATTCTTAAAAAGTGCTGCCAGGTTTGCCTCCTGGCCTCCCCCTACACCCAACATCTGCCCTCCTCTCCCACCTCAATCTCCATTCTTCATTTAAGGATAAATGAGTCAGCTCTGCTTTCAGCTAACCTCTTTCCTTTTTCTCAAACTCTTTGAAAGTTCCCTTGGGAGTTTTAAATCATCCCTTCTACCTACTGCTGTTTTATTCCCAAGGGTTGCGTTATCAGGCTCTCAAACCTCCTGGAGAAGTGTTAATTAGCTTGCCATTCAAGTTATCCTGGCCTTAGGAGGATCTTTTTACCACTGAAGGAACTCTAAGCTGGTGTCTCTAACCTCAAGGCCCAGCCACTTAGCTTGGCTGTCTCCTTTCCATAGAAAAAGTCAGCTGAGGTCATTGTCTAACAGAATCCTGGCTGACCTGTGGAACAGAGGTTCCCAATTGAGAAGTTCCAGGAAGACATGTGGATTTTACAACTCGGAGAGTGGGAAGGAATGTGTGAGGGAAGGGGCAAAGTTAATGCCTTTGGAAGAGGTGTGCGTTTCACTGTCATCTTATACTTGGAGCATTTTAAAAATTAACCTTTTTGATTGTATAAATTACAGAGAAATAAGCATGACAAAACTAGCTGTTGTTGATGATGCATTGAAAATGCAGTACTTCCCTAAGACTGTGTGGGGGTGGGAAATGGAATTATTGGAATCTCCTGGAGATAGAAGATTTTTTACATATATCAAAAAGGAACATGGATTTTTTAAATAGTTGAGAAATGTTGTGGGATTTTTTGAACAAAGCCTTGGTAGAGTTCAAATCCTTCTACTGCTTCAGATCCTCAAAGAGATTTCAAGTAGCTTAACCTACAGTTTTCCAAGCCAGAAGAGAAGCTGCAATATGCAAATGTTTTTAAGCTGTATTCAAATTCTCTCTGGAAGGGTTTTTTGTTTGTTTTTCCTTTTGTTATTTTTTTTTAAAGCTACACAATCGGCAGTAGTATGTGACACATTTAATTCAGTATATTCTGACAAGTAATAAACTAATCCTTATAATGGTTTCTAAACTACTTGGTTGAAATATGTTTTACATCAGTGAGTGTGTGGATACATACACAATATTATAAGGAAAGATTTATGATAACTCACTGACTAGTGAAAGATTGCTTTAGAAAACAGAAATTTCCAGATCCCAGTAATAGCTTTCCTGAGGGAGCTTTGAAAGAATTTACATTTGAATTGGATCCTGAAACTCTAAATTTGAACTTATCACCCATCTGTGAAGATACATTGTAGTTATAAAGTACTGGAGTGGGTTGCCATTTCCTTCTCCAGGAGATCTTCCCCACCCAGGGATCGAACCCAGGTCTCCCGCGTTGTAGGCAGACACTTTACCGTCTGAGCCACCAGGGAAGTCATATATGAGGTAGCACTACAGAAATGAAGTTAAATGACAACAAATTACTTTGGTCTTTTAAAAATTATTATCAGAATTATGTTATTCTGCTGAGCTAATTCTTGTTCTAATTCTTGCTCTAATTCAGCTGGTTGTTATAGCATCAAGAATCTGACCCCAAATGGGTTTCATAAATAATCTCTGTATCCTCAGTTATTGAAATGTAAAAAGAAATCTCACATAGACAACAAGGAAAAGGAACTGGAAATAACACAGCTTAATGATTGGTAAATTTTTTCATACAGCCCTGTTAAATCTGTGTTTCCACTGCCAACAAGATAGGCATATTAAGTCATTAAAAGTTACCATTTTTCTAGCACCTGAGGGCAAATTCACATTAAATACCAAGATATTTATGTTTTTTACAGACTCATTGATCAGTTGAGACTGCCACTTATGATTCATCTGTTCCAATTATTCCTAAGCATGAATTTCATTACAGGAAATGATTACATAAAGTTCATTTTTAAAGAACTAATGGGGAATAACCTATTTAAATATGCTGGGATTTTAAATTCTGTAAATGATTTCATTATTAGAAAACAAATATTGTATTAAATTATCTTTAAGTATGAGCTCAATGGATGTCTTTTAGCATGTGGTTCTGCCCCTTCCTTGCTGTGTTTACTAGTCCTCTCTAGCCTGGTTCCTCACATATAAAAATGAGATAACAACCGCAGTCATCTCATAGGAGTGGTGAGAGAATTAAATGAGATAATATGAATATGAAAACCCTGTGTCTGGCACATAAAAAGGGCTCCATAGCTATTCTAATTATCAGTGTTGAAAAGTTCAAATGATTGACAAAGTATGAATGAGACTTTAAAATATGTCCTTTAATCCATATCTGTCTCTCTTCCCAATTGCATTTTACCAAGGGTACAATGTAGCTAGCACATTTATACTATATTTAAATTCATGCCAAA
Source organism: Cervus canadensis (assembly GCF_019320065.1). Lineage (NCBI taxonomy): Eukaryota > Metazoa > Chordata > Mammalia > Artiodactyla > Cervidae > Cervus > Cervus canadensis. The sequence continues at coordinate 18,082,454 of NC_057418.1, read as the reverse complement.
AATGAACCGTCACAAATTTTGTTTAGGGCCTTAAAAACGGAGCTTCCAACTGTTACTCAACTTTACGAGGAGAGAGGAGAAAAGGAAATAACGTCTATTGAACAAATATATTGTTTTCGTTTTTTGCTACTCTTTCATCTCCAGAATGGGTAGTATTCCCTTTGGAAGAGCCGGTGGGAATAATGCCATTTGGACCGTGCACAGCATGGGCAGCATGCAGAACTCAAGAAAGTTCTAAACTGTCAGCTTCCAGGGTCTTTGCATGCCCAAATGACTCTCATTTTCCTGAAATTACCCTGAGAATATTGTGTAACAGCAATTTGAATAAACTGACTCACTTCCACTGTGATTTAATGTCTACTTTGCTACCGAATTAGCCGTATTTGGCCAGCTCTTCTGCCTTCACAATTTTCTTTGTGTTTATCCTTATGCTTAGCAACTAACCAAACACTGACTGGAATATCAATATTTAAAATGAAATGTATTAATAGCTTACTAATTGTTCCACTGAGAGACTGCGTTTGTAGCTTACATATCTGTCCTTCTTTGTTTTACTTACGATATTCTGAAGGCATGAAATGTTGACTTTCTCCCTGACTATTCGCAAGCTTTAACCAAGTGAGTGCGTGTTCAGTAGTGTCTGACTCTTTGCAACTCTATGGACTGTAACCCACAAGCTTTTCAATACTGGAAAAAGGTGTCCTTTAGTGTCCTTAGCTCACAGAAGATTGCTATCTTAAGTGCTGGTGAAAACAGACATGTTAAGACCATGAGGAAAATTTTAATAAAGAATCAAAAAGTCACAAATATGTAAACAGGACAACTGGTTTTCTTAAGGCAGTGACCAAAATTAAAGCCCCTGTCCTCTGTACCCCATCCCCAGTAGTTTTCTTTTGACCAAACAGCCTGTGTTTCTGGGCCCAAAATGATGTTTTAAGTTGAAAAAAATATTGCTGACTTTTACTGAAAGCAAATTTAAAGCAAAAGGTTTTATTTTATGCCATTTTAAAATAATTAAAGCCATAAATTTATAGTCATAGAATTACCTTTTTTTTTTTTTTTTTGGTTGGTTTTACCTTGGGAAAGCTTGAAAATGTTTACTGTAAACCAATTTTACACATACTAAAAGTATTATAACATTCTTCCAAAACAAAGAAAGTGATCGTGTGTCATTTCAGGCATCACATTGGTCTAAACAAGGGAAAAGTATGAAATGTTTTTGCATGAGATCGTGGCTCTGAGTGGTGCCTCTTGCATTAACCAGAGAACTTTTAGAGCTGGCAGGGCCTTTACAGGTCATTATTTTATTTCCTCAATTCACAGGTCAGAACCTGAGGCCCAGAGAGTAAATGACCTATGGAAGGTCTGGAGTTCATGTTCCATGGTGTCTAATAGTAAGAGTTGTTCTGATGGTCTTCTGCAGTAAGGGCAGTTTCTATTACTCTTAACACAAGACCTCTAATACAAGGAATTATACAACATCCTACTAGGGCCATTCCTCCAAATACAATAATTGGGAGGTCAGGACAGAGGTCATTATACCTTTCCATTTGCCGAACCACTATCAGGATGGAGAAAGGATTGTCTATCCCTGAGTTCTCAGCCAACGCATTAGCCAAGGTGGTAAGACCCTGCAGAGCTCTTGTTGTGCCATAAGGGGCAGCACTGTTGGGTATGAAAGTACAACATTGACCTCCTATCATGACACATATGGGCTTCCTTGGTGGCTCAGTGGTAAAGAATCTGCCTGCAAGGCATAAGACCCATGAGACGCTGGTTTGATCCCTGGGTCAGGAAGATCCTCTGGAGAACAAAATGGCAACCCATTCCAGTATTCTTGCCTGGAGAATCCCATGGACAGAGGATCCCGGCAGGTTACAGTCTATATAGGGTCACAAAGAGTCAGACATGATGGAAGCGATTGAGCATGCACACATGCATAACACATACTCCCTACTTTTCTGCCAGGATCATGTCTAAGGCCAGTCAATCTCCCAGATCATCTTACTGGTTGAGTCTGTTTTCTAGTCCCTTGATAGTGTCTCTAGTATAGTTGACAAATCTCTGCTGGTTATAATAAATATAGTTTATCCAATCCACATTTTTCTTGATGGTAGACCATCAGAATAAAACTGGCTCTAATCCCTCTGCTATCTGGTTTCTAGCTTTGCTCTACAGTTTGGTGTAAATCCTTCACCTCTACCATGGTGACTTTAGTAGGGTCATTAGGAACTGAGGGTCAAGTTGGTTCAGAATTCTGGGTCTATGTCACTAATGAGGAGGTAAAATTTTTAACAAGCTTAATAGCTAACCTTCCCAGTGGATATCTCCCAGATATGTCTGTCCCTAGTCCATACCAGTGCTAAAGAGATGGATGCTTATCTCTGGTTTGACTGTTAACAACAGTGGGTTACATTGTAGATTCCCATAATCATCTCAGGGTACCCCCCCTTGCAAGGGATAATCTTTTAATTCCACTAGGGTGGGAGCTTGAATTTCCGTGACATTGAATGGTTTGCCTTGGAAACGAACAGAGATCATTCTGTCATTTTTGAGATTGCATCCAACTACTGCATTTTGGACTCTTTTGTTGACCATGATGGCTAATCCATTTCTTCTAAGGGATTCCTGCCCACAGTAGTAGATATAATGGCCATCTGAGTTAAATTCACCCATTCCAGTCCATTTTAGTTCACTGATTCCTAGAATGGTGACATTCACTCTTGCCATCTCCTGTTTGACCACTTCCAATTTGCCTTGATTCATGAACCTAACATTCCAGGTTCCTGTGCAATATTGCTCTTTACAGCATTGGACCTTGCTTCTATCCCCAGTCACATCCACAACTGGGTATTATTTTTGCTTTGGCTCCATCCCTTCATTCTTTCTGGAGTTATTTCTCCACTGATCTCCAGTAGCATATTAGGCACCTACCGACCTGGGGAGTTCCTCTTTCAGTATCCTATCATTACGCCTTTTCATACTGTTCATGGGGGTTCTGAAGGCAAGAATACTGAAGTGGTTTGCCATTCCCTTCTCCAGTGGACCACATTCTGTCAGACCTCTCCACCATGACCCGACCATCTTGGGGGGCCCCACACGGCATGGCTTAGTTTCATTGAGTTAGACATGACTGTGGTCCATGTGATCAGATTGGCTAGTTTTCTGTGATTATGGTTTCAGTCTGTCTGCCCTCTGATGCCCTCTTGCAACACCTACCATATTACTTGGGTGCTGAGGAATTGATGCTTTTGAACTGTGGTGTTGGAGAAGACTCTTGAGAGTCCCTTGGACTGAAAGGAGATCCAACCAGTCCATCCTAAAGGAGATCAGTCCTGGATGTTCATTGGAAGGACTGATGTTGAAGCTGAAACTCCAGTACTTTGGCCACCTCATGCGAAGAGTTGACTCATTGAAAAAGACCCTGATGCTGGGAGGGATTGGGGGCAGGAGGAGAAGGGGACGACAGAAGGTGAGATGGCTGGATGGCATCACTGACTCAACGGACATGAGTTTGAGTAAACTCTGGGAGTTGGTGATGGACAGGGAGGCCTGGCGTGCTGCGATTCATGGGGTCGTAGAGTCAGACACGACTGAGCTACTGAACTGAACTGAACTGAACTGAGGGTGGGAGCTGCTTTATATGGTTTAGCCATGTAACCCACCCTGGGTAGTCTACCATACTTCGGCCCAACTACAGCAGGGGAGTTGGCATGGATCATTTCCTTTCATGCCTGATATGGTTCAGGACAAAGGTACTTATGGTCTTCAGATAGCTGTTTTAGGCTGTGTAGGTCACGATAAGGCAAGACCTGGAAAGCATCAAATTTCACAGTTAGGGTCACATGCTCATGGTCACATTAATAATTAAGTTGACCTGATAAGGGCTGCCCCCAACAAAAGGCATCTTGGTATACAGAATCACCAAGAGGGATATTAGAGTCTTTTCAAAGACAGCTTTGTAGGACTGGAGTGTTGGACCACAGTTCATTGTTCTTTTTTGTTAGGGGATGGAGTCCCTTTGATTCTCCTGTAATGAGTCCAACCTTACTTTGCGGTGCGGGCAGCTGTTTTCTTCATGAGCAGCAGCTTATCAGGTCCTTCCCAGGCCAATCTGAGTTTGTCTTCCTTCCAGGTTTTTCTCGGGACATGATCACCAGACTGATGAGGATGTATGGGAGATCCAAGGATGGAGCCTGAGCCAAAAGGCCCTGCAACTTAAGAGAAGGCAGAGTAGAGGAGAGGCCAAATATATATTTCTCAGAAATTGGTCTTTAGTTTCCATGCTTGGCAGGTCAGCAATTTGACTCAAATATGGTAACCTGTACAGCATCTCATATGGGGATAATCCAGTATCCTTATGAAGGGCAGTTCTGATTCTGAGAAGAGCAATTGTGAGGCACTTGGTCCAAGGAAGTTTGGTCCCAAGGAAGTTTAATTATTTATTTGCTTGTCTTCATCTCTACGTACATATATATCTTCTGGCTTCTCTCAATTTTTCTAAACTTCTACATTTCCAATTGTCTAATTTCTGTAACTTGTTAGAAATATCTGGCCAACTATTAGTTACAAAATGCAACTTTAACATATCTTGGCCAAGAGGATCATCTAAATTCAATCCAGAGTATTTTCTTATTTGGTCTTTTAACCTACTCAGAAGTTCAACCAGCCCTTCATCTTTTCCTTGATGGATGTCAAAGGCCTTAGTAATATTTTGGGATCTGGAAACTGACTCTCTGATCCCTTTTATAATTAGGTTCCTGTGTTCAGGACTGTTATCCCATTTTTAGGGAATTTCACTTCAGCTACTAAGACATTTGGGCCAGCTGGGTATTCCCTTTTCCAATCGGCCAGCCATCGCTGCTCTCCAAATCACTGATCTTTCCTAGCCAGAAAACACAACACCTGAGATAGACATAAGCTCGGCCCATGTGAAAATTTCAGGGCCTAAAAGTTGATCTAGCTGGTCTGCAACCCCAGTTGGATCCTCTAATAGGGGCTTCAGTTCTTTCTTCAATTCTTGAACCTTGGAGCTGGTAGGGAGGATGTCCACAAATCCAGTTCCCCCTCCTCCTAGGGGAACTTCTCAGAGGAGGTAGAGGGCCTGAGGTTTCTCTCTTTTGGGGGGGAAGGGTAAAATCTGAATGTCCGTTTTACATTGTTCTATATCCTTCCTCAACGGAGGAAGGGAGGGAAACAGTGCTGGAGAGGGTGCTGAGGCATGGCGGCCAGCTCGCGTTCCCTCTCTTCTGTTCTTATTTCCTCTTCTATCGGAGGCAGTTCAGGCTGTTCCTGGGCAGTTCAGGCTGTAGGTCTCCTGGGTTATAAGGATGAGGCAAACAGTTATAGGATCCCATTTATTATTTTCCTTCTCCTTTCTTTACCTAGTTCTGCCTTTAAGGGGAATAGAACCACTGGCCCCTTTCTCCAACAAAGAGCATAATCTATTTCTTCCTGGGCAACTGGGCTCATGTCATTAACATATTCTTTACGCAATTGGCAGATCAAATCTTCATCCAACTGAAACTTAGGCCAAAATACTGATGGTTTCAATATAGGTTCTTGAGTCCAGACGAAACAGCAATACTTTATCATCTGTTGTTTCTTTTTCCCTTTTGTTCTAGGATTATCTCCCCAGTGTTGGAGCATGCGTCCTAGAGGACTGTCTAGGGGAATCTTTCTCCCCTCGGAATCCTTCTTGCCTAAAGAAGAATTCTTACTACCCATCCCTATCATCTGATTCTTGGAGGAGGGCATGGCAACCCACTCCAGTATTCTTACCTGGAGAATCAGAGGAGCCTGATAGGCTACAGTCCATAAGTTGCAAAATCAGACACGACTGAAGTTAGCACTGCGTTAGTCGCTTCAATTCTGTCCCCTGCTGTTTCCCTCCTGGGAGAAATATCCCCAGAAGAGGTGCTTCTTAGCTACTGGTAGGTCAGTATAAGCCCCTGATAGGTCCAAAAGGACTGCCTTGTGCCATAGGAAGTCACCAAAGGATATTAGTGGAAGCTTGGATCAGGACTCCACACTCGCCTCGTGTTCAGGACACATCTCAGGCACACACAGACAGCTTCTGAGATGACCTGATCCAAGGAAATACTTTGTCACCTCTTGCGGCGTTTCTTGCCTTGCTCCTTGCACAAAGTTACCTGGTTTCTGGGGTGCTTGTCTGGGCCCTTCCCCTGTGTTGCAGATCAACTTCAGACCTGAAGCCCACTGTCAGTCCAAGGGAGCGCAGATTTCCCCTCCCCTGAAGCTACCTGAAGGAAACAGTGGGAGCATCTCCTGGGGAGGGGGTGGGGCCCTGGGTTGGGGGGGTGGGGGAGGTGTGCATAGTTCATTTGACCTCTCCAGGTGATGTGGATCCCCGACGAGCCCCCAAATTGTTGGAAATATAATCCGGCTCATGCCGGGGAGAATGAGAAAAACACGTGACAGCAGTCTGACGGGCAATCACACTGAGTGGGAAGTCCGCTCCCCTGGGTGTTTCTACCTGACATGCTGCACCTCACTCTGGGAGGTGGTGAGAGACCGGGAGTCCTGGCGGGCTGCAGCCCATGGGATCCTGAAGACTCACACAGGACTGGGGGAGTGAACAACAACTCGGATTGACGGGAGCGTGGTGACACAACCCAGCGCGATCGGCTAATTCAAGTGAAGCAGCTGCCAAGTGAGGTGGCCGGGAACAAATGAAGCAGCTAGCTGGGGGAGGGGCTTCCCTGGTGGCTCAGTCGGTAAAGAATCTGCTTGCATTGCGGGAGACCTACAAACACGTGCAGCTTGGTTACAGGAACTTTTGCTGTTGTTGCGCAGTCACCCAGTCCTGTCAGATTCTCTCCGACCCCATGGACTGCAGCATGCCAGGCATTTCGGTCCCTCACTATCTCCGGACATTTGTCCAAGGTCATGTCCGTTGCATCGGTCATGCCATCCAGCCATCTCATCCTCTGATGCCCTCTTCTCCTTCTGCCCTCAATCTTTCCCAGTACCAGGGACTTTTCCAATGAGTCATCTGTTCGCTTCAGATGACCAAAATATCAGCTTCAGCATCAGTCCTTCCCGTGAATATTCAGGGTTGATCTCCCTTAAGATTGACTGGTTTGATCTTCTTGCTGTCCAAGGGACTTTCAGGAGTCTGGTCCAGCACCACAGTTTGAAGGCATTCTGGCTTTGGGTTCTGCCTTCCTTATGGTCCAGGTCCAGCTCTCAACCGAAGTGACCACTGGAATACCACAGCCTTGGCTAAAATGGCCTTTGTGGGCAGAGTAATGTCTCCGCTTTCCCACACACTGTCTAGGTTTGTCATAGCTTTCCTGCCAAGAAACAACCCTCTTCTGATTTCATGGCCTCAGTCACGGTCCGCAGTGAGTTTGGAGCCCAAGGAGAGGAAACCTGTCATTATTTCCACCCTTTTCCCTTCCATTTGCCATGCAGGACAGGAATTTAAGACTACATAATGGCGTGGGTTTCCTAGGAAGGAGGTAGATTATATTCTCTGATAGAAAAGACCACATTATTCCTGTACTCACAAAAATAATTTCGAGTCTTTTGGAAAGGTCACTGGAAAATCTCGGAGTTTATGGGGAGTTTGCTTTGCTTTCCTAACCCTTGTTTTTGCTTTCTCCCGGTGCCCAGCCACCGGCGGAGCCGCTAGAAGAGGCCGCAGGCCTGGCGCAGCCTCCTTCTCCGGGCGCGCGCGGCCAGAGGCCCCGGCCTGGATCAGGCTCGGGGCTCCTGGGCCGCGTGATGCAGCCCAAAAAAGGTGCAGCCTCGCACGTGTCCCCGCCGGCGCCCGGGACCCAATCGCCGCGCCCGCCTAGCGCTCGGGCCGCGTCCGCCGGTCGCAGGGACACGGGGGACCCGGAGTCGCGCCGCCCGCCGCCGCCATGCGGTTCCGCTTCGGGGTGGTGGTGTCGCCCGCCGTGGCCGGGGCCGGGCCGGAGCTGCTGGTCGTGGGGTCCCGGCCCGAGCTGGGGCGCTGGGAGCCGCGCGGGGCCGTGCGTCTGAGGCCGGCGGGCACGGCGGCGGGCGCGGGCGCGCTGGCGCTGCAGGAGCCGGGCCTGTGGCTCGGGGAGGTGGAGCTGGCGGCCGAGGAGGCGGCGCAGGACGGGGCGGAGCCGGGCCGCGTGGACACGTTCTGGTACAAGTTCCTGAAGCGGGAGCCGGGAGGAGAGCTCTCCTGGGAAGGTACGCGGGCTGCTGTGCCGCCCTGCTCCCCGCGGCCCCGGCCTCGGCCTGGGGCGGGCTCCAGCTGTCGCCGCCGCGGCTGCCCGGGCGCTCGGCCCGGATCTCGGGCTTCGCCCGCCGCCCGGACTGCCCGGGCGCCCCGGGCTGACCCTGGTCTGGGCGCCCAGCTGTCGCCACCAGCCCGGCGTGCGGCTCCCGACAGGTTCCCCTGGTGGGGGCGGCGTCCCCGGCCCCCCGTCCGTTCGGTCTCTGCCCCTCCGGGGGCTTTCCCACACACCCGGGACCGGGTGTCTTGCCCCCGCTGCCCAGGCGCTCGGGCCTCCGCCCGCCTGGCCACCTGCGTCCTCTCCGAGGGCCTCCCCGGGTTCGCTGGGCCCCGCCGCTCCTGGGTTTTGCTCCTCATCTTCCCCGAGACTGTTTTGTGCCCTCCTTTTGTGCCCTGCCCCGATTCACTAAAAAAATGACCCAACCGGTAAAGCTAGCCTTGTCGCTAATCCTAAACGGCAGCATGCTGCTTGGTGTATTTTGTTTTTCTTCTTTTCCATTTGAGACTGAACTAATGGCAAGACGGTGAGCGTTTTCTCTTTTCGAATTTCCCCCCCAAAGCCCCGAATATGTGGCTTCCTTGGTGTCCCAGAAGGTAAAGAATCCGCCTGCCTTGCGGGAGAACTGGGTTCGATCCCTGGGTTGGGAAGATCCCCTGGAGGAGGGCATGGCAACCCACTCCAGTATTCTTGCCTGGAGACTCCCCGTGGACAGAGGAGCCTGGCGGGCTGTAGCCCACGGGATCACAAAGAGTCGGACACGACTGAGCGACTAAGCACAGCATAATTTGTCAGTTGAGATATGATCCGATTTCTTAAAATACAAAAACAATACATGCTGGCCCGAAAAAAAAAAAAAAAGGCAAAAACATGTACAAAAGTAAAAACGTGTTTCCTCCTTTCACCCTAAGCCCACGTGTACCAATAAATGACGTGTCTGTTTATCTCACACACAATTTGTATAATATATTATTCTACTTCTTGCCTCTTCTTGCTCTGCAACATGTTGCAAAAACTTTTTAGTGTTACTCCATGTAGATGTATTTCATTTTCTAAATGGTAAGGAAATGTTCTGTATCCACCAGTGTGCATTTAGATTGCTTTCCGTCTTCTTCTGTTGTAAACAGTAATAACTTAATTGAAAGTCCTTGTATAATGTTCTCTTTGAGCATTTGGGAATGTCCTTGCAGGGTAGATTCTGAGAAGTGAAATCGTTAGGTCAAAGAGTAGCCGTGTTTTACATTTCAGTAGTAGTAATAGTAGTGTTAGTTGCTCAGTTGTGTCTGACTCTTTGCAACCCCATAGACTGTTGCCCGCCAGGCTCCTCTGTCCATGGAATTTTTCAGGCAAGAATACTGGAGTGGGCAGCTGTTCCCTTCTCCAGGGCATCTTCCCCACCCAGGAACCCAACCCAGGTCTCCTGCATTGCAGGCAGATTCTTTACCATCTAAACCACCAGAGAATAAGGGCTGCCAATTTATTCCCTGAAAAAGTGATGCCAAGTGTAGACTCCGGCCCGTGTGTGAATGTAGGCAGCCCTTTCTTTAATGAAATGTGCAGAGTAGGGGACGGGACAGTGTGTGGCTCAGTGGTTGTCTAAAGTGGATGAAAGGTCCCCGGGGAAGTTTATATGACAAAGTGGGCCATTTAGTCCATAGTGATGTGGAAACAAAGAATCAGCAAAAAGCGTGAGTGTTCTGTAATATGTTTATATGGCATCCTTGTTCCTCTTTTTGTACCAACTGAGTTTTATAGTCTGGTACCATTTATTGTCCTTTTGTGTTACCATGCCAGAATTGAAAGGTACGCTCATCGATTATGCCTTTCTTTATAGGATATTCTATTATTAGTAGTATTACATAGTCATTTTCATAATAAAGTACTATCTGATAATTTTAATAAAAATTAAGATGGTTAAAAACAAAGTTCTTCCCTTTCCCGAGTCCCCCTCCTTTTCTATTTTTAGTTTTTCTGAAGTCTCCCAAATTCAGATAGTCTTCTGAATTTCTTAATGTATCAACTTGACTTTTTCTGTTTTTAAGTTTTCTGAGAGTTGCCACATGAATTATATGTTACGCTTTAAAATTAGACAATGTCTACTGACAACTGCTGTATACCTATAAAATTAACTATCTTGCTTACTGTGAAATATGAGAAATTTAGCTCAGGTTCATTCTCTCTCTCCTCCCTGCTGATTTTTATTATATTATTAATATTAATTAATTATATAATTTATATTAAATATAATATTAATTATATTTATTATTTATTACATTATATTATTATTAAATAATATTTAATAATAAATATTATTATTTTCTATTATACTCATGTAGTTTACTGTTGACTTTCTATTTTATAGAAATTTCTGTATTATACTTCTTTTATATAGAAAGTTGCATGTGTGCGTGCTAAGTCACTTTAGTCGTGTCTGATGCTTTGCGGCCCTATGAACTGTGGCCCCCTCCCCAGGCTCCTCTGTCCATGGGATTCTGCAGGAAGGAATACTGGGGTAGGTTGCCGTGCCTTCCTCCAGGGGATCTTCCCAACCCAGGGACAGAACTTGTGTCTCTTATGTCTCTGGATTGTCAGGCAGGTTTTTACCACCAGCGCCACCTGGGGAGCCCACGTATATATAAAAAGTTAAGAAAAATAACACCTACACATTCCTTTCCTTTTCCTTACTTTGGTTAATCATTGTTTCTATGTTAAGGTCTACATAATTTGTATTTTGTTTTATAATTGTTACTATGCCATTTTGTTTTAGGCTGATAGATTGATTCGAAGAATTGTAAGTTAACAGACAGAATAATGAGAAGCCCCATAGCCAATGTTTAAGAGCAGGGATTCTAGAGCCAGAATGTCTAACTTCACCAACCAGTGCGTGACCTTGGGCAAGTCACTTAACTTTACTGTGCTACTGTTGAAATCTAAAGAGCTTAGGATAGGACATATGTTAAGTGTTAAATAAGTTTTACTTGTTGTTATTTTTACTATTATGATTGGGAAATAATTATTGCAGAACCAAGTAGTGCAATTACACTAATTAAAAAGTTTAGAAATATAATTCTGTGACATGAAACCTGTGTACCAGGAGGAAAAGTTCTTTTACACTATAAATCATGCTCAGATTTTGTTTAAAATGATATCGGAGTTCATTTTACTTTATATTTGAGTGGCAATGTTCTTATACACCTTGTTTTAAACTTTCTAGTTACTTTTTAAAAACAGGAAGAGCACATTGATCCTCAAAATTTCCTAGCTCAAATGAACTATCTGATGAACGCAAATTCCTCACTTTTTGAAAACATTCTGTTCCTTGAAGATTTGGGGGTTTTGTTCTAATTTTCACTAATATTGATATATATCTTTCTGAACACAGCCATCTGGGATTTATATTATTCTTGTTGTTTTTAATTGGACTTCTGTGTTAGTTGCGTTGTTTAGGATTCCACATTTTCCGCTTTCTTGAATATCTTAGCCCTTTCATTTGATCAGCAAGTGAGAGATAAGCTACCTGAGTTCTTAAATGCCTGAAAAGGTCTTCATCTTGCTTTCACATTTGATTAGTCATCTGGTAGAGTATTCTAGTCTGAAAATAATGTTCACTTTGAAGGCACTGCCTCAGTACCGTCTAGCACCAGTTGCCGTTGATAATTCTCATGTCAAAGTAAGCCCATTTCTTTGTAGGCACTTTTTTTTTTCCTCCTTGAAGCTTAAAAACTTTTCCTTATGTTATTTTACCAGCTTGTATCTGAGTCTTTTGTTGTTGCTGTTCTCCTGATTTGACAATTGGTTGGCTTTTTGGATTCCAGGAATTATTATTATTTTTTTACTAATGGAAACTTACTATTGTTTCTTTATTTCCTCCTCTCTATTTTCTCTGGTCTTTCCTCTGACATATCTTACTCATATGTACCTTCTGCTTTTATGTGAGTATCTCTTAGCATTTCTCCTGTGTTTTCCACCTTTTGTTTGGATAGTTTTCCCTGACTATGTTTCCAGATCACTGTTTTGTTTTTAATACTACCCATTCCATTATTTACTTCATATACTAAAAAAAATTTTTTTTTGACAGTTTTAATCTCCCACATTTTTCTGTTATTCTCTGATTTCTTTTTTTCTAGAGCTGGTTTTTCTTCCTGTATGGATAATTTATATTTAAATCTTTCTGAGGACATTAAATAGAATTGATTAAAAATTGTTTTTGTCTTGCATTAACTTTTTGTCCCTTCCCCCGTAGCAATCTGTTTTTTAATGCTAAAAGTTTTCCTCAAGTGTCTGGTAATCTTTAGGTGACTATTTTTATGAATAAAGCTTATGTTGATTTGTAGAGGCAACTGTGCTGGATCCCTGCTGAAGTTGCTTATATTTATCCAAAATCTCCTCTAAATGGAAGGACACTCATGGGATATTGTGTAATATGGCAGATTTTGTGGAGGGGTAAGTTTCTTCACTTAGGGTTAAAGGGTGAGGATCCAGAGGACTCCTGGTTCTTATCATTAAAAAAGCAAAACAAAGCAAAGCAAACAAAAACTTGACTATAGGAAGAAATATTTCAGTCTATTTTATTCCCGAATGGTGCTCCCATCTTTTACCTCCAAGTCAGTTGGTGGGTACATAGTTCTCTCAAGATCTGTTCTGTCCAGATCTCTAGACCCTACACCTTTTCTCAGGTCCTTTGCAGGAAAACCGTTCCCTCCTATATTTACAGCATAGTTATTTCATGTTAGGGATGAGATAGGGTGGCAGGAGGCAGGTGGGAGAGCATTCCTTCAACCCTTTTTCAGGTTGGCATCTATTTGTTAAGTCTCTTCTTACAAGTATTTCTTCTTCTTTTTAAAAAATATTGATTTATTTATTGATGCCATTCCCCATGGCATGTAGATCTTAGGTCCCCGACCAAGGATCAAACCCATGCCCCTGCAGTGGGGATTGAGGAGTCTTAACCACTGAACCACCAGGGAAGTCCCACATGTCTTTCTTAACTACTTTTTAATTCTTTCTCTTGGCACCTGTTCCTTTCCTTATATCTCTTTAATAGTTTAAAATTGCATTAGTTATAGTGACTTGGACTCTGATCGTTAAGTAATAGAAACAGTATGAACAGTAGGAAGGAGGATCTCACCCCTCCAAAAAATGTGGACTGTTTGAGAAGCAGTTTGGAATGCCTAGACTGCAGGTTGAGCTTCCCTGGTAGCTCAACTGGTAAAGAATCCTCCTGCAATGCAGGAGACCTGGGTTCGATCCCTGGGTTGGGAAGATCCCCTGGAGGAGGACATGGCAACAGGCTGCAAGTTAACAGAAAACATAGCAAGCAATTGCTTAAACAAATAAGGGTTAGTTTTTGTACTACAAAAAGTTCAAAGGTAGGTGATAGGGGTAATGGTTCAAAGCTTGTGTATATCAGTTAAGGTGCCATTGTATTTTCTTAGCTTTTCCCTCAAGGCTACAGCTGCTGTTCTAATCATCACATCTGCATTCAGTAGAATAAGGGAGGAGAGGGAAGAGTGGAAATGTCAGCTGTAGGCATCCCCTTTAATCTAGAAAGCATTAACTTTGCTGGCATTCTCCCTAACCTTCAACACACATACGGGTATACCTTGCTTTATTGCACTTCACTTTGTTGAGCTTTGCAGATGTTACTTTTTTTTTTTTTTTCTTACGTTGAGGATTTGTGGCAACTTTGTGTTAAACACATCTGTTGGTGCCATTTATAAAGTGTTTGCTCACTTCATGTCTCTGTGTCACATTTTGATACTTCTTGCAATACTTCAAACTTTTTCATTATTATTATATTTTTTATCCTTCTGGGAAAGAGTCACTATCTTGGATGCCATTAAGAACATTTGTGATTCATGGAAATAGGTCAAAATATCAATATTAACAAAAGTTTGGGAGAAGCTGATTCCAGCCTTCATGGATGACTTTGAGGGGTTCAAGTCTTCAGTGGAAGAAGTATCAGCAGATATGGTGGAAATAGCAAGAGAACTCAAATGAGAAGTGGAGCCTGAAGATGTGACTCAGTTGCTTCAATCTCTTGGTAAGACTTTCCCGATGAGGAGCTGTTTCTTATGGATAAACAAAGAAGGTGGTTTCTTGAAATAGAATCTACTCCTGGCAAGATGTCATGAAGATTGCTGAAATGACAAGAGGATATTTAGAATATTACATAAACTTAATTGATAAAGCAGCAACAGGGCTTGAGAAGATTGGCTCCAGTTTTGAAAGAAGCCCTGTCGTGGGTCAAAGGCTATCAAATAGCATTGCATGCTTCAGAAATGTTGTTCAGGAAAGAGTCAGTTGACGTGGAAAATTTCACTGTTGTCTTTTTTTTTTAAGAAATTGCTACAGCCACTCCAGCTTTTACCAGCCACCATCCTAATACGTCAGTAGTCATCAGCATCAAGGCAAGACTCTCCACCAGCAAAAAAGTTATGACTTGGTGAAGGTACAGATGATGGTCAGCGTTTTTAGCAATACAGTATGTTTAAGGTATTTAAATTGTTTTTTAAATTTGCCTTATTTTGATATTTGTTTTATTTTGATAGCCTGGAACTGAATTGGCAATGTCATTAAGGTATTCCTATAGTTTTTCATATTTATAATTGGACAGAACTGTTGTACTGGGCTACATCTACTGCAGAAGAGACTGAAAAAGCCCTAATGAAAAAATCAGTCATTTCTCCAAAGAGCTCTGGTTTGTTTTATTGTAGAACGGTATTAAAAACCACCTCTTCGTGGATCACAGCTTTCTCATCATGAAGGGGCTATGAGCCATGCCATGCAGGGCCCCCCAAGATGGATGGGTCATATCGAAGAGTTCTGACAAAACAGGGGCCACTGGAGAATGAAATGGCAACTCACTCCAGTATTCTTGCCTGAAGAACCCCATGTAGATATGCAAAAAGATATGACACCAGAGCCCCCTCAGGTCAGAAGGTGTTCAATATGCTATTGGGGAAGAACAGAGGACAATTACTAATAGCTCTAGTAAGAATGGAAGTGGCTGGGCCAAAGCAAAAATGATGCTCAGCTGTAGATGTGTCTTGTGGTAAAACTAAAGTCCAATGCTGTGAAGAACAATATTGTATAGGAACCTGGAATGTTAGGTCCACAAATCAAGGAAAATTGGATATGGTCAAGCAGGAGATGGCAAGAATGAACACCAACATTTTAGGAATCAGTGAACTAAAATGGATGGGAATGGGTGATTTTAATTCAGATGACCATTGCATCTACTACTGTGGGCAAGAATCCCTCAGAAGAAATGGAGTAGTCCTCACAGTCAAAAAAAGAGTAAGAAATGCAGTGTGTGTCGTGCAGTTTCAGTCGTGTCCAACTCTGCAATCCTATAGTCTGTGGTTTGCCAGGTTTTTCTGTCCATGGGATTCTCCAGGCAAGAATCCTGGTATTGGTTGCCATTTCCTCCTCCAGGGAACTTTCCTGACCAAGGATCAGAACCTGTGTCTCTTGCGTCTCCTGCCTTGGCAGGTGGGTTCTTTACCAATAACGCCACCTGAGAAGCTCAAGAAATGCAGTACTTGGGTGCACTCTCCAAAAGTGACAGAATGATCTCAGTTTTTTTTCCAAGGAAAACCATTCAATATCACAATAATCCAAGTCTATACTCCAAGCACTGATGCTTAAGAAGCTGAAGTTGACCTGTTCTGTGAAGACCGACAGCACCTTCTAGAACTAACACCAGAAAAAAATGTCATTTTCATCATAGGGAATTGGAATGCAAAAGAAGAAAGTCAAGGGATATCCAGAATAACAGGCGAATTTGGCCTTGGAATACAAAATGAAGCAGGGCAAAGGCTAACAGAGTTTTGTCAAGAGAACACGTGGTCATAGCAAACACCATTTTTCAACAACATAAGAGTTGACTATACACATGGACATCACCAGATGGTCAATACTGAAATCAGATTGATTACGTTCTTTGCAGCCATAGATAGAAAAGCTCTATGCAGTCAACAAAAACAAGATCTGAAACTGACTGTGGCACTCTGTCTACCAGATGTAATCCCTTGAATCTATTTGTCACCTTCACTGTATAATCATAAGGGATTTGATTTAAGTCATACTTGAGTGGCCTAGTGGTGTTCCCTACTTTCTTCAATTTAAGACTAAATTTTGCAATAAAGAGCTCCATCTCTTCTGCAATAGATGTAGCCCAGTACAACAGTTCTGGTTTTGTCCATTTTTTTGGATTTTAATCATTCTAATAGGTGTGCCATGGTATTTCACTGTTTTAACTTGCAATGCTCTAAAAATAAATTATGTTGAGTATTTCTGTAAATACTTATTTGCCATCTGTATAACATCTTTAATTGCATGTCTGCTCAGTTCTTTTCTCTATTTTTAGTTGGTTATTTCCTTGTTACTGATTTTTAAGAATTCTTTGTGTATTTCATATACAAATTCTTAAGAGATATATTATCTGCAAACATTTCCTCCCCGTCTATGATTTGTCTTTTTATTCTCTTAGTAGTGTCTTTTACCATGAAAAACTTTTAATTTTAATTCAACCCAGTTTACCACTTTTTCCTTTCCTGGGTTGTGCTTATGGTTTTTTAATTTAAAAACTCTTCCCCAAATCCAAGATGATCTAGATTTTCTCATATGTTATCTTCTAGAAGTTTTATAATTTTGCACTTTATTTTCAGGTCTATAATCCATTTTGTGTTAATTTTTGTCTGGTATAAGGTCTGTATCTAGGTTTTTGTTTTTCCTTCTGCATTTGAAAGTGACAGTGAAGGTGCTCAGTCATGTCCGACTCTTTGCAACCCCATGGACTGCATATGAGTGTCCAGTTTTCCCAGCACCATTTGTTGAAAATACTATCCTGTCTTCTTTGAATTGCCTTAATCAAAAATAGGTTGACTGTATTTGCACAGATCTACTTCTGGGCTCTTTATTTAGGTCCACTAATCTGTGTCTGTTGTTGTACGGTATCACACTGTGTTGATCGCTATAGCTTTATACTAATCTTGAGATAGTGTAGCGTGAGTCCCCCGAGTTTGTTCTTCTTCAGTATTGTGTTGGCTTTTCTTGGTCTTTTGCCCTTTCATATGTATTTTAGAATCAATTTATTGAATCTACAGAATGGCTTGCTGTAATTTTGATTAGGATTGCATGGAATCTGTAGATCAAGTTCAGGAGAATTGACATATCAACACTATTAAGTCTTTCCGTCTGTGAACATGGAATACATTTCCATTTAATTAGGTCTTTGTGCAGACTTTCCTGGTGGTTCAGTGGTTAAAACTCCATGGTCCCAATGCAGGGGGCATGGTTTTGATCCCTGGTCAGGGAACTAGATCCTGCATGTGGCAACAAAGATCCCAAGTGCTACAACTAAGGCCCAGTGTAGCCAAATAGATTTTTAAAATGTAATTAGGTCTTTAATTTCTTTTACCAATGTTTTGTAGTTTCCAAATACAGATCTTATACATTTCATTAGATTTATACATAAGTTTTTTTTTTTAATGGGGGGTGATATTTTGGATGGTGTATTTAAAAACTTTTCAATTGTAAGTTTCAATTGTTCATTGATAGTATATAGAAAAAATTGACTTTTGTATCTATTGATTTTTGTTTGGATGGTAGACATTGTATTTACATTGTTTTCAAGAAAGTTTGGGATTTTTCTTTGTAGCAGCTCTTTATTGGTTAGCTTGTCCCTTTTGAGGTTTATCTTGAAGGTTTATAAGAGCATGCCACAGTAGCTTTTACTGTAGAGCTAGGTTAGCCCCACGACTGAGCAATGATCCCTCTACATTTTCTCCTGGTTGCTTCATGTATTAAATAAGATCTTCTCATTCTATTTTGTGGAAACTCAAATGTTTCCCAGCTCTCTGTGAGCTGTGCTAATTCTTTGGCTTACAATTTTTAGAAATTTCTCTTTTCTTGTCATTTGTTTGTGATATGGCTCTGTCAAATTCCAATTTATACATCCACAGATAGGCATGAAACCAAAGCATCTAAGAGACCTTTATGAAGATTTATGGACCTCTCCATATAACTTTCTCCTCTCTAGAATTAGGCCCTACAAATTCTAGTCAGTTTATTCCCCCTATATTTGTATTTCTAGTTTCTCAATCAGAGACACCGTTGGATGCTATTTGGAATTCCATCCCTGTGTCACGGTTCAGAAATTCTCTACAGGCGGAAATCCATGGCATTCATATTGTTCCCTTTGTCTTTTTTTCTTTTCTCAGAGATATCTGTTCTGTACTGCCTTTTGTTCAACATCCAAAAAACGTTGTTCATGTATTTTGCCATTTTTTAAGTTGTTGCTTTTACAGGCAGAAGTCTCTGTAACTTGCCTGTAACAAGTCGAAGTTTGTTGCTGAGCTATGAAAGATGCTGGGATTCTTGGCCTCCAGAGGAGAGGAATTCAATCCAGGGCCAGTGATGAGGCTTGATCGCTCAGAGCTTCTGTGTAATAAAGTTTTATTAAAGTATAAAAGAGATAGACAAAGCTTCTGACACAGACATCAGAAGGGAGCAGAAAGAGTGCCAACACCCACCCCCCCCACCCACCCGCTAGTCTTTAGCCGGATGTTTTATGTTTGTTAGAAAGCTGTTAATCAGATAAGAGACACCTCAAGGCTGATGGAGTTTCACCAGGCCCCTCTCCCACAATACACATTTTTTGAGATAGGATGGCACAGGTGTGTCATCCCCCAGCCATGAAACAATTGATATGAATACTGGTTTGTTGAGCTATTATTATCAGCCCAAGGTTTGAGAAAAGAAAAATGTTAGTCTTAGGTGTAACCATTTTGAAGAAAGACAAATTCCAAAGCAAATACATAGTTTCATTAACATTGCTTAAAAAAAAAAACATTTCCATAAGAAAAACGCATTGGTTAGCTCAAGGTTAGGAAAGTTAAGTTCAGGTGGAACCAGGTATCATCATGGCAACACAGAATTTTTTTTTTTTTTTTTTTTAATTTTTTTATTGGTTGGAGGCTAATTACTTCACAACATTTCAGTGGGTTTTGTCATACATTGATATGAATCAGCCATAGATTTACACTTATTCCCCATCCCAATCCCCCCTCCCATCTCCCTCTCCACCCGATTCCTCTGGGTCTTCCCAGTGCACCAGGCCGGAGCACTTGTCTCATGCATCCCACCTGGGCTGGTGATCTGTTTCACCATAGATAGTATACATGCTGTTCTTTTGAAATATCCCCTCACATTCTCCCACAGAGTTCAAAAGTCTGTTCTGTATTTCTGTGTCTCTTTTTTTTTTTGCATATAGGGTTATCGTTACCATCTTTCTAAATTCCATATATATGTGTTAGTATGCTGTAATGTTCTTTATCTTTCTGGCTTTTAAACTTCACTCTGTATAAGGGGCTCCAGTTTCACCCCATCTCATTGGACTGGGTTCAAAATGAATTCTTTTTGACGGCTGAGTAAAATTCCATGGTGTAATATGTAGCCACAGCTTCCTTATCCATTCATCTGCTGACGGGCATCTAGGTTGCTTCCATGTCCTGGCTATTATAAACAGTGCTGCGATGAACATTGGGGTGCACGTGTCTCTTTCAGATCTGGTTTCCTCAGTGTGTATGCCCAGAAGTGGGATTGCTGGGTCATATGGCAGTTCTATTTCCAGTTTTTTAAGGAATCTCCACACTGTTTTCCATAGTGGCTGTACTAGTTTGCATTCCCACCAACAGTGTAAGAGGGTTCCCTTTTCTCCACACCCTCTCCAGCATTTATTGCTTGTAGACTTTTGGATAGCAGCCATCCTGACTGGTGTGTAATGGTACCTCATTGTGGTTTTGATTTGCATTTCTCTAATAATGAGTGATGTTGAGCACCTTTTCATGTGTTTGTTAGCCATCTGTATGTCTTCTTTGGAGAAATGTCTGTTTAGTTCTTTGGCCCATTTTTTGATTGGGTCATTTATTTTTCTGGAATTGAGCTGCAGGAGTTGCTTGTATATTTTTGAGATTAATCCTTTGTCTGTTTCTTCATTTGCTATTATTTTCTCCCAATCTGAGGGCTGTCTTTTCACCTTACTTATAGTTTCCTTTGTAGTGCAAAAGCTTTTAAGTTTCATTAGGTCCCATTTGTTTAGTTTTGCTTTTATTTCCAATATTCTGGGAGGTGGGTCATAGAGGATCTTGCTGTGATTTATGTCGGAGAGTGTTTTGCCTATGTTCTCCTCTAGGAGTTTTATAGTTTCTGGTCTTACATTTAGATCTTTAATCCATTTTGAGTTTATTTTTGTGTATGGTGTTAGAAAGTGTTCTAGTTTCATTCTTTTACAAGTGGTTGACCAGTTTTCCCAGCACCACTTGTTAAAGAGGTTGTCTTTTTTCCATTGTATATCCTTGCCTCCTTTGTCAAAGATAAGGTGTCCATAGGTTCGTGGATTTATCTCTGGGCTTTCTATTCTGTTCCATTGATCTATATTTCTGTCTTTTTGCCAGTACCACACTGTCTTGATGACTGTGGCTTTTGTAGTAGAGTCTGAAGTCAGGCAGGTTGATTCCTCCAGTTCCATTCTTCTTTCTTCAAGATTACTTTGGCTATTCGAGGTTTTTTGTATTTCCATACAAATTGTGAAATTCTTTGGTCTAGTTCTGTGAAAAATACCGTTGGTAGCTTGATAGGGATTGCATTGAATCTATAGATTGCTTTGGGTAGAATAGCCATTTTGACAATATTGATTCTTCCAATCCATGAACACGGTATGTTTCTCCATCTGTTTGTGTCCTCTTTGATTTCTTTCATCAGTGTTTTATAGTTTTCTATGTATAGGTCTTTTGTTTCTTTAGGTAGATATACTCCTAAGTATTTTATTCTTTTTGTTGCAATGGTGAATGGTATTGTTTCCTTAATTTCTCTTTCTGTTTTTTTCATTGTTAGTGTATAGGAATGCAAGGGATTTCTGTGTGTTAATTTTATATCCTGCAACTTTACTATATTCATTGATTAGTTCTAGTAATTTTCTGGTAGAGTCTTTAGGGTTTTCTATGTAGAGGATCATGTCATCTGCAAACAGTGAGAGTTTCACTTCTTCTTTTCCTATCTGGATTCCTTTTACTTCTTTTTCTGCTTCTGAATTGCTGTGGCCAAAACTTCCAACACTATGTTGAACAGTAGTGGTGAGAGTGGGCACCCTTGTCTTGTTCCTGATTTCAGGGGAAATGCTTTCAATTTTTCACCATTGAGGGTGATGCTTGCTGTGGGTTTTGTCATATATAGCTTTTATTATGTTGAGGTATGTTCCTTCTATGCCTGCTTTCTGGAGAGTTTTAATCATAAATGAGTGTTGAATTTTGTCAAAGGCTTTCTCTGCATCTATTGAGATAATCATATGGTTTTTATCTTTCAATTTGTTAATGTGGTGTATTACATTGATTGATTTGCGGATATTAAAGAATCCTTGCATTCCTGGGATAAAGCCCACTTGGTCATGGTGTATGATTTTTTTAATATGTTGTTGGATTCTGTTTGCTAGAATTTTGTTAAGGATTTTTGCATCTATGTTCATCAGTGATATTGGCCTGTAGTTTTCTTTTTTTGTGGCATCTTTGTCTGGTTTTGGAATTAGGGTGATGGTGGCCTCATAGAATGAGTTTGGAAGCTTACCTTCCTCTGCAATTTTCTGGAAGAGTTTGAGTAAGGTAGGTGTTAGCTCTTCTCTAAATTTTTGGTAGAATTCAGCTGTGAAGCCATCTGGTCCTGGGCTTTTGTTTGCTGGAAGATTTTTGATTACAGTTTCGATTTCCTTTGCCGATTTCCTTGCTTGTGATGGGTCTGTTAAGATCTTCTATTTCTTCCTGGTTCAGTTTTGGAAAGTTATACTTTTCTAAGAATTTGTCCATTTCATCCAAGTTGTCCATTTTATTGGCATAGAGCTGCTGGTAGTAGTCTCTTATGATCCTTTGTATTTCAGGCAACACAGAATTTTAAGAGAAACCTCGGAGCCAACGTTGACAGGTTTTCGCGATCCGGCCAGACGTGCCGCCTCTCGTGACGGGGGTGGCGTCCTGGCGACAGGCTGGACTCAGTTAGATCCGATACTCCCAGATCTGTGCAAAAGCAGTCAGAGATGCACTGAAGACCGAACTCAACACAAACACCATGAAAACTTCTGACAGCAGCATAAAAACTGTGAAAGTGAAAAAGGAATAATCTACCCTGAGTACAGCCTGAATGCTGCATGTTCAAGGTGAAGCTGTGGGCACTTATTATAGCAGGTTGGAAACCATCTCCTTTCATGGAAAAAAAACAAAATAACATGTGTCTTGTTCAAAGATTGACAATGCCAGTAAATTAAAGTACAGTTCACTCTAAAAAAAAAAAAAAGAGAGATAAACATTTTAATTCTGTATGGAGAAGGAAAAAAATCTGACACTTGTAGTTTGTTTCCTCCTGCTGGTTAAGGGAGAGAAAAATATCTGACACTTGCAGCCTATTTCCTCCGATTGGAGACCCCTGCCTTCTTGCCTGTTACCCTCTCACAAATCTCATTCCATTTTTAAAAGTTTGCTGTTAAATATTTTTACAGCATATTATTAAAAAATTTTTTAAATGACAATTCCTTTTGTTGTTTAATTTATTTTTAATATATTTGTGTATGCATGTATATATGTGTGTGTGTGTGTACACACACACACACACACACATTAGAATCTAACCTATGTCTTTCTTGTTAAAATTAGGCTATTTTATTTGGTAGTATTTTCTTTCATGCTGAAAATTGCTAACTCTTTAATTATAAACTGGCATTAAATTTTGTTTCTACTCAATTATGCTCTGGATTAGGCATCCTAATCTTAGATTTTAATGATCATAAATTCAACATTCAAATTATCTCTATTTCTTACTCCACTTTTATTCCTCTGCAAAAGCTAATTTGTCTTCATTTCATATTACCTTTTTTACCACAACGGTGATTTGTTTAGAGTAGTATTGACATGTTAAAAGTTTTAATCCTTAAATAATTGATTATTATAATTTAGGAAGATTATGCAAATAAACATGCAACTTTGTGTTTTTAAGATAATGCACTTTTTTGCTAAGGCTGTCATAATAAACTCCTTTTGACTGGATGGCATAAACAACAGAAATTTATTCTCTCACAGTTCTGGAGACTGGAAGTCCAAAATTCAAATGTGGGCAGGTTTGTTTCTTCTGAGACCCATGAGGAAGGGCTGTGTTCTAGGCCTCACCTGTTGACTTACAGATGGTTGTCTCCTCCCCGTGTCTTCACATCACCTCCTATGTGTCTCTCTGTCCAAATTTACTCTTTTTATGCAGATACCAGTCATACTGGAATAAAGTCCACCCCAATGTCCTCATTCTAACTTCATTACCACTGCAAAGACTCCCCAAATAAGTTTACTCTGAAGAAATGGGCATTGAGTAAGGCTTCAGCAATACAAATTTTAGGAGGCACAATTTAACCTATAACCAGTAGTAAATCTTTTCCAACATTTATTTCATTTATCAAACTGTTCTCTATATTCTGTATTATTAAAGCAGGTTATCATTTATCTTTGGGTAGAAAAAAATCCTTCTCTATAGTTACTTCACTGTTATCGATATTCTAGGTGAAAGCACCTATTTGGAAGGCAATGGGAAGGGAAATAATAGTATAGTAGGAAGAACAAATATTAGCAATAAGATAAACCCAGGTTGGACTGCAGATTCTGCCAGAATGATTGTATTACCTTACATGAATTACCTAATGCCAGGAGTTCATTTCTTCCCTTCTACAAAGGGGTAGTTAACACACCCCTATAAAGTAACTAGAAAAACATAGTAGCTTTAAGATAGTCAGCAGTTTCTAGCAACTGAATTACCTGTGCCTTTCCATTTTTACTAAGATGAAATTTCCTGATGATCTTAAAGACAGTTTTGTGTTTATTGAGGCACCAGTTTTAAGTAATATTGGACTACTCCATACACTGATCCCAAACTATACCTGTGTTGCCAGTGTATTGTAGACCATGCTGCAGCCTCTTAAAAATAACTTTTGGACTCTGTGGGAGAAGGCGAGGATGGGATGTTTTGAGAGATCAGCATCGAAACATGTATATTATCAAGGGTGAAACAGACCACCAGCCCAGGTTGGATGCATGAGACAAGTGCTCAGGGCTGGTGCCCTGGGAAGACCCAGAGGGATCCGGTGGAGAGGGAGGTGGGAGGGGGGATCGGGATGGGGAACACATGTAAATCCATGGCTGATTCATGTCAATGTATGGCAAAAACCACTACAATACTGTAAAGTAATTAGCCTCCAACCAATAAAAATAACTGAAAAAATAAATAAATAAAAATTACTTGCACCACCCATTTCTACCATGCTTTCACTCTTACTGTACTATGCCTTGGTGAGGACTGGGTTTGAGTGGAGGACAGATGGATACATACTGCATAAGAGATATTATCCACATTCCAGTCCAATTTTGTGAATACAGTGCACTCAGTCTTAATTGGATAAACTTTGAGTAGAAGAAAGTTCTCCTAAATATAACTTTGGTCCTTTGTTTCACCCATTAGGAGACGAGGGTCTTTCAAGAGCATGACTATGCTTACTGCACTCAAACTATCAAATAAATCATTAAAAAGGGAACATAAATTGAGGTACCTGGCAGAGCATTACATGAGATAGCTTAATGAGATACTTATGAAAAACAAGTATAAATAGAACTTTGAAGAGTGACTCATGAAATGCTAAGAAAGAAATATTCATTTCAACAATAGTTTATTACTGTTGAATGAAAAAATTCTACTCACTATAAATTACAATAAACTTAATTTTACTCTTTCTTAATCATCTGAAACCATCCTGCTACTGCTAAGTCACTTCAGTCGTGTCCGACTGTGTGCGACCCCATCTCTGGGATTCTCCAGGCAAGAACACTGGAGTAGGTTGCCATTTCCTTCTCCAACGCATAAAAGTGAAAAGTCAAAGTGAAGTCGCTCAGTCATGTCCGACTCTTCGCGACCCCATGGACTGCAGCCTACCAGGCTCCTCCGTCCATGGGATTTTCCAGGCAAGAGTACTGGAGTGGGGTGCCGTTGCCTTCTCCAGAAACCATCCTAGGAAACCTGAATTTATGTTGAACCATAGCATCACCAAGTTAACTCTCCTCATTTTTTGATGGATAAAGTGGGACCCATAAAGTTTAAGTGGCTGACCTAAGCTCACACCCTGCTAGCCTGTGAGAAACACTAGGCTAGAACACAAGTGTCGTGGCTTAGCACTTTTCCTTCCAGACAGTATCACCTCTGCCAGGCAGGGCATGGAGATTTGATGAGTGAATTTTATTTTATTATGTTTACATTTTTAAAATTGGAGTATAGTTGCTTTACAATTTTGTGTTAGTTTCTGCTGTACAAGGTGAATCAGGTATTTAAGTATACGTGTATGCCCTCTCTCTTGAGCCTCGCTCCCAGCGCCCCGCCCCACCCCTCTAGATCATCACAGAGCCCTGAGCTAACCTCTGTTTTACACGTGGTAGTTATATATGTCAATGCTACTCTCCCAATTCGTCCCGCTCTCTCCCTCCCCCACTATGTCCACAAGTCTGTTCTCTACGTCTCCGTCTCTATTCCTGCCCTGCAGATAGGTTTGGTGAGTGAATTTTAATATCTTGTACATAAGCTCTGAGCTCTGGGACTTCATAGGTGAACAGGAGGTCATGGTGGCTGTGTAATACCTAGGCTATGGTCACTGAGAAGGGATTTGATGGAGAAATAATGGAGAAGTGAGTTGAGACTCGATTTATTCCAAATGGTTCTTTCTTTCGACACTCTCTTAATCTTCCTCCCACCTTCTTTTCCTTCAAAATATTTTTTTAAATGTGTTGTTTCAGCTAAAATGACCCAAAGTTTTGAGAACAATAGGAATGATATTGAAATCAGAATAAACAGCATTTTTTTTTCCTTGCTCTTGGACCAAACCATGATCTACCACATATCCACATATCCAAAATAAATCGTGCCAGACTAAAATAATCCAGGAATAGATTTTACTATGCTTCCCTGATAGCTCAGTTGGTAAAGAATCTGCCTGCAATGCAGGAGACTCCGGTTTGATTCCTGGGTCGGGAAGATCTGCTGGAGAAGGGATAGGCTACCCACTCCAGTATTCTTGGGCTTCCTTTGTGGCTCAGCTGGTAAAGAATCCGCCTGCAATGTGTGAGACCTGGGTTCAATCCCTGGGTTGGGAAGATCTCCCGGAGAAGGGAAAGGCCACCCACTCCAGTATCCTGGCCTGGAGAATTCCATGGCCCGTATGGTCTCTGGGGTTGCAAAGAGTTGGACATACTGTTTCTCATTCCATCTCCCCCAGTACCTGACCCTCCATAATTTGCCAGAGAACTGAAATGAAAATGCTTGCTGCTTTTAGAGGACATACTCATGTCCTCTAGAAGCAGAATGGGGTTCTAATTTTAGTGAAAATTAAAGAAAATATCATTGCATCCTCACCCAGTGAGGAGGGAGAAATGCTCTGAAAAGTTTTTTTCCCCCCTGAAAGGTGGCAGAACAACTAAAATCTGAAAAGTGTCCCTTGGTGCTCCTGTGGAGACAAAATAAGCTGGACAAAATATTAGTTTAAACCAGTATAACATATTTCATGGTGGGGAATTTAGGGAAGTGAAATGTAGATGGTGGAGATTTTATGCTTCAATCGACATGTTTCTTCGTGTAAAGGTAAAGCTCAGGAGTGTCTGGGACATGAGAGTGAAAGAGAAGAAGGTTTATGAATTGTGATTTGTAGAAAGTCAGAGCATGGATAGCTTAATGAGATGAAAGAAGCCCGAGGAGCTTTCAACTTTCTGTGAAAGAAACTGACTTGGCTGATAGGTCAGGTCTGACCAGCTGGGTGGGTCTCCGCTAGGCACGAGAGATAGCTCAGTCTTGGTTACCAATATTGGTGCCAATGTTTCCATACCAGTAAGCTGATGAAAATGTTTCATTATTCCAAGACGACCATCAGTTTGAGTTTCTTTATTTTCTGTTTTCTGGTCTGATGGTGGGATCATGGGCCATGTGTAGCTGGCTGAGGTCTGTAGTATACAGCCAGTATACAGTGGAGTGAGATACTTAACATTTTCAGTTTCATGACCTTCATTTTTTTAAATGCCAAATCATAATGTCACATTAACAAAGAGCTTTATCCCAAATTTTAGCTAATTAAAGAGAATCAGAGGAATGGTTACTTAGAAATCATTTCCTTTTCCCAGCTTACTCGTAAAAGGCTCTATTCTATGAGAAAATAATAGATCACCATTTGACCTGTTATTGACAAAATTTCTGTTGTAGTGCAATCGACTTTCAATTAGCATAATGTTTTCAAAGGTTCATGCATATTGTGGCTTGTTCTAGATGTTATGTTTGTAGATGTGTACCTTTGGAAAAAGTTAATATAGCATTTACATTTATGTCTTTACTACATTTATGTCATATACTACTGTCTTTACTGACCACAGTCGCTAAAAATCTATTTGATGAGCGTGAGAGTCACTGTCCAGAAAAAGAATAATTCAGAGTCCCATACACAGGAAATTATATTGGGGAGTTATACTGCTCTTTCCATGGCCTAGAGTCAGAACTACACTGCTGCTGCTGCTTGGTCACTTCAGTCGTGCCGACTCTGTGCGACCCCGTGGACTGCAGCCCCCAGGCTCCTCCGTCCATGGGGTTCTCCAGGCAAGAACACTGGAGTGGGCTGCCATGCCCTCCTCCAGGGGATCTTCCCCACCCAGGGATGGAACCCAGGTCTCCTGCATTGCAGGCGGGCTCTTTACCAACGAGCCATCAGGGAAGCCCTCAGAACTATACAATATATCACCTATTGAATTCTGAGTTTGTGCAGATTCTGAGTGTTGTGCAGAACACATTGGTTTAAAGTGTTGCTTTAACACTTACTAATTCAGAATAATTATGAGGAAGAATTGAGTTAATATAGAGGAGCATTCTTTGTAAATTAAAATGATAAATATTTTGTATTAAAAATATTAAGATTTTGTTATTGGCCTATTTATCTTTATTATTTTTTGGTTACATTTCCAATATTATTTGCAATGAAAGAGTATCCCATATAAATTTATTAAAAGTACTTTACCCCTGAGCTGTGTATGCTTTTTCTGCACAGACTTTTGTCTTTACTTAATCTGTTTGGAAATCTGAATCTGAAATTTTCACTTGATAATGCTGTTTTTGATGGTGGCTGAAGAGGTTTTATTATTTCTCAGAGAGATGTACTTAGAATTCATTAGTGGATCAATCTAATTAGGTGTGAATGTAGAGATCCATAATCCAAATCAAACTTCAAAAAGAAACTCTTCCAGGTGGTCTGCTGTTACAAAGGGGAAAGTGTCGTGAAAATAAAAATGTATCAGTGTCATTAAACCACCAATTTTATTATTATTTAAAACCTTACTTTGGTTTTAGCCTTTGAGAAAAAAATCTTTGTTACTTTCCCTCCCTCAATTAGGCAAAAACTAAGAAATTAGAATCTGTATTGATTTGTTTATTCAGTTCATTTAACAATTTTGAGGCTCAGTTATCCACCTGGAATTGCAGTAGGTGCTGGGAAACATAGATGAAAAATTCACAGCCCTTGCATTTGAGAGACATATTCTAGTTGAGAGAAAAAGACTTTTCATCAAGTAAGGACTGTAACAGAAATCTAAGAATCTATATATGGTGTTATGGAGGAAGTTCATCCAGGTGGGAATTCAAGAAGGAGTTGGGAAAGCCTATACATAAGAAGGGGTAGTATTTTGAACTTGGTATTTAAAGAATAATAAGTTCTTCCCTCCCCTCTTTTTTCTGTAACTATAGAAATAAAAACTAGATTATTAAAAAAAAAAAATCTGCCTGATGTGTATTCAACAGGAAATTGGTGTCCTGCCTTTATCCTCCACAAGTGAGAGTCCTGGTTTTACTGAAGTGAGGGGGACAAAGCCCAAATCTGAGGGCTCAGAGGCACGTAAGCCATTCAGCCCTTTGTGGAGGGGCTCCCTGCATGTCCTGGGGTCAGGCGGGGTGAGCTGTAGGAATGTAGGGTTTTGGTAAAGGAGGTGCTGTAGGGGCAGCTGGTGAGGAGGGTGGGAATGGTGTCTGCAGGGGACCTGGGGGCATCTGCTGTGGGCTGGTGAGGATGGTCTTCTTTCTTGGGACTTGTACAGAGGTAGCCTTTCTTGCCGCATTGCTCATTTTCAACCTTCTCTGTTGGCATCTTTTTCTTCAAATGTAACTCAAGTAACTCATTGGTGAAGTTTCTAGATACATCAGTGACCCCCCCTCCTGCCCTCCCCAACCTTTTGGAGCATTGGGATCACCAGGGGAGCTGTTTAAAATACAGATTTGGGGTCAATCACAGACTTAACAGAATCTCCAGAAATGATGCTTGTAAATCCATATTTTTTAACAGTTTTGAGATATAATTCACATATCATAAAATTCACCCTATTAAGTTGTATAATTCAGGGGTTTTCAGCATATTCACAATATTGTGTAACCACCAACACCCATTCTCCAGTGTTTTCACCACTCCAAAAAGAAACCCTGTACTCACTACTGATCAGTCTCCCTTCCTCCCCATACTCACCTCCTCTGGCAAACACTAATGTAATTTCTGTCTCTGTGGATTTGCCTGTTCTGGGTATTTCGCGTAAATGGGACCGTATAGTATGTAGCCCTGTGTAACCGACTTTCACTAAGCATGATGTTTTCAAATGTTCATGAATCCTGTAGCATGTCTCAGTTCATCTTGCTTTTATGACAATCTTATTGCATTATATGAATGCACCACAATTTGTGTATTCATTGCTCAACCCAGATGGACATATGGGTTATTCTAAGTTTTTGAATAATGCTGCTATAAACATTCGTGTACAATTTTGGGTGGACTGATGTTTTTACTTCTTCTGGGTATATACCCAGAAGTTAGCTGCTGAATCATATGGTAACTCCATTGTTTAACTTTTGAGGAACTGCCAAACTGTTTTCCAAAGTGACTGCAGCATTTTAAATTCCCACCAACAATGTTTCAGAGCTTCCGTTTCTCACTGGGTTGACAATGCTTGTTATTTTCTGTATTTTTTTATTTTAGTCATCCCGGGGGTGTGAAGTGATGTTTCATTGTGATTTTGATTTGCATTTCCCTAATGGCTGATGACGTTGAGCATCTTTTCGTATGCTTATTGGGCCACGTGTCAATCAGAAGATACACGTGTGTTGTATATTCTTGGAGAAATGTCTATTCACATCTTTTCACTCATTTTTCATTGGGCTATTTGTCTTTCAGATGTTCAATCATTGAGCATTCTTTAAAAAAAAAAAAAACCATCTTGGGTGACCTTGATGCAGATACTTGGATGGATAATAAAAACTATAGAGTAGGCAGTGGGCATATTAAAGCATGAACTGCATGAATTGGCTTTGTATAGTGTTTCACTTTGTTGTAAAGAAGTGGAGCAATTTGGTTTAATGCTGATTTATTGGAATTATCTGTTAAATACATTTATCCTTTCTTGGCTAACCCTAACATTACCATGTTCATCTTTCTGTTCACTACTGTTAGGTGTTAAGTGCTCTTTGAGCTTCTTCCCTCAGATCACCTCTTGTATTAAGTTACCTTCTTTCTTAGGAGGACCTCCTCCAATTCCATGATGAAGGTCCATCTAGTCAAGGCTATGGTTTTTCCAGTGGTCATGTATGGATGTGAGAGTTGGACTATAAAGAAAGCTGAGTGCCGAAGAATTGATGCTTTTGAACTGTGGTGTTGGAGAAGACTAAGAGTCCCTTGGACTGTAAGGAGATCCAACTAGTCCATCCTAAAGCAGATCAGTCCTGGGTGTTCATTGGAAGGACTGATGTTGAAGCTGAAACTCCAATACTTTGGCCACCTGATGCGAAGAGCTGACTCATTTGAAAAGACCCTGATGCTGGGAAAGATTGAGGGCAGGAGGAAAAGGGGACGACAGAGGATGAGATGGTTGGATGGCATCACTGACTCAATGGACATGGGTTTGGGTGGACTCTGGGAGTTGGTGATGGACAGGGAGGCCTGGCGTGCTGCGGTTCATGGGGTCGCAAAGACTCGGACACAACTGAGCGACTGAACCGAACTGATAGCTCTAGCTCTAATCCCTCTCCTGGGTTTCAGGTTTATTTATTCCATTGTCTATGAGACTTTTTCATCTGGATGTCCTGCAAGTACTTTAAACTCAGGATATTCAAATCTCAACTTATAATCAGCCTTTGCAAATCTTCTTTTTCTGTTGTCCTGGTTTGAAGACACGATAGCTTAGTCACTCAAGTGTATAGAACGTTCGTACTTCTTAGACTGGAATGCCTGCATCATGAGTCTCTAGGGCATTTCCTAGGCCAAGATTTTGATTTAATAATTCTGAGATTGTCCAGAGAGTAAGAATTTTATAAGTGCTTTTTTTTCCCATCTTTTTTTTTTTTCATTTATTTTTATTTGTTGGAGGCTAATTACTTCACAACATTGCAGTGGTTTTTGTCATACATTGACATGAATCAGCCATGGAGTTACATGTATTCCCCATCCTGATCCCCCCTCCCACCTCCCTCTCCACCCGATTCCTCTGGGACTTCCCAGGGCCCCAGGCCCGAGCACTTGTCTCATGCATCCCACCTGGGCTGGTGATCTGTTTCACTATAGATAATATACATGCTGTTCTCTCGAAACATCCCACCCTCGCCTTCTCCCACAGAGTCCAAAAGTCTGTTCTGTACATCTGTGTCTCTTTTTCTGTTTTGCATATAGGGTTATCATTACCATCTTTCTAAATTCCATATATATGTGTTAGTATGCTGTAATGGTCTTTATCTTTCTGGCTTACTTCACTCTGTATAATGGGCTCCAGTTTCATCCATCTCATTAGAACTGATTCAAATGAATTCTTTTTAATGGCTGAGTAATATTCCATGGTGTATATGTACCACAGCTTCCTTATCCATTCATCTGCTGATGGGCATCTAGGTTGCTTCCATGTCCTGGCTATTATAAACAGTGCTGCGATGAACATTGGGGTGCACGTGTCTCTTTCAGATCTGGTTTCCTCAGTGTGTATGCCCAGAAGTGGGATTGCTGGGTCATATGGCAGTTCTATTTCCAGTTTTTTAAGAAATCTCCACACTGTTCTCCATAGTGGCTGTACTAGTTTGCCTTCCCACCAACAGTGTAAGAGGGTTCCCTTTTCTCCACACCCTCTCCAGCATTTATTGCTTGTAGACTTTTGGATAGCAGCCATCCTGACTGGCGTGTAATGGTACCTCATTGTGGTTTTGATTTGTATTTCTCTGATAATGAGTGAGGTTGAGCATCTTTTCATGTGTTTGTTAGCCATCTGTATGTCTTCTTTGGAGAAATGTCTGTTTAGTTCTTTGGCCCATTTTTTGATTGGGTCATTTATTTTTCTGGAATTGAGCTTCAGGAGTTGCTTGTATATTTTTGAGATTAATCCTTTGTCTGTTGCTTCATTTGCTATTATTTTTTCCCAATATGAGGGCTGTCTTTTCACCTTGCTTATAGTTTCCTTTGTTGTGCAAAAGCATTTAAGTTTCATTAGGTCCCATTTGTTTATTTTTGCTTTTATTTCCAATATTCTGGGAGGTGGGTCATAGAGGATCCTGCTGTGATGTATGTCAGAGAGTGTTTTGCCTATGTTCTCCTCTAGGAGTTTTATAGTTTCTGGTCTTACATTTAGATCTTTAATCCATTTTGAGTTTATTTTTGTGTATGGTGTTAGAAAGTGTTCTAGTTTCATTCTTTTACAAGTGGTTGACCAGTTTTCCCAGCACCACTTGTTAAAGAGGTTGTCTTTTTTCCATTGTGTATCCTTGCCTCCTTTGTCGAAGATAAGGTGTCCATAGGTTCGTGGATTTATCTCTGGGCTTTCTATTCTGTTCCATTGATCTATATTTCTGTCTTTGTGCCAGTACCATACTGTCTTGATGACTGTGGCTTTGTAGTAGAGTCTGAAGTCAGGCAGGTTGATTCCTCCAGTTCCATTCTTCTTTCTCAAGATTACTTTGGCTATTCGAGGTTTTTTGTATTTCCATACAAATTGTGAAATTCTTTGGTCTAGTTCTGTGAAAAATACCGTTGGTAGCTTGATAGGGATTGCATTGAATCTATAGATTGCTTTGGGTAGAATAGCCATTTTGACAATATTGATTCTTCCAATCCATGAACACGGTATGTTTCTCCATCTGTTTGTGTCCTCTTTGATTTCTTTCATCAGTGTTTTATAGTTTTCTATGTATAGGTCCTTTGTTTCTTTAGGTAGATATACTCCTAAGTATTTTATTCTTTTTGTTGCAATGGTGAATGGTATTGTTTCCTTAATTTCTCTTTCTGTTTTTTCATTGTTAGTATATAGGAATGCAAGGGATTTCTGTGTGTTAATTTTATATCCTGCCACTTTACTATATTCATTGATTAGCTCTAGTAATTTTCTGGTAGAGTCTTTAGGGTTTTCTATGTAGAGGATCATGTCATCTGCAAACAGTGAGAGTTTCACTTCTTCTTTTCCTATCTGGATTCCTTTTATTTTTTTTTCTGCTCTGATTGCTGTGGCCAAAACTTCCAAAACTATGTTGAATAGTAGTGGTGAGAGTGGGCACCCTTGTCTTGTTCCTGATTTAAGGGAAATGCTTTCAATTTTTCACCATTGAGGGTAATGCTTGCTGTGGGTTTGTCATATATAGCTTTTATTATGTTGAGGTATGTTCCTTCTATGCCTGCTTTCTGGAGAGTTTTCATCATAAATGGATGTTGAATTTTGTCAAAGGCTTTTTCTGCATCTATTGAGATAATCATAT
This sequence comes from Cervus canadensis, assembly GCF_019320065.1. NCBI lineage: Eukaryota > Metazoa > Chordata > Mammalia > Artiodactyla > Cervidae > Cervus > Cervus canadensis. Next base: position 18,048,363 of record NC_057418.1, on the reverse strand, counting down.
GGTTTTTATCTTTCAATTTGTTAATGTGGTGTATTACATTGATTGATTTGCGGATATTAAAGAATCCTTGCATTCCTGGGATAAAGCCCACTTGGTCATGGTGTATGATTTTTTAATATGTTGTTGGATTCTGTTTGCTAGAATTTTGTTAAGGATTTTTGCATCTATGTTCATCAGTGATATTGGCCTGTAGTTTTCTTTTTTTGTGACATCTTTGTCTGGTTTTGGAATTAGGGTGATGGTGGCCTCATAGAATTAGTTTGGAAGTTTACCTTCTTCTGCAATTTTCTGGAAGAGTTTGAGTAAAATAGGTGTTAGCTCTTCTCTAAATTTTTGGTAGAATTCAGCTGTGAAGACATCTGGTCCTGGGCTTTTGTTTCCTGGAAGATTTCTGATTACAGTTTTGATTTCCTTGCTTGTGATGGGTCTGTTAAGATCTTCTATTTCTTCCTGGTTCAGTTTTGGAAAGTTATACTTTTCTAAGAATTTGTCCATTTCATCCAAGTTGTCCATTTTATTGGCATAGAGCTGCTGGTAGTAGTCTCCAATGATCCTTTGTATTTCAGTGCTGTCTGTTGCGATCTCTCCATTTTCATTTCTAATTTTGTTAATTTGGTTCTTCTCTCTTTGTTTCTTAATGAGTCTTGCTAATGGATTGTCAATTTTGTTTATTTTTTCAAAAAACCAGCTTTTACCTTTTTGATTTTTGCTATGGCCTCTTTAGTTTCTTTTGCATTTATTTCTGCCCTAATTTTTAAGATTTCTTTCCTTCTACTAACCCTGGGGTTCTTCATTTCTTCCTTCTCTAGTTGCTTTAGGTGTAGAGTTAGGTTATTTATTTGGTTTTTTTCTTGTTTCTTGAAGTAAGCCTGTAATGCTGTAATGCTTCCCCTTAGCACTGCTTTTACAGTGTCCCATAGGTTGTGGGTTGTTGTGTTTTCATTTTCATTCATTTCTATGCATATTTTGATTTCTTTTTTGATTTCTTCTATGATTTGTTGGTTATTCAGAAGCGTGTTATTTAGCCTCCATATGTTTGAATTTTTAACAATTTTTTTCCTGTAATTGAGATCTAATCTTACTGCACTGTGGTCAGAAAAGATGACTGGAATGATTTCAATTTTTTTGAATTTTCCAAGACCAGGTTTATGGCCCAGGATGTGATCTATTCTGGAGAAGGTTCCGTGTGCACTTGAGAAAAAGATGAAGTTGATTGTTTTGGGGTGAAATGTCCTATAGATATCAATTAGGTCTAGCTGGTCCATTGTGTCATTTAAGGTTTGTGTTTCCTTGTTAATTTTCTGTTTAGTTGATCTATCCATAGTTGTGAGTGGGGTATTAAAGTCTCCCACTATTATTGTGTTACTATTAATTTCCTCTTTCATACTTGTTAGCATTTGCCGTACATATTGCAGTGCTCCTATGTTGGGTGCATATATATTTATAATTGTTATATCTTCTTCTTGGATTGATCCTTTGATCATTATGTAGTGTCCTTCTTTGTCTCTTTTCACAGCCTTTATTTGAAAGTCTATTTTATCTGATATGAGTATTGCGACTCCTGCTTTCTTTTGGTCTCTGTTTGCATGAAATATTTTTTTCCAGCCCTTCACTTTTAGTCTGTATGTGTCTCTTGTTTTGAGGTGGGTCTCTTGTAGAAGCATATACAGGGGTCTTGTTTTTGTATCCATTCAGCCAATCTTTGTCTTTTTGTTGGGGCATTCAACCCATTTACATGTAAGGTAATTATTGATAGGTGTGGTCCCGTTGCCATTTACTTTGTTGTTTTGGGTTCATGTTTATACAACCTTTCTGCATTTCCTGTCTAGAGAAGATCCTTTAACATTTGTTGAAGAGCTGGTTTGGTGGTTCTGAATTCTCTCAGCTTTTGCTTGTCTGTAAAGCTTTTGAATTCTCCTTCATATCTGAATGAGATCCTTGCTGGGTACAGTAATCTAGGTTGTAGGTTATTCTCTTTCATTACTTTAAGTATGTCCTGCCATTCCCTTCTGGTCTGGAGGGTTTCTATTGATAGATCAGCTGTTATCCTTATGGGAATCCCTTTGTGTGTTATTTGTTGTTTCTCCCTTGCTGCTTTTAATATTTGTTCTTTGTGTTTGATCTTTGTTAATTTGATTAATATGTCTTGGGGTGTTTCACCTTGGGTTTATCCTGTTTGGGACTCTCTGGGTTTCTTGGACTTGGGTGTCTATTTCCTTCCCCATTTTAGGGAAGTTTTCAGCTATTACATCCTCGAGTATTTTCTCATGGCCTTTCTTTTGTCTTCTTCTTCTGGGACTCCTATGATTTGAATGTTGGGGCGTTTCACATTGTCCCAGAGGTCCCTGAGGTTGTCCTCATTTCTTTTGATTCTTTTTTCTTTTTTTCTCTCTGCTTCATTTATTTCCACCATTTTATCTTCTACCTCACTTATCCTATCTTCTGTCTCTCTTATTCTACTCTTGGTTCCCTCCAGAGTGTTTTTGATATCATTTATTGCATTATTCATTTTTAATTGACTCTTTTATTTCTTCTAGGTCTTTATTAAACATTTCTTGCATCTTCTCAATCTTTGTCTCCAGGCCAATTATCTGTAACTCCATTTTGTTTTCAAGATTTTGGATCATTTTTATTATCATTATTCTAAATTCTTTTTCAGGTAGATTCCCTATCTCCTCCTCTTTTGTTTGACTTGGTGGGCATTTTTCATGTTCCTTTACCTGTTGGGTATTTCTTTGCCTTTTCATCTTGTTTAGATTGCTGTGTCTGGAGTGGGCTCTGTATTCTGGAGGTCTGTGGTTCCTTTTTATTGTGGAGGATTTACCCAGTGGGTGGGGTTAGACGATTGGCTTGTCAAGGTTTCCTGGTTAGGGAAGCTTGCGTCGGTGTTCTGGTGCGTGGAACTAGATTTCTTCTCTCTGGAGTGCAATGGAGTGCCCAGGAATGAGTTTTGAGATGGGTCTGTGTGTTAGGTGTGACCTTGGGCAGCCTGTATGTTGACGTTCAGGGCTATGTTCCTGCGTTGCTGGAGAATTTGTGTGGTATGTCTTGCTCTAAAACTTATTGGCTCTTGGGTGGTGGTTGGTTTCAGTGTAGGTATGGAGGCTTTTGGACAGTCGCTTATTACTTAAAGTTCCATGTAGTCAGGAGTTTTCTGGTGTTCTCAGGTTTTGGGCTTAAGTCTCCTGCCTCTGGATTTCAGTTTTATTCTTCTGGTAGTCTCAAGACTTCTCCAACTATACAGCACTGATAATAAAACTAGGTTAATGGCGAAAAGATTCTCCCCCATGAGGGACACCCAGAGAGGTTCACAGAGTTACATGAAGAGGAGGAGAAGGAGGAGGGAGATAGAGATGAGCAGGAGGAGAAAAAGGGGGACTCAAGAGGAGAGAGACAGATCTACACAGTTGTCTGTTCCCAAAGTGTTCTCCGTAGCCCAGACACCCACATAGATTCACAGAATTGGGTTGGGAAGAGAAGGGGAAAGGAGGAAATAGAGGTGTTCTGAGGTAGAAAACAGAGTCAAGATTGGGAGAGAATAATCAACACACTCCTGAATAAAAATGGGAACTGAATATTGGATTCTTAAATGTCCACAATTTATATCATATACTGAAAAACAAAGATTAAAAATCTAGAGTAGAGGTTAGACTCTTAAAAATACAATATTAAAAACAAAAACCGAAACACACAAAAAAATTTTAGAAATATGTATGAAGTTCAGTTTAAAAATAGGGCTTCTCTTTTTTTTTTGTAAGGTTATAGTGTAATGAAAATGAAAATTAAGGAGTAGTAGAGGAGTACTAGAGGACTTTAAAAGGAAATAAGAGAAAAAGAAAAATAGAAAATAGAAGAGAAAAAGAAAAAAAACAAGAAAAAAAATTTTCCTAATTAAAAAAATTGTAAAAATCTATGAAAATTAAAGTTAAGGAGTAATGGGGGAGTATTAGGGAATTTTAAAAGAAAATAAAAGAGAAAAAATAAAAAAGAAAAAATAAAAAAAATTTTTTTTTTTTTACTTAAAAAAAAAAAGTAAAAATATATCTAGGAAATTCTTTGGAACTGTTGCGGTCAGTGTGGGTTCGGCTCAGTTTCAGATAGCTCCTCGTTCCAGCTTACACTTCTCAATATCTACAGGCCCCTTCTGGTGTAGTTGGTGTTATCTACAGGGGTTTTAATCTGTTGCACCGGTCCCTTCTGAAGCGGTTCCCTTTGTTTATTTGGCTTCTGTTTGCCGGTCTCTTCAGTGCCTAATTTCCTCCCTGACTCAGGCAGGTGGAGGTGGCCTCTTACTCAGGTTGCTAGTTCCGTCGCGCGGGGAGGGGCTGGCGCTGCTTTCTCCGTCTACACTGCTCAGGCTCCCGGCTGCTCTATATGGAGCACGCCCCGCGCTGTACCCGGTTCCAGCCCTCCGGTGTTCCACAAAAGCGCGGGACAAAAAGCTGCGCCTGCTCTTTGTGCCTTCCCCGTCTGAGCAGCTCAGGCAGCCAGGGGCTTGATGGGCGCACTCTCCCCGGGTGCGACACGCCTTCTCCCCTCCACGGTCCCAGCCTCAGTTTCTGCAGGCGCCAGTCGGGTGCGTGCACCTTCTGCCTCCGCGTCCGCAGCCCCAGTCCCCTCCCGCGCCGGTCGGGTGCCTGCGCCCTGTCTCCCCGCGACCCTCCCGGTGGAATCTCAGGAGGTCTTTGATTAGAAATTGGAGGCCTGTTTGCAGTGCGGTAGGGGATGCAGTCCTTGGGGCCGAGCCTGCCCCTTTCACCTCCCCCCTGCCTCCTGCCTCCTGCCTCCGGCGGGGCTGGGCCGGTCCGCAGCCTGCGAGCTCTTCTCTGGACTTGCTCGGTCCCTTTGTTCTGCGAACGGCCGGCAGTGTGTTCGGGCGGTTAATTATCTCTCTCTCTCTTGCTATCCCACAGTTTAAGTTGGTAACTCACAAAAGCTCCCTCCGATTGCCCTCAGGGCACTCAGGCCTGGTCCTTACCCTCAGCAATGCCGCCCGCTCCTCTCCGTTCCGCCCCCACTTGCTGGTGGCGGATGTGGGCGTCTGGGGTACTTTTCTGCTGGGAGTTGCTTTTAGGCACGTAATCTGCGGGTTTTATTTATTCTTCCCCTCCCAGTCAGGTTGCCCTCTGAGATTCAAAGACTTCCCCCAGACCCGCCAGTGCGAGGGTTTCCTGGTGTTTGGAAACTTCCTCTATTAAGACTCCCTTCCCGGGACGGATCTCCATCCTTAGCTCTTTTGTCTCTCTTTTTATCTGTTATATTTTGTCCTACCTCCTTTCGAAGACAATGGGTTGCTTTTCTGGGCGCCTGATGACCTCAGCTAGCGATCAGAAGTTATTTTGTGAAGTTTGCTCTGCGTTCAATTATTCTTTTGATGAATTTGTAGGAGAGAAAGTGGTCTCCTGGTCCTATTCCTCCGCCATCTTGGCTCCTTCCCCCCACAAGTGCTTTTGATAAGCAGCTGACTTGGAAGACCACTGTAAGAGATTCTGCAGGTGACATATTTCAAACTGTACCTGCATCCCGTTTTATGTTCATCTTTCTGCCTCTGCAGTCAGTTTGGTTCCTTGGCATTTCGGTGGCTTCTACAGGTCTAACTCCACTGCATCCCTTCTCGATTCATTCTTTCCTCCACGCTGCTGTCTTCCTAAAGCACAGATTCGATAATGTCCCATATGTGACTGAATATTCTTTGACAATTTCTTATTTCCTATAAAATGAGTCTAAACTTCTAGTATGACCTTTCAGTTTCCTCAAAATCTGGCAATTATTTACTTTAAAAAATTTACTTTGCCTGTACTTTCCTGCTATTTCCTAAAAACAATCTAAGTTTCAGTCCACCTAGATGCTCATTTTCTCCCAATATTTTATGCACCTCTTTGTTAGTGCTGTATCCGTTTTTTTTTTTTTTAATTTCTGTTTAAACCATAGCAGTCTCAGATCTGTAACAAACCATGCTGCAATATTCCATTGGCTTTGGGGAAATAATATGAAAACCAGTTAGAGGTAACTTCTTTAAGGAAAAGGGAATGGCAAACCACTTCAGTATTCTTGCCTTGAGAATCCCAGGAACAGTATGAAAAGGCAAAATGATGTGACACTGAAAGATGAACTCCTCAGGTCAGTAGGTGCCCAATATGCTACTGAAGAGCAGAAAAATAGCTCCAGAAGGAATGAAGAGGCTGAGACAAAGCAGAAACAACACCCAGTTGTGGATGTGTCTGGTGGTGAAAGTAAAGTCTGATGCTGTAAAGAACAATATTGTATAGGAACTGGGAATTTTAGGTCCATGAATCAAGGTAAATTGGAAGTGGTCAAACAGGAGATGGCAAGAGATATAAATTTAGATTACTTAACTTCTTTCAATAATTTATATTTATTATAAAACTATTAGCACAACAAATGACTATATAATATAAAATTGTTGAATCTATCTAAAAAAACCTTCTGATTCATGCATAACACACACACCTGCATATACATACTTCTTTGAGTTAGGAACATAGGGGATTATTATCTTACTCGCTAAGGGGTGTCTGTCATGGTCCATTGATGGCATTTCTAGGTGAGCTTGCTTTCTTTTTCTCTGGCAACTGGCTAGGTCATCAGTGTTGATTAGATTCAGTAGAAAGGTTTTCATTTTAGAGCTTCTGATCAGAGACTTAACATTAGCATAGGCAGAGGGAACAAACCATACACATCTCTCCTGCTAGAGCAAGTGTTACTGAGCTATGAAAATAGCATGGTTTAGTGAACTCATATATCTTGGTCACCTACTTATTTAACCTCTATGCAGAGTACATCATGTAAAATGCCAGGCTGGATAAATCACAAGCTTGAATCAAGATTTTCAGGAAAAATAACAACCTCAAATATGCAGATGATACTACTTTAATGGCAGAAAGTGAAGAGCCTCTTGATGAGGGTGAAAAGGAGAGTGAAAAAGCTGCCTTAAAACTCAACATTCAAAAAATAAAGATCATGGCATCTAATCCCATCACTTCATGGCAAATAGATGGGGGAAAAGTGGAAAGAGTGGCAGATTTTATTTTCTTGGGCTCCAGAATCACTGCAGATGGTGACTGAAGCCATGAAATTAAAAGATGCTTGTTCCTTGAAGGAAAGCTATGGCAAAACTAGAGAGCATATTTAAAAAAAATATATATGTCACTTTGTTGACAATGGTCTGTATAGTCAAAGCTGTAATTTTTTCAGTAGTCATATAAGGATATGAGAGTTGGAGCATAAAGAAGGCTGAGCACTGAAGAATCAATGCTTTTGAACTGAGGTGCTGGAGAAGACTCTTGAGAGTCCCTTGGGCTGCAAGGAGATCAAACAGGTCAATTCTAAAGGAAATCAATCCTGAATATTCATTGGAAGGTCTGATGCTGAAACTGAAACCCCAACACTTTGGCCACCTGATGCAAAGAGTTGACTCACTGGAAAAGTCCCTGATGCTGGGAAAGATTGAGGGCAAAAAGAGAAGAGGACGACAGAGGACGAGATGGCTGGATGGCATCACTTACTCAATGGACATGAGTTTGAGCAAACTCCATGAGCTTGTGCAGGACAGGGAAGCCTGGCATGCTGTAGTCCTTGGGGTCGCAAAGAGTTGATGTGACTTAGCAGCTGAACTACAACATGTTCATCATATATGCAATTAGTGCATATGCTGGTTCTGTTACCCCCACTCAACTTGTTGTAGGTTTAACATATGTGTAAGTAAGGCAGCAATGATGATTGATAATGGATATAATTTGCATTTATCTAGCTCTGGTAGCCCCACCCACATAGTTATAGTTTTGTGTATATGTAGATTAAGTAACCCTGCCATGTGATGAGAGTAACCCTGCCATATCTTATGAGATATGGTATCCTTCCCTGAACACAGGCAGCCTCTATGAGTTTCTACTGATAAAGTGCTGTATCCAGAAGTAGGACTTGGAGTCATCACTCATACTTACAAACATTCTAAATATCTTTTCTTGGTCTACTTGTTTAATACATACTCATTTTTATTTCCCATTTATGAAACATACATATTTCAAGCCCTCTAGCCTTCTCTGATAGATTTTCCTTTTATTTATTTAGCTGTGCTGGGTCTTAGTTGGGTCATGCAAACTCTTAGTTGTGGCACATGGGATTTAGTTCTCTGACCAGGGATCAAACCCAGGTCCCCTGCACTGGGAGCGTCTTAGCCACAGGACTACCTGGGAAGTGCCTAACCTTTCTTTTTGATATTTAAGTAAAGTTGCTTGAATCCCCATCCCACATACTGAGGGATCTGACCTCTTTCCTCTGTGTAACCGAGAACCACTTTTTCTCAGCTTATTTGAAACAGTTGGGGGTATGGTAGATGATTATTGTTTACCGATATCTACATCCTTTCCATGTGGGAGATTGTTCTTCTTTGCCCTGTTGAAGATGTATACCTTTGTTATGTGGCTTGCTTTGGGCAATGAAGTGTAAGAAGAAATGATGTAGGTCACTTCCTGTTGCTTTGCCTTACTTTTTTCTGTCTGACAAGAGATTACTATTGATATTCCAAAAAATGGTTCCTCTTTCTGAAGGTCCCAGCGCAGAGATGACGACAACATGAAGGAGAGTCCTTGCTTAGCCAATCTATAATGAGCTCTAGCACAGGAGAGAGGCAGACCTTTGCTTTTCTATGCCACTGAAAACTTGGAGTTGCCCGTTATCACAGTGTGTGAACGTGTGTGTGTGTGTGTGTGTGTGTGTGTGTGTGTGTGCATGCTGTCCCTTCAGTCATGTGTGACTGTTGCAACCCCATGGACTGTAGCCCACGAGGCTCCTCTGTCCATGGGATTCTCCAGGCAAGAATACTGGGGTGGGTTGCCATGCCCTCCTCCTGGGGATCTTCCCGACCCAGGGATTGAACCTGCATCTCCTGCGGCTCCTGCATTGCAGGCGGATTCTTTAGCCCTGAGCCACCAGGGAAACCCCAGTAGGGTTCTACTTTAATCTATATTCCTGAAATCCCTTGGAAATGTTTGAGAAGACCAGATAATCTCTGAGCCTCACTTTTCTCATCTATGAAGGGCAGGTGTTGGTCAAGGGTGGAGATAGAGGCTCTTTTCAGAAGGAACTGCGTGGTGTCAGCACCAGAGGACTGAGGACCAGCAGCCCCGAGCTCTGGTGTTTGCTTGGCTGCTGGATAAATATCGGACTCTGTCAAGTCACGTAATCTGCTGGAACCTCAGACTCAGGAAGAGAGGCACTCGCATGTTTGTCTATCCCACTAGGTTTTTTTTTTTTTTTTGAGAAATAATATCTTTGAAAGTACTTTTAAAATTGTTAAGCTCTATTGTTCCAGTTAAAAAGTGGTATGAAATTCTTGCTTTCTTTTCAAATTCGAAGATTTTATTTCTATCTTAATTCCACTGGGTGGCAGTATTTCACTTGCACGCTACTATAATTTTATAGTTTTTATGTAATCTCATAGAAAAGAATTGAATCACCATTTCATTTTCTCTCAACCTTATTTCCACCCTTTCCCATCCCATGCACTCCCTTCCAAAATAATTCTGAGAATCTGTTACCATTTGTTTAAAAGTGATTGAATGACATAAATGTGAGGACAGTCACTAAAACTTAGCAATTTATCCAGAGCTTTTGGAACCCTGGTTTGATCCCTGGGTTGAGAAGATCCCCTGGAGAAGGGAATGGCTACCCACTCCAGGATTCTGTCCTGGAGAATCTCATGGACAGAGGAGCCTGGCGAGCTATGGTCCATGGGGTTGAAAAGAGTTGGACATGTCTGAAGGACTAACACTTTGCTTCTTTTGGGAAGAAGCCTTAGATAGCTTAACTTAGCTCAGATGTAGTTAAATTACTTTGACGTAGGTAATTAAAATCAGTTAAAAATCACCTACAAATATCTTGCTGTTGGCTTCTTTTGTGAGTGCTTTAACAATTATTTTTTTAAATAAACTCATATAGACATTTTTGACTGATAATACCACTGATGCTAGTTTTATCCTATGTACCCTAAGATAATAAAGTTGTTATGCTGAATCCTTTGATGTCTATGATGTGTTTGTGAAACACACTGTCAGCGTTCTGAATCAGTTTACCTTGTGTCAGAATTTCTTAGAAAATTAATTCTACAAGATCAGTTCAATAGGAAAAGTGCACTTGTAATGCTTGATAAGTTATTCCTGGCTGACTTCTTTTGATGTTAAGGCTTCCATATAAGGGATGGTTGGCTCCCCAGGGGGCTCAGTGATAAAGAATCTGCCTGCAATGCAGGAGTCACAGGTTCCATCCCTGGGCCGGGAGGTCCCCTGGGGACGGGAATGGCTACCCACTCCAGTATTATTACCTGGGAAATTCCATGGACAGAAGAGCCCTGCGGGTTACAGTCCATGGAGTCACAAAGGAGTCAGATACGACTTAGCACCTAAACAACAACAACAAAGTGATGGTCTAGGTCTTCTTGAGTTGTCTATCCATGTAGCATGAAAAAAATCAAGATTCTTTAGCAACATAATGGATTGCTAGTTTCCACTTGGAAGGAGACCATCAATGCAATTTCTAAACTGCCTTAATCACTGCATTCTATATAAGAGAAAGTAAAAGCTGTTTAAAAGTTGCTTGTAAAATGGTGTAAATAGGGAAATCTATTTTTAAATGGCTGACATTTGATAGAAAATTAAAATTTTAATTGCTTTATGTCAAATAAATTTTTGCTCTTTTCAATGAGGAAAAAAGCAATGATAGAAAGATAGATGTTTAAACATGAATTGATTTGCTAAAAGGAATTTCATTTCCTTCTCTTATGGTCATAATTATGAATCATATTTCCTCTCTTATATACAGAATAGTGATAAGCTATTTGCACTGTGTGCATGAACACACACAATTTTTTCTTTTTTTGTGGAAGATAATCCATAGCTTTTTTATTGATTCTCAAAAGAATTTATGACTCCAAAAATTTAAAAAAAAAACTCTGGCATTTCATCATCATTACATATTTTAAAGTAGGTTTAAAATTTTTTTAGAATTTTTGCTTCATAAAATATCAATTCTCATTTATACAAATGGAAAAAATGGAGGAACGGTGTATCTTAGTTAAGGATTTTGTAGCTCAGATGGTAAAGAATCTGCCTGAAATGTGGGAGACCTGGGTTCAATTCCTGGGTCAGGAAAATCCCCTAGAGAAGGAAATGGCAACCCACTCTGGTATTCTTGCCTGGAGAATTCCATTGTCAGAGGAACCTGGTGGGCTACAGTCCATGGAGTCACAAAGAGTCAGACATGACTGAGATATTAACATTTTCACAGATTAGAAAGTGACTGAATGGCTAACAGATTAGTTAAATGGATTCATTGCAAGTTGTACGACTGACCTAAAGTACTCTGATTGATAAGCCAGTAGGACCATGAGAGTAAGTGCAACTGGCATTTCACAAGTCACTTTATTCTAGGTCCTTTCCTGCTAAATCTCTTTATTAGTAATTTAGGAAGCATGCTTGTCACACTTGCTGAAGAGAGAAAACGGGGAAAGTGTTGCTATTTCATTTGAGAGAAACATTATTCAAAATATTAAGTCCCCAAAATAGGAATAAACCAACAAGAAATTAATAAAAGTCAAGCCTTATGTGTGCATTAATAAATTATTTGGTAAAAATAATAGAGGCCTAGAGAATTTGTCTTGAGAACCATTCAAAGTGAAAAGATTTGGGAGTTCCAATTAGTTCTGATTTTAGGAAGAAGTTAGTATCGTTTGATAAGAGATTGGTCAGAGTTTGTAAACCAGCTGAGGTGCTGGAAAAAAATCATTCATCTTATCTTTGCAACATGTAGATCTGAACAAAGCTGTTGTTAAAAAATTTTGAGCTTATTTTTGAGGTATACCTGTTTTGCATCTCAGTGACCAGTTTTGCAAACAGACTAAGGGTGGAAGAGATAGAAGAGTGATAATGAAGTGTTCCTACCGAGTTGTTATTGAACAGCTGCCATGGTAGGTACTGCGCTGAATCCTTCAGATGGATCACTTAATTGAATTCTCTCAGAACAATCCTATGAGGTAGGTAGTACCACTCTCCCTTTTCCACAAATGAGAACACAGAGGCACAGATTGCTTAAATGACTTCTTATTACTGTTTACAAGTAGTGGATAGTATAACTTGGAATGCAGTCTGAGTTTGAACGTAAAGTCCATACACCATCTTACTGCTATGATATCCTCCTGTCCAGGGGAATAGTAATATGGAGCCGACAGAGGAGAGTTACAACAGAGTGCACACTATTGTTACAAGGTGGAGGCTGGTAAAGAAAAGCAAAAAATGAATCTGATATGATGACTTCATTTAAAGTTGTTTTTTTCCGCCCCGCCCAGTGGGCCACTGAAGGCGGATACCAAACTGTAGCCCCTGAAGAATGAATAGGGAAATGAGGGTATTTATTGAGAACTGGGACAATTAGAAGGAAAATGAGGTTGTCAGAGATGATGGTGGGGCAGAGACTAAGGGGAAACTGGAAGAGGAGGGATTTGGGGAGGTTTAAGGCTAGGAGATTCCCTGGTAGCTCAGGGGTAAAGAACCTGCCTGCCAACGCAGGAGATGCGAGAGATGCAGGGTGGAACCCTGCGTCGGGAAGATAACCTGGAGAAGGAAATGGCAACCTGCTCCAGTATTGCCTGGAAAATTCCATGGTTAGAGGAGTCTGGTGGGCCACAGTCCGTGGAGTCACAAAGATTCGGACACGACTGAGAGCACGTGCTTACAAGGCTAGGCATAGAAGAAGGAGAGTCTGTGTTGTAGCAAAGAGGTTCTGTTAGCACAAGACAAACACAATCAAGAATTAGAGAGCCTATATTCTTTCTATTTTTTTTAAGGGTGGGTTGTGGGCAATTTTCAAGTTTTTAAAATATATTAAAATGCTTTTAGTTTTATTGTCAACTTATTTAAAAATAATTTACAAATAAAAATTTAATGCATTAGGTACTTTTGAATTAAATCAAGGAGATACATGAGATACCACAAGAAATTTGGTCTATCTTCTGAGGTGATTTGCTGGCGAAAGATGATGTGTTTCAACCCATTACCATCACCCTCAGCAGCCTAATTAGCATTTGTTTTTCCCCATTTTCTCAGGATACCAGAAATCCTTATTTGTTTTGGTAGCAATGGAATCAGTCATTATTACTCTAATCAGTAGGGTACTCTTATTCATCTTGGTTAACAATCGGTCTAAGGATGTCCATGTTGCCTAGTTCTAGCTAATGAGATGTAAGAGGTCTTTTGGGTGAGGCTCCCAGGAAAGCGCTCAGTTTTCTCATGAAAAGGAACCAGGGGCTCTTCACTCTTTTTCATGACTAGTAGAGCGTCACCCTTTGAACATAAGTTGACAGGCATGACAGCAAAGTCAATGTGTCAGGGATGGCAAAGCATTTAGAAGGTACTTGGTATTTCACCAGTTCTGCACTGCCAGGCTTTGTATCTTTTGTTACATAAGAGATCTATGTGTATTTATTGAAGTCTCTGTTAGTTTTTCTGTTGCTTACAGTCAGACATAAGACTCAGAGAAGCAAAAATCTTCATCTGTTTTTCATACATGTGTAGTTTATAGCTTTGGTAAATTTTAAGAAAATCTCTCTAACTTATTCTCTTTTATTTTTACAACTTATAATGTCTCATTAAAAAGGTTTTAATCTGGCTTATCAATTTCAGGAACAATTTAGTGTTTAAAAACATTAGGCCACTCTACCCTTTATTTCAAGTAGCTGTTTATTTCTAATTTCTTCTCAGTAACTAGAGCAGTGCTTATGTGATGTTTACATTAGCTGTATCTCTATCATGTAAAAAAAATATTTTTGTCATGAAAGAAACTAAAGCATGAAGCCACAGAGGTGGTTTTCACATCGGACCTAGATCAGTTCAAGGGACTGTCTCATTAAACCATTTAGTCCACTTTCTAGAAAATCTTAATTGCAGAGAGATTTCATGCCAAAGCATTGACTTACTTTGAAACTACTGAAATGCCTGTGCACTGCGTGAGCTGGGTCAGGACAGAGTTGAACGTAAAACAATCCTCAGTGTTTTTCAGAGTTCCTGGGATGAAGATGACTATTTTGAGTTCTCTGTATCTAAACGTGGGACATTTGAGATATGGTTCCTAGGGAAGGTATTGCCTTCTGCCTCAGCATTGTTTGACTTAAAGTTCACAAAGATAGGGGCTTCCCAGGTAGTGCCAGTGGTAAAGAACCCACCTGCCAATGCAGGAGACATAAGAGACGCAGGTTCCTTCCTTGGGTTGGGAAGATCCCCTGGAGGAGGGCATGGCAACCCGCTCCAGTATTCTTGCCTGGAGAATCCCATGGACAGAGGAGCCTGGCGGGCTACATTCCACAGCGTCTCAAAGAGTCGGACACGACTGAAGTGACTTAGCACGCACGCACAAAAAATAGGTGACATGTGAGAGCTTTTGTCGTGGGCTTCAAGGTATGTCAAAGGAAGTAGTGAAATTCGGTTGAAAGCATTTGCTTCATATATTGAGTCTAATATTAATGTAAATGCTTTATTTTTATAGTGTAACTTGGATTTGTGTTCAGACAATGAAAGGCAATGAAATTTCTAGTCAAGTCTGAGTGCTATGGAAAGAAAAATTGACCTGACAATTTAACAACAACAAACGTCTAGACACTTCTATAAAAATTGTTTCAATGGCAGTGGGAAAATCAACATTAAAAATTATTAGAGCAATCACATAAAAATATATTAAATACATGAATAAACATCACTGCATGTGACATAGAAAGTAAATGCAGTATGTAGAAATATGTCCAATTATGCAGAGATGGAGCATTTTAATATTTGGATCTTCTTGTTTAATCCCTTGAGTCATGGCATAATTAGCTACCACAAGATCTGATCACTTCAAATCAGGTGGTCAAATCTTTTGGCTTCTCTCTAGATTACCATCACATTAAATGAATTATTAATATTCAGTCTTGGTGCTTGAGTCAAGCCTATTAAGAACAATCTAAGTTTCAGATTTTCTCCAAAAATTATATAAAATGAAGAGCTTTGTTGTTGTATTTAATTTTAAATGGAAGCATAATTGCCTAGTAATGCCATTTTGGGGATGTTTTTAAAGAGAATCTTCAATCTTTGTGATGCTTTTCATTTTAAGATGTGCGCATCCTTATGAATCACTAATTCATAGAAATCATCTGTAATAAAAAAGGAAGTCTGGCTTCCTAAATAATGGTTAGAAAACTGGTAATTCTCTTTTCTGCTTTTCCAAGTCATGAAATCTGGTTGTTTTATACTGCTTGGTTTAGAATTTGGAAAGTATTATGAACCCCCTACAAGTCCATATTTTGTTCTCACTCTACCCACTAAAATAGACATTTGTTCTTGTTATCTATTTCCTGCTTTAAATCATACTCATTGATACATTGTTGTGGCTAGTTAAGTATCTAAAGCATCCAGTATTGTCATCTTTGTTATGTATCTAAAGCATCTGATATTGTCATTACAGTTTGTGATCCATCCTCTTTATCACAAAACCTTTCTCACTAGATGTAGCTCACACGGATACTCCATTTTCAGTCTTCTGTATCCATGTGAAAAGTGAAAGTGAAAGTCTCTCAGTCATGTCTAACTGTTTGTGACCCCATGGACTATAGAGTCCTTGGAATTCTCTAGGCCAGAATACTGAGTGTGTAGCCTTTCCCTTCTCCAGGGGATCTTCCCAACCCAGGGATTGAACCCAGGTCTCCCACATTGCAGGTGGATTCTTTACCATCTGAGCCACCAGGGAAACCCATGTACACATCATAAATCTATCATAGTTTCCTTTCCTAGTGAGCCAATTGCTCTTTAGAATACATCCCCACATTGCATTCCAGTCATAATGAATGGAAAATGTTCCTGAGGATTAAGCTTATTTGCAGTCCTTGAATAGTCTGCTTATGTATCAGTGTCTTAGGTAGTTTTAAAATTATTTTCATCATTTAGGTTAGTTTTGTTTCATTCACAAATTGCTTTGTGTAACTGTTGTCTAATCAACAATAATCTATTCATTGTGAGAATCATGTTGTAAATTTCATTTGTCTACTTCAGTTTACCCCAGGACTAGATATACAACTATCTCTCAATAATACTTGGATAGTCCATTAACTGAATTAAACTCTAGAATATTTCATATATGTGAGTGCATTCATCTGCTTGAGCTGCTATAACAATATACCATTGACTGGGTGGATTAAATGACAGAAATTTATTTTCTCACTGTTCTGAAAGAAGTCCCAAATCAGAGGGCCAGCAGATTTGGTTTCTGGAGAGAACTCTTTTCCTGTTTTGCAGATGGCTGGCTTCTTGGGATGTCCTCACACAGCCTTTCCTCAATGCCTGCGTGGAGAGAGATTCTGGTTTCTCTTTCCCTTCTTAGAAGGGCACCAGTCCTGTTGGTTTAGGACTCCACCCTTATGTTCTCATTTAACCTCAATTCCCTAACAGCCCTGTATCCAGAGAAAGTCACTTTGGGGGTTAGAGTTTCAACATTTAAATTTTGGGGATACCTAATTTTGTTCGCAATGAAGAGATATTAAATTATTAGCAGATCTTTTAGGAAAAGAACTATTGAATTTTGCTTTGCCCATAACCATTTTTTAATTATATTTCTTCAACCTAGCTTGATCTAAACCTCGATTTAATCATGGAAAATTTCCCTCCTAATATTCTGCTCTGCATGGTTTGGCAGGTGTTAATTAAGTTTTTCTTTAAAATTCTTAGCTGGAACTGATCAAGGCTCTTTGGGGAGTTTTACCTAAAAGATCCCCTCTGGAGGCCTGGCAGAGAGTGAATCCAAGGCTAAGCTTTATTAATCACTCCTGCTGTTCCCGTTTTTTGCATACCTTAAGCTCAGCTTTAAGAGGACCAACACATTACACCTGCCTAATAAACAACTGTCTAAAGACTTTTGTTGATTGTCTCATAGAATTTGAAACATAAGTGAATAGTCTTAAGTCTGATTATTAGCGAGAACAAGTGAAGCCAGACCTATTACATACAAAGGTAGGAGCCCCCTAACTTGTGGTTCTGTCAAGTAACCATCTTAAGCTGAGTAGCTTATTTTGAAGGGTTAGACAAATTTACCTGTACAGATTTACAGAAAGGACGATGCTTAGATATTGCATTTCAGCTTACCATTTGCCATAAAAATATCAATCACCAATAATAATCAGTTGTCTTTAACTTGAAAGACAGTCACACACACATATACACATTTGCATTCATGTGCGTGCGCACACACACACACATACACACATACAAAGGAGTCAGATGTTTGATTCATTATCACAATCCTGTCACATTTAGTGTTTTCCTTTCTGTGCCTCCAAATTCTAGCCTCCTTAACAATAATATTCTCATGTCTAATGTAGAAAAGCCTTATTGTCTCTAAATCTAGTTCCTATTTTCAACATTGTGAAGTGTCTTTGTAGTCATTACTATAATTTTAAACCAAACTCTTGGAGCTCTTTCCTGAATTTGTGGAATTGTTTTGTATTGGATTTTTCCTTGGAGTTATTTTAGCTTTAACTTGTGGCATATCACTCTTGAGTATATAAACCTCCTATTATTTTAATGCAATATTGTTATACAGGAAGTGAACTTTCATCTACATACCTACCTGAATTGGTATAGAACTTTCTTCCTGCCCATAGATAGTCTTTGATTTCCTAATTTTCATTAGCCAGATTTCATTTTTTTTGCCATTAGCATGAAGTGTTGTCTACTTAACACTTTGCATTTAAGATTTTTGCATTCTATAATCAAATGAGATAAAAATCCTGTAAATAATAATATTCTTTCATAATTTTGTATTATTTATTATTTTCCTATTAACTTTTCTTGTTTTCTCTCTTAAAATTTTATTTTGTGGTGTGTACGCAGATTCTGAAAGCGACTATATAACTGCATAGGTTAGATATTAACTGTGATCTTCCTCCTCATGATACGTGTGTGTATCCCTGTTCTTGTAGATCGGGGAGTATGGAACGCTCTCTAAGATAACTGTGGAGAAGGGAAGATTTAAATCCTCTGGGTCTTCCTTACATCTGCTTCCCTGCTTCTGCCCTGCTTAGCAGATATAGCTTCTTGTTGCCCTGCTTATATTGCCCTGTTATACATCAAGTCAACATTGGCAAGAAATTAAGTTTTAAAATGAATTTTCACTAATGAACTATCCTCTCTCTCTCTCCATGCAAGAAATTTGTGTGTGAATGTAGTAGGTTATATTGAAGGTTGGGGTGGGGGGTTGGTGGGTAAAGAGGAATATTATAGAAGGACAAACAGCTTCAAATTAGGTATTAAAACACTTGCCTTTACCTGCTGTCTGGTGGTCTCATGACCAGTGTGTTTTGATTATCGACTTCACGTTACATAGTCTGCTAGCTGCATCTCCCCATCTCTCTTCTCTTTCTCCGGCTCGCCTCTCCTTCTCTTTCTCAGTCTTCACGTTTCTTTTCCCATCCTTTCCTTCTTTGATTGCACCCATGTCCTCTCTCCTGTGATGCAGTTCAGCTGTTTCCCACCACTACTCCTAAACTCAGCTATTTTCAACCATTGCCTGCTGCAATTTATCAAAGTGCTCAATTGGAACAAGATCCACTCTCTCAAAGAGGCAGTTGGTTGAACAAATTTTTTTTTTTTGCATTTTATTTTGTTTTGCTTTTGCCATTGGAATAGAATATCAAAATGCCAGAGCTGGTAATGATTATACCATGTTTATACAACTTTATGCACCAATAACTTCTGGAGTAGTAAGTAACAGATGGGCATGAGAACGATCTGATTTGGGTGAATTACTAGCTGAAATTAGAGATTAATGTGTTAGGTTCAAATTGATGTTCATGTGCTAGAAATAAAAACTGCAAGGTAATTAAACTCCAAAGAGGATAGATTCAAATAAAACAACATATGCAAAATAATTAGAATTTTAAGTAGAGTGCTATCCAATACATTTTTCTTGTCCCATATTTCAAACGTTCTGACTTTATAAAAAATAAAGTCATTTTAACTTGAACTTTCAAACTTACAGAACTATTTAAAAGAATGTGTTAGTCCAGAGTTTTAGATTTTTTGAGATTTCTTACTTCTCTGGCTTTAATTGGAATGCCAGAAAGCAGTCCTCTTACTCCTTTACATTCATTCACTTTATTTTAATTTACGTGATTTGCCTCAATAAACAAATAACATTATGGCCAAGTCTGCTCTAAGGGAATAGGCATTTATTGTTTATTAAATGAATCCTTTTCTACTTTTCTGCCAATAACACAGGTTAGTTTATCCTGACTTAGTGCATTGTTTGTATATTTATTTATTCAAAATTAATGCTAATAAGTGAATGACAGTGGGCAGCTCCAATGGAACAGATAATTCACTCCTGCAGGCTTCCTTCTCATCCTACCCCAACCTTCAAAGAAGCCACAAAGTTACCTTTTAACCTTGATACAGCATAGCCAAGTGACACCTTCATGAG
This sequence comes from Cervus canadensis, assembly GCF_019320065.1. NCBI lineage: Eukaryota > Metazoa > Chordata > Mammalia > Artiodactyla > Cervidae > Cervus > Cervus canadensis. The sequence continues at coordinate 18,028,851 of NC_057418.1, read as the reverse complement.
GTAGAAGAGACCTGGAAAAGTTAGCTAAATCTCGAGGCATAAATGATCACAGTGCTAGTAAACAATAGCATGACATGGTTGGATGGCACCACCAGTGCGATGGACATGAAATTGGGCCAAGTCCAGGTGTTGAAAGACAGGGAGGCCTGGTGTGCTGCAGTACATGGGGTCGCAGAGAGTCTGACACAACTGGGCGACTGAACAACTACACATTGTACTCTTAAGCCGGTCCTATGGAACAAAAAGTGAATTGGAAACCTAAAAATTCTCTAGCCTATTTGGAAAAAACAGGCAAACCAAGATTTATTTATTTTTAAATGAAACTTTTTATTTTGAAGTAATTGCTTATTTGCACACAGTTGTAAGAAATAATATAGAAGGATTCTGAGTAACTTTTGCCATTTCTATCATTGGCAACATATTCACCACCAGGATCTCTCTTGTACTCTTTACAGCCTCACCTGATTTCTGCCTCCTCTACCCTCCAACCCCTGGCAACCACTAAACTGTTTTCCATCTCTATAATTTTTTTTTCAAGAATGTTATAAAAATGGTATTATATAGTATGCCTCTTGAGAAACCTGTATGCAGGTCAGGAAGCAACAGTTAGAACTAGACAGGGAACAACAGACTGGTTCCAAATAGGAAAAGGAGTACATCAAGGCTGTATATTGTCACCCTGCTTATTTAACTTCTATGCAGAGTACATCATGAGAAACACTGGGCTGGAGGAAGCACAAGCTGGAATGAAGATGCTGGGAGAAATATCAATAACCTCAGATATGCAGATGACACCACCCTTATGGCAGAAAGTGAAGAACTAAAGAGCCTCTTGATGAAAGTGAAAGAGGAGAGTGAAAAAGTTGGCTTAGAGCTCAACATTCAGAAAACTAAGATGATGGCATCTGGTCCCATCACTTCATGGCGAATAGATGGGGAAACGAAACAGTGGCTGACTTTATTTTTCTGGGCTCCAAAATCACTGCAGATGGTGATTGCAGCCATGAAATTAAAAGATGCTTACTCCTTGGAAGGAAAGTTATGACCAACCTAGACTGCATATTAAAAAGCAGAGACATTACTTTGCCAACAAAGGTCTGTCTAGTCAAGGCTATTGTTTTTCCAGTGGTCATGTATGGATGTGAGAGTTGGACCATAAAGAAAGCTGATCCCCGAAGAATTTATTCTTTTGAACTGTGGTGTTGGAGAAGACTCTTGAGAGTCCCTTGGACTGCAAGGAGATCCAACCAGTCCATCCTAAAGGAGATCAGTTCTGGGTGTTCATTGGAAGGACTGATACTGAAGCTGAAACTCCAATCCTTTGGCCACCTGATACAAAGAGCTGACTCATTTGAAAAGACCCTGATGCTGGGAAAAATTAAGGGCAGGAGGAGAAGGGGACGACAGAGGATGAGACGGTTGGATGGTATCACCAACTCGATGGGTTTGGGTGGACTCCTGGGGTTGGTGATGGACAGGGAGGCTTGGCGTGCTGCAGTTCATGGGATAGCAAAGAGTTGGAGATGACTGAGTGACTGAACTGAACTGATACAATATGTGGGACTGGCATTTTTTTCACTCAGCATAATGTTTTTGAGATTCACCCAGATTATTATATTATCAACAGGTCATTCCTTTTTTTTTTTTTTTTGACCAAATCATGGTGTGGACATACCATTTGTTATTCACTCATTGAAACACATTTTTATTGCTTTTTTGTGTGTTTTGATTTTTGTTTTGTAGATTGCACATGTAAGTGAGATCATTTAGTATCTGTCTGTCTCTTTCCATAATCCTTTCTGGTCAATCCAGATTGGATTGATACTTTGACCACCATATAATTTCTCTCCCTTATCTCTAGTGATTTTCTTTGTTTTCAGGTTCTAGTTTATATGATAATAATGTAACCACTTCTACTTTCTTTTTTTCTTTCCATTTATTTTTATTAGTTGGAGGCTAATTACTTCACAACATTGAAGTGGGTTTCGTCATACATTGACATGAATCAGCCATGGAGTTACATGTATTCCCCATCCCGATCCCCCCTCCCACCTCCCTCTCCACCCGATCCCTCTGGGTCTTCCCAGTGCACCAGGCCTGAGCACTTGTCTCATGCATCCCACCTGGGCTGGTGATCTGTTTCACTATAGATAATATACATGCTGTTCTCTCGAAACATCCCACCCTCGCCTTCTCCCACAGAGTCCAAAAGTCTGTTCTGTACATCTGTGTTTCTTTTTCTGTTTTGCATATAGGGTTATCGTTACCATCTTTCTAAATTCCATATATATGTGTTAGTATGCTGTAATGGTCTTTATCTTTCTGGCTTACTTCACTCTGTATAATGGGCTCCAGTTTCATCCATCTCATTAGAACTGATTCAAATGAATTCTTTTTAATGGCGGAGTAATATTCCATGGTGTATATGTCCCACAGCTTCCTTATCCATTCGTCTGCTGATGGGCATCTAGGTTGCTTCCATGTCCTGGCTATTATAAACAGTGCTGTGATGAACATTAATGCTTACATGGTGTATCTTTTTCTATACTTTTACTTTCCACTTGCCTGTTTAATCTGAAGTGAGTTTTTCCTAGACAGCAAATAGCTGGTTCACTAAAAAAAAAAAAAAACAAAAACCAAAAAGACTACTCTGAAAATCTCTGTATTTTAATGTGTTTTTAGACAGTTTATGTTTAATGAGATTATTGGTATATTAGGACTTAAGTTTGCTATTTCGTTTTCATTTGTTTATGGTCATTTTCTCTGTTTTGTTTTTTTCTGTTTCCTTTCTCTGCATTCTTATGCAAATATGGTTCATACTTAAACATTTTTTTAAAATTCCATTTTGATTTACCTACATTATACAAACATAACTTATCATAGATGACTGGTTTCATCATTTTGCCATATTAAATGAATTGGAGGAATCTTATTTCTTTGCCCTTCTCCATATAATTGCCTTACATATTTCCACTACATACATGTAGGACATCAGAGAGCACTGTAATATTTGTTAGAAACTCAAGAGAAGAAAGAAAATCTACTGTATTTACCCATTTGCTTATCATGTTCTTCCTTTCTGATGTTAAACAACTTCCTTTCTATTTATGGAGATCTTCTGTTTAGCACCCCCCCACCTTTTTTTTTTTGGAAAAAACTACTGACATAAGAGTGATTATTTTCCTAAATTGTTATTTTTCTTTGGCTACTTTCAAGACTTTTTCTTTGTGTTTAGTTTTCAAAAATTTAATTATGATATGTTGTGGCATGGATTTCTTTTTGTTTATCCTTTTTGGAGTTTGTGCAAGTTCTTGAACCTGTATGTTTATTGGCAAATTTAGAAAATATTTAGACATATTTAGATATCATTTTTTCTCAAATATTTTCCCGCTACATCCCCTTTCTCATTTCTTCTTCAGACTCCATTTACAGGAATGTTACATCTTTCGTTATAGTCCCACAAGTCCCTAAGGCTCTATTTTTTTTTCCATCTGTGTTTTCTCTGTTGAATAATTTCTGTTCTATCTTATAGCTTGCTATTTCTTTTCTTTCTGACCTCCATTCTGCCCTTGTGCCCATCCCCTGAGGTTATTATTTCAACTGTTATATTTTTCAGTTCTAAAACTGCCATTTAGTTCTTATTTACATCTTCTATTTCCTTGCTAAGACTTTGTGATTTTTCATTTCAAGTGTGTTCAATGGATTGTTGAAGCTTAAAGTCTTTGTCAGATAGTTCTAACGTGTCTGTCATCTTGAGTTGAGCATCTTTTGAACATTTTTTCCTCATTCAGTTTGAGATCTTGGTGATTCTTCATATAATGGGTGACTTTCTATTGAAATTGCAGCATTTTGAGTATTTTATGATAAGACTCTGCATCTGGGTTCACCTTCTGGTTCTCTGACTGCTCCAGCGAGAGGGGAGAGGTACCACCTCATCACCCATGTTCCCCATCCAGTTTGCATTGACAACTGAAGGATCAGACTCCTTGTTGCTACTGAATGTGGTGGGAGCTCCCACTCTCCACTACACCTTCACTGATACAGTACCTTTCTGACTGAGAGAGATAGATGTGTCTTGTTACTTCTAAAAGATGTCTTTGTAAAAATGAGTAATTTAAAACCTCAATTCTAGGAGTGAAGAATTCTTAGGAAGTTTATGTTACATACATAATTTTTATTGAACAGTACAATTTATGTATATTTGAGTTCCTCAATAATTATGTTTAAGTTATAACATGTAGATTGTTGTAAGTCTCATACTGATCAGCAGGAGCCATAGATATAATTCTTCTTTGCTAAAAAGTAATGTCTTCTTTTTATAGCAAATCCAATGGATTCAAAATAATTTAGAGTAAAATAGTCCTTCCTTCCCAGTTACGTTCTCCAGATATAACTACTGTTGCTAGTTAAACAGGCATCCACCCTGTTTTTAGTCTATGGTTTCAATTATACTCGCCCACCTCACTTACTCACTCCCAGTTTTCCTCTACAGATTCTCTCTCTATTCCTTCTTTCTAATCTTATCCTTCTCTGTCCAGCTGTAAAATGTTGAGATGCTTTCAAACTTGGTTCTAGAAGCCTTTTCTCCTCAATCAACATTGTTTTTCTTTGTAAGTCATCTATATCCTGTCTCAGTTACCATTTATACTTAGATGACTCATGAACTTATTTTTCTAGTTCAGATCTCTGGTCTGAGTGTCAAATCAATAACTTCAGCTCTCTACCTAACAGCTCCTTTTGTATCTAAATAGCATTCCAAGTCCCAAATGCCTAAACCAGACTGACCGTCTTCTTCCAACTCTGCCTGTTTTCACATCTCAGTAAATGGCATCACCATATATTGAGTTGTATTTGCCAGAAGCCTAAGAATCATTTCTGATTCTCTTTTCATCTTCACCTCCCATATCCAGTTAATCATTAAGTCCTGTGGCTTTTCCCTCCTGAATTGTCCCATCCCTTTTGATTTCTATCTTCAGGCTTTTATCACCTCTTACCTGGGCTAACGCAGAAGTTTCCTAAGTGGACTTTCTGCTTCTAATCTCATTGTGTTTGAGTTAATTTTTTACTCTGTAACCAGAGAGATATTTTCACAACAAAAATTTGGTCATGTCAACTGCCTGCTTAAAATAATTCATTTTTAAAAATTGCTTTTATGGGAAAGACCTAAATCCTTAACAAGATTTAGTATAATGCCTGTCATATAATCAACATTCAATAAGTATTTTGGGGAGAATGAAAAGATGAATTGACATAGTTTGTAGTATTTGCTATTAAAATAGAATTGTTACACACATGCATGTATCCATGTATCTTTCTTTACCTTTGTTATATTTCTGTTGGATATGTTTCTAGAAGTGAGATTGCTAGTATAGTTTGGTTTTGTCTATTGAATATCAAGGTTAATAAGGCAATTGGTGTAGTACCTTGTAGCCATCAAGAGAAAAAGAAGAATCTAAGCTAGGAAGATCAATGATGATTTATTAAAGGGACCATCCTGTACCCTCTGTCTGATGAGGGGAATTATGTTCTAAAGAACTGCCCAGTGACTTAAGCATTTAAAAAAATAGATTGTATGCTAAATAACCTTAGATAAAATAGTTCGGAAGACAGAGCAAGGGATGAATGAATCGAATTTTCATATTCATAATAATTGTGACTTATTCCTATTTTATTTTGATTCTATGTTTTTCTTGGGCTTCCCTGGTGGCTCAGATGGTAAAGAATCCACCTGCAATGCAGGAGACCTGCGTTCAATCTGTGGGTCAGGAGATCCCCTGGAGAAGGGAATGGCAAACCACTCCAGTATTCTTGCCTGGAGAATTCCATGGACAGAGGAGGCTGATGGGCTATAGTCCATTGGGTTGCACAGAAGTGGACATGAGTGAGTGACTAACACTTTATATGTTTTTCTTATTACTGACACTATATGAAAATTAGGTAGTTTAAGGAAAGGGTTGATTTGAAGTGGGGGTGGTCACATAAGAATAGATTATAAAAATAATGTAGAAATAATTTTCGTAGGAATTGAGGGTCTGTTTACTCGTGTAGTTGATGCTGGGCAGAATAGTGATGTAAGCAAATAATGTTATCAGAGGCATGTTGTCCTGTCTCTGCCTCTTTTGCTCCACTCCCTGGGGGGCAGAGGGTCTGTCTTTTGTAAAGTAAGCAGTAGAAAACAGCATGAAGGTATCAAGTGCCTGAAAAAGGTGGGGGACAAGGGATACCAGGTTACTGATCGCTTTGTTCTTTGTTCTGTGATCCTGGGCAAGCTGGTTAATCTCTGTGGTGCTTAGTTTTTCCATCTGAACATAATACTAACCACTGATTTACATGCAACCTGGATTGGATATGGTCCCATTATTTTATTATTTATAAATGTATTTATTGAAAAAAAATTTATCTGTTGTTTGAGCTGATACTGAAACAATTTATTAGTGATGTTAGTCATAAATGTGCATTCCAGGGAGGTAAAAGTATGCAGCACAGGGTCATTAATGGCCTTAAGAGCCCTTATCAACAACTTGAAAAGTGAAAAGTAAAAGTGTTAGTCGCTCAGTCGTGTCCAACTCTTTGTGACCCCATGGACTGTAGCCCACCAGGCTCCTCTGTCCATGGAATTCTCCAGACAAGAATACTGGAGTGGTTTTCCATTTCCTTCTCCAGGAGACTTTCCTGATCCAGGGACTGAACCCAGGTCTCCTGCATTGCAGGCAGATTCTTTACCATCTGAGCTATCTGGGAAGCCCCTTTCAGCAGCTTATCAGGCTGCAGAGTGATTCACAATGGGCTCTTAAGGCCCTGAGTGGTCCCATGAAATTCTGAGTTAATATGCTTTTGTAATTATCTATGTATTCATCGGGAGCATAGTACTCTGAAGCTAACAAGTAATTCTTTAGATATTTTTACTGTGTTCCCTCTTGAGTTCCGTCGCTCAGTGGTGTCTGACTCTTTGCGACCCCATGGACTGCAGCACACCAGACCTCCCTGTCCATCACCAACTTAGTCTATTTTTGTTTATACTGAGATGTGTAGATTATGCAGCTTTGTATTTATTTTTGTCTTGCTATTAATTTTGCATCAGCACCTCTATGACCATTGAAGCAAAGCATTGATGTAATTGCTTTCTTTGTCATCTCTTCTTGTTCCAGGCAACGGGCCTCACCATGACCGTTGCTGTACTTACAATGAAAACAACTTGGTGGATGGTGTTTATTGTCTCCCAATAGGACACTGGATTGAGGCCACTGGGCACACCAATGAGATGAAGCACACAACGGACTTCTATTTTAATATTGCGGGCCACCAAGCCATGCATTATTCAAGGTAAAAATAGTGCCATGTTTATAAGCGTAGAAGTAGGACAAGGGTAGCATTAGGACAATGGAAGTGGTCACTGTGTTCAAAACTGCAGCCTCTCCCTCTGGAGGGTTATATAGGCCTGTGGTACTTTGAGGAGGTAAATTACAGTGAATTACTGTATGAGCTTTTCTGGTTCTAGACATGAAGGATCCTCTTTATAGAATTTTTTTTTACTAAATACAAATTCTGGCATCAACATATTTTGACCAGACACCAGTTAACCAATTTTTGTACTTATGTAGTGGGTTAAAAATAAAAACTAGACTAAAAATATCCTAAATCAGCTTTTGTATCTTTTATGCTACTGACCAGCAGTGAAAGAAAAATTGATGTCTCTTTATCAAATGTGATTCAAATAAATATGTGTGAATATCTAGACATAAGACTAGATTGGATGTGGTCATTTGCTTTGCTATTTTTTAACAGATTTATTTTTATTTATTTGTCTATTTAATTATTATACTAACAGTATGTGTCATAATACAAATTCAACACTGAAGAGGATGCTAAATGGAAAGTAAGGTTCCATACACTTTCCTTTCATTCCCACTCACCAGAAATAATTATTTTAAACTATTTTATTGTTAGTTTTTCTGAAACTTAAATCCACGTCTTAAATAATATGCATATATTTTATTTATTAATATGTCAATTTAAAAATAGCTTTTGAAAGAAATGATACTGATGAACTTACTTACAAAACAGAAAGAGACTCGCTGACTTAGAGAACAAACTTATGGTTGCCAGGGGGAAGGATATGGGGAATTTGACATGGACATGTACACACTGCCATATTTAAAAATGGATAACCAACAGGGACCTTTGTATAGCACACGGAACTCTGCTTAATGTCATGTGGCAGGCTGGATGAGAGGGGAGTTTGGGGGAGAATGGATACATGTATATGTATGCCTTAGTCCCTTTGTTCTTCACCTGAAACTATCACAACATTGTTTGTTAATTGACTATACTCCAATGCAAAATAAAAAGTTAAAAAAATTAAAATATTTCAGAAAAAGAGAAAAAAAAAAAAAAGCTTTTGACTCCCCTCTATGACATGAAGCAAATTTAGCTCACTTATTTTTTCTCCCCTCTTCCAACCCCTACCAGGCTCATTAAAAAAATTCTTTTGTTATTTAACATCATAAAAATTATATTTCTTAACCCATAATTTTTTGACAGTGCCCCTTGATTTTTTAATGTGTGAGATCAGAGACTTATTGTCCCTATATTTTCCTCCACATCTACTGCTGCTGCTGCTGCTAAGTCGCTTCAGTCGTGTCTGACTCTGTGCGACCCCATAGACAGCAGCCCACCAGGCTCCTCCGTCCCTGGGATTCTCCAGGCAAGAACACTGGAGTGGGTTGCCATTTCCTTCTCCAATGCATGAAAGTGAAAAGCGAAAGTGAAGTCGCTCAGTCGCATCCGACTCTTCACGACCCCTTGGACCACAGCCTACCAGGCTGTCCATGGGATTTTCTAGGCAAGAGTATTGGAGTGGGTTGCCAGTGCCTTCTCTGCCACATCTACTTCCACCCATTCACTTCTGTTTTTCATTATTTTTACATTTTCAAGGGTTATAGAAGTTGGATTTAATTTAGCAAATATAAATGAATCTTTCGTAGTTTGATGATTTAAAATTTAAAACCAATATTCAACATATAAAATTCTCTGTATATGTTATTTACTGTAGGACACACAGTGTTTTTACCATAGACAAAGATGCAGTCTCATGTTCTTAAAAATTGTATTGCTTTGAATGAGAGATATAACTAATACAAACAGGGTTGTAAGGGGTAGGAGAGAGGGAGAAAATAACTTCATCATAGTGTTAGGAAATGAATATTCTTCTTGGACACACTTTTCTTATAAATTCATGTTAGATGTTGGCTCTACTGATGGATTGGATGCACAGCAGGAGGAAAGAGGAGTTCCGTATGACTTGTGTTTTTATGGTCTGAGCAACTGGATAAATAAGATGGGGAAGATTTAGGAGAAGAACAACTTGGAGTAGGGACTGAGATGAAAATCTTATTTTAGACATATTGCCTTTGAAATGTAGGCTAGATTGCAGAAAAGAAATCCATGTGTTCTGTGGCATTTGATCCTTCTCTCTTTTGTTGTTTGTTTAAAAAGTAACTGCTAACACTTAATTTTTCATAGTTATTATTTGAAAGAGTAGGTTGTTTATTAGTTTTGGAGTTTCAGGGATAGGTTGGAAATGGAGATATAAACTTGGGGTTATCAATATACAGGTGACATTCAAAGTGATCAGTCTAGTTGAGACCATGTAGCAAATAACCCACTCTTGCCTGGAAAATTCTATGGACGGAGGAGCCTGGTGGGCTGCAGTCCATGGGGTCTCGAAGAGTCGGACATGACTGAGAGACTTCACTTTCACTTTTCACCTTCATGCATTGGAGAAGGAAATGGCAACCCACTCCAGTGTTCTTGCCTGCAGAATCCTAGGCAGGTGGAGAATCAGGCAGAGCCTAAGTGGCTGCCGTCGATGGGGTCTCACAGAGTCGGACATGACTGAAGCGACTTGGCAGCAGCAGCAAATAAGTAAAATAAAGAGAAGGAACTGGCAATCGACTCCAGTTCACTTGCCTGGAGAATCCCATGGACATAGGAGCCTGGTGGCCCATAGAGTCACAAAGAGTCGGACACCGTTGAGTGAATAGATGACGTAATATAAATAAAGAAGTTACAAAGGAAAGAGTCCTCAGGTTCACACAATTTAGGAATGCAGGAGAAAAAGAAGATCAAAAGAAAAGAATGAGAAGGAACATCCATTGAGATGTTCTGACACTTAATGAAGATGTGTTAATGGATTATTTTTCATTTTTGCTGAGCCGCATTTTCTGAACCCTTTCATGTGTTGAGTCATGTCTTGGGCTCTAGGGATTTTCTTCTGCTATTGGATTATTTCTCCTCCTTCCTTGTCTTTGTTCTGTCATTGAAGACACTCTTTAGATGGATGTTAGACCTCTTGGATTTATACTCTATTTTTAACTCTTTAAAAATATTTTTCAGCTTCTGGTTTTATTGCTTTACATTTTGGAAGACTTCATTGTTTTTCCAGCTTACCTCTTTTTTTTTTTCCTCTTAATTTTGCTTCTTAATTTTCATGGGCTCTTCCTTAGTCTTTTATTCTCTTTTTGCATATTTGTTTGTTCTTGTTTATGAATGAGCACTTGCTTAAAGTACTGTGGAGAATTATTTTAAAGTTATCTTCTGTTCCTGGAGTGATCTTATTTCCTCCTGAATCAGTTGTTCTCTGTTCACTTTTGATCCTTCTCTTTCATTGTTTATTTAAAAAGTAACTGCTAACCCTTAATTTTTCATAGTTATTGTTTGAAAGAGTAGGTTGTTTATTGAGTTTCATCTACCATTACTAGCTTCTATACCTGTGAGTGTGTTCACCCAGGCTGTTGTGCATTTGGGCAGATCACATCTCAGTGAGTGGAAGAGAAGCGGACAGTCAGCCTGGGCCCTCCTACCTCCCCTCCCAGAATGAAGAGGTGGGAATATCTGTGTGGGGCACACCTCCTACTCTGAGAACTTTCCCTCTCCAAGTAAATGTTTCAGTTTTTAAAGAAGGTATTTCTTCACTTTCACATATGGTATCATGGCTGTATATGGATTGAATATGAAACATAGTTCATGTATTCATTGTTTATGCAAGAAAGGTTGCATTAAAAATTTTCTTCAAAGCAGTTTAGTTTCACTAAGTCTCTGTCCTACTGAATTTTCAGGTAATTCAGCCTGTTATCCTCCTCAGGTATAAAAAGAAAAAATACATAATATATAAAATTATATAATAATATATGTACATAAAATAGCTGATAGATGCATAATATGTATAGTATATAGAATATATATATTTACACATGGGGTATAATATATATATATGTAGTATATAATACACAGATACAATACCTATATACATACATAAATGAGAAAAAATCTCATACTCAGAATTTTGGACCTAACAGTATTTCTTCTATTTATTTATTTCTATAATAGAGATAACTGGGAACTTTTAAATAAATAACAATTTTTCATAGTGGATCTGTTGGCATCTCTCTGATTTTTAAGAAGCTCCATTAACCTCCAGTGTTTCTCACAGTTCAGTCTCAAAATTACCTACTTGAAAACCAATTTGGTGGTATGATTTTTAAAAATAAAAATCAATTGGGTGTTTTGTTTTTTTAAAAAATGTAGATTGATGAGCCCCATCAATTCCTGGAATCTCTTTTCCAACCTCTTCATATGATTCTTTGAGGCATAAAAATTTGAGAACTTCTGTGATTAGTTGAATAAAGACTAATTTAGAATTTAAAAGGGAGACTTTTATGTGCTATCAGTTATTTCAGTCTAGTTCCCCGTATAAATTTTAGCTACAATTCATCCTCACTTGAAACTGGACAAGATAAAAATGTGAATTCACTTTATGAGTTGAAAAGACAATAATATATTTCATTGTTAAGTTGAAAACATCTAATCGGACATGACTGAAGCAACTTAGCAGCAGCAGCAGCAATAGCTATCTACTTACTGTACTCATTTGACGTACAGTGCTAAAATAATTTGTGGATTTGTTTTTGTTGCTGAAAGAGATGCATCCATCATAGGTTATATGTTTGAGTATATGTAATAATAGAGATAGTCAAACTCACCTAATAATTTATAATCACAAATTATCAGCCTTTAGTTTGGATATGGGAATGGAATTTTGCCTAGTTTTATTTTTATGGTTGGAGTAAAAAAATTGTGAGGTCAGTACCCTTCATAATGATAAGATTGTCAAGATCTGAAGATTTTTAAAAATATCTAATAATTAAATGTTACATTCAGTTTAGTTCAGTTCAGTTGCTCAGTAATGTATGACTCTTTGTGACCCCATGGACTGCAGCACACCAGGCTTCCCTGTCCATCACCAACTCCCAGAGCTTGCTCAAATGAATGTCCATCGAATCGGTGATACTATCCAACCATTGCATCCTCTGTCGTCCCCTCTCCTCTTGTCTTCAATCTTTCCCAGCATCAGAGCAGAGTCTTTTCCAATAAGTCAGTTCTCCGCATCATGTGGCCAAAGTACTGGAGCTTCAGCTTCAGCGTCAGTTCTTCCAATGAATATTCAGGACTGATTTCCTTTAGAATTGAATGGTTGATCTCCTTGCAGTCCAAAGGACTTTCAAAAGTCTTCTCCAACACCATAGTTCAAAAGCATCTGTTCTTCGGTGCTCAGCTTTCTTTATAGTCCAACTCCCGTATATGGTCCATATATAGTCCAACATCCATATATGACTACTGGAAAAACCATAGCTTTGACTAGATGGACCTTTGCTGGCAAAATAATTTCTCTGCTTTTTAATATGCTATCTAGGTTTGTCATAGCTTTTCTTCCAAGGAGCAAGCGTCTTTTAATTTCATGACTGCAGTCACCATCTGTAGTGATTTTGGAGCCCAAGAAAATAAAGTCTGTCACTGTTTCCATTGTTTCCCCATCTATTTGCCATGAAGTGATGGGACCGGATGCCATGATCTTCGTTTTTTGAATGTTGAATTTTAAGCCAGCCTTTTCATTCTCCTCTTTCACTTTCATCAAGAGGAATGTTGTATAGTGTGACAGTTTCATCTACTGGTAAGAATTGTATGGATTACTCTGCGGAGCCTCTGGGCTCAGTGCTGGACCATCAAAGATGCAGCAACAATGATCCCTGCTCTCAGGAACTCATCTTCTTGTGGATGACAAACACATAAACAGCTCTAATATTGTAAGATAATTGCTGAAGTGAAATTGTATTTGCAGTGGAATGAGGGACTGGAATAGAAATCTTTAGTGCAAGGAAATCTTAATGAATAGAACTTGAACAGAAATGGGGAGGATTTTTCTTTTCCAGGAGGACATTTGGGGGAGGGAAGTCAAGGTAAAGACAACAGCAAGTGCAAAGGTATGGAACTGTGAGAGCAATATTAAGTTGACCCAATCAGGATAATTTTGAGAGCAAAAATAGGTACTTTTGATAATTAGCCTGCATACAGGTATAAACTAGGACTGTTCTGAGAACACCAGAACATAGGGCAACCTAGGGAACAAGTCATGTAGAAGAGAGGATTCTGGTATGTCCCCATAATCAGATCCAGAGAGATAACCTCCAATAGAGGAACTGTGGATGTCCTTTATAGAAATTCACACTCTATGGTGTGACAATGGTTAGGAGGTTTGTGTGTACCATGTAGTTTTAAATGTTAACCAAGGTGTACATGCACATGTTTCACAAATCTAGTAGATCAATAGGCTTTATTATGAAGAGAAGTCTGCCACTCCCCAAACTCCACATCACCACTCATTTGGTGTGTCTGTAGGCAACTGCCTTCACATCTTTAAGCTGATTATTTGCTAATTACCTTCAGAGAAATGATAAATAGTGCTTCCCAGGTGGTGCAGTGGTAAAGAATCCCCCTGCCAATGCAGGAGACACAAGAAATGTGGATTCGAACCCTGGGTTGGGAAGATTTCCTGGAGGAGGACATGGCACCCCAATGCAGTATTCTTGCCTGGAAAATTCCATGGACAGAGGAGCCTGGTGGGCTATAGTCCATGGGATCGCAAAGAGTCGGACATGACCAAGTGAGCACACACACAAACAAATGATAAAAAATATGACTATATTACTACTTCTTGATTTTAGTTTTTGGTATTATCTATTGCTTTCACACCACGAAAAATGAAACTGTCACTCTTTTTTCTTCCTGTTCCCCCACAAACCTCAGTGACATCCTTCTCTTTTTTAATCCTCCCAGTACAGTTATACCATCATCCTAATGAGATCAGTATCCACGTTTATTCGTATGCCTGTGTAAATGCAATTTAATACCCCTAACTGTTCACACATATCTAAGTCTTCTATGAAGAATGTATTCCTTCTAGGTTTGCTCTTGAGTATGGAAACCATCATGGCTCTTGATCCTTTAGGTTTGAACTGTGTGTTTTCCCCTCTGGAGATGTTGTCAGAATCTTCATTTTCAGTATTGTGAAATTTAATGATGGAATGTCTTGATGTGGCCACTGTTTTATGCATTTTGCTAAGTTCTCAGTGAATAGATTTCCTAATTATGTAAATTCTGAAATTCCAAATTCTTTTTAGGTAAACTACTTGAATTATTTCTTTGATGATTTATTTCCCTTTCTGAACTTCTATTATTCAGATGCTGGAATCCTAGTCTGAGTCTTTTATATTTTGCTTATCTTTGGGTATTTTTTTTCCTGTTCTAACAGATTTTCTTAACTTAGTTAATCATCCATCACTACTATTTAGTTTTTTATTTCTGCTATCATCTTTTTGTTTTCCAGAAGCTCTTCATATAATTATCTGTGTTGCCCAGTTCAGAGACTTGTCTAACCTTCCACAGAGAACACGTTTCCACTCTTGATCAGGAGCATGGAGGGAAAGTGTTCCAGCGGAGGGTCTGGCTGTGTCCTAAACTGACTTGCCAGTTCTGTGCTTTTCACTTACACCTGGAAGTACCTGGAAATCCGGTTTCTGAGCCTGTTGGGGATTCTGTAGTTCAATTCCAGTCGGTTCTCAGCTTTCATCACTGTTGGCCTTAGAATTTATTTTTCCTCAGTCTGTTAAATTATTCAGTAATCAATCAATTGCTTTTCAGTTTCCACAATCCTGTTGCTGTCTTTCCTCATGTTATCTCTTTCTTGGGGCTTTATGTGTTTAATTTCCCACAGAATCTCTTTATTCTTGTTGTAAAGGGATTTGGTGAAAGTCAAGTTAGATGTGTGAAATCAATTTTTCTGCAACAAAATTAAAGTTAAATAAAGTATTGAAAATGTGTGACAGAAACTTGGTAAAGAGTAGCTCAATAAATATTAAGTACATTCTTCATTTCTAACATTTAGTTTGTATTTTGTCCTCCAACCTAAGTAAGATTCTACCATGCCAGAATGAGATTTTAGAAATCGGTATGCACTTCCATATTCATATATTTGGTACCAAACTACATCTCTCTCGTCAATAGATTTTTTTATGCAAAAGAATGAATGTTTGCATTAAAGACACAGATAACTAACCTAATGAGACTTTAGTGGGAAGGGACTGTGCTGTCTGTATCTTGAAAAGGCTTATTGCCAATTAAACACATTTCAAAAGCCACAAATTAGACTTTATGAGTCATACTTTAAACTCTTATAAAAATGTTATAGTTTAGAAAATGTCTTATAAAAGCACACATATTTTGTAGCCTCTTTGGTTTATAAAGAAAAGATATTGGGTAATTTTCAAAACTCAAAATTATTTTATACACTGTAGAATAATAATTTCACACATTTTGGATACTGTTCTATCTAGCACACTTTCCAAATGAATGGCATTAATTACTTTGGAGAAAGAGTGAGGAATTTGATGCCAGCCTAGCTCTCTCATTTATTGCAGGGCAACCTTGGGACAATCCTGTAACAGTTCTGAATTTCAGTCTCCTGATTTGCAATGTGAGCTAGTTGAACTTGATAAATGCTAAAGGCAGTTCTGGAAATAATCAAGGATTACAGTTAAAGACAATAGCATTATGCAGCATTTTGCTGATATAGTGTATTGACCTAACAGTGACTGTACTCCCTACCAGCTTCTTTGGTTTCAGATGGAGCCACCAAATGCCTGTAATTTCATGCTGCTTCAAGGGGCACTTTCCCTCAGTTTTATAAGCCCAGGACCCATGTTCATTCCCACTCTACAGAGACATTTGGAAATATACAACTTTATAGTCAGTGTACAATTAATTCTTAATAAGTTTGTAAATTCTTATTCAGTTCAGTTCAGTTGCTCAGTTGCGTGTGACTCTTTGCAAACCCATGGACTGTAGCACCCCAGGCTTCCCTGTCCGTCACCAGCATCCTGAGCTTGCTCAAACTCATGTCCATCGAGTTGGTGATGCCATCCAACCATCTCATCCTCTGTCATCCCCTTCTCCTGCCTTCAATCTTTCCCAGCATCAGGGTCTTTTCTAATTCTTTGCATCAGGTGGCCAAAGTATTGGATTTTTAGCTTCAGCATCAGTCCTTCCAATGAATATTCAGGACTGACTTCCTTTAGGATGGACTGGTTGGATCTCCTTGCAGTCCAAGGGACTCTCAAGAGTCTTCTCCAACATCATAGTTCAAAAGCATCAATTCTTCGGCACTCAGGTTCTTTATGGTCTAACTCTCACATCTCACATATGGTTTTTCTCACTAGAAAAACCATAGCTTTGACTAGATGGACCTTTGTTGGCAAAGTAATGTCTCTGCTTTTTAATATGCTGTCTAGGTTGGTCATAGCTTTTCTTTCAAGGAGGAAGCGTCTTTTAATTTCATTGCTGCAGTCATCATCTGTAGTGATTTTGGAGCCCAAGAAAATAAAGTCTGTCACTGTTTCCATTGTTTCCCCATCTATTTGCCATGAAGTGATGGGACCATATACCATGATCTTTGTTTTTTGAATGTTGAGTTTTAAGCCAGCTTTTTCACTCTCTTCTTTCACTTTCATTAATAGGCCCTTTAGTTCTTCATTTTCTGCCATAAAGGTGGTGTCATCTGCATATCTGAGATTGTTGATATGTTTCCTGGCAATCTTGATTCCAGCTTGTGCTTCATCCAGTCATAATGATATTTTTACATTGCTCATATTTGTAATCAAATTTTGACAAGAAATCTCTCTTGGAGTAAATGGAGAATAGCTCACCAAATTCTATGTGCTACAGAATTTAATTACATTGTGCTGCTTCTGTAGTTCACAATCAACACATTTCTGGTCAAAGGAAGAATGTAATTTAATAGATATTTGTATCCGATTGAGTGATTTGAAATTTTTCTAAACATAAAAGCCAAAATTGTAATTGTTCATCATACTAGGATGGAAAAGCAACATAAGCTTCCTTCTTATTGAATTCTTCTGATTGGGCAATGAATCCATTAATTTGCCTACAAAGGTCTGTGTAGTCAAAGCTATGGTTTTTCCAATAATCATATACAGATGTGAGAGTTGGATCATAAAGAAGGCTGAGCATCAAAGAATTGTTGCCTTCGAACTGTGGTGCTAGAGAAGATCTTGAGAGTCCCTTGTACTGCAAGGAGATCAAACCAGTCAATCCTAAAAGGAAATCAACTCTGAATATTCATTGGAAGAACTGATGCTGAAGCTCCAGTTCTTTGTCCACCTGATGCAAACTTCCAGCTCATTGGAAAAGACCCGATGCTGGGAAAGATTGAAGGCAAGAGGAAAAGAGGGCGGCAGAGGATGAGATGGTTACATAGCATCACTGGCTCAATAGGCCTGAATTTGAACAAAGTCAGGTAGGTAGTGAAGGACAGGGAAGCCTAGCACACTACAGTCCATGGGGTCGCAAAGAGTTGGACACAACTTAGTGACTGAACAACAATAACAGCAACAATTTACTTGAGTGTGTGAGATTTCTTTAAAGAGTTCCTTTTCCCTATATAAATAATGCTGTTTATATTTTTATAAGGTCAAATTGATGGATGTCCTGTTTTTCTAAAGATTAAAACACATATTTTTATTTATAAAAATTTTCAAATATATTAAAATAGATTATGTATCTCATGTTATATAGATTATTATATTGGGATGATTTATTTTCAGTATCATATAAAAACATAAGTGATAAATATTTGCACCCTAATGGTAAGATGAACTAATTGTAAAACTTCCCCTTAATTCTTTTTTCTTAGAAGTCATTGAAAACGTGTCTGCTAAAGTTTATGGAGAAGTCAGTTTCTGCTGATAGTGCTGTTGTGGCTTAAGTACAAGTATAAAAGGAAGCAGCTGGATTCTGTGCTGCCTTTTTAATTGTCAGCAACATTGTTATTTAAATTATGATTGAAATGTCTTGTTCAGGAGACTGAGAGAGAAACTTGATTAAAAGAGAGAAGCTGATTTTCAGATCCCAGGGTGTGTCTATAGGAATGGTAGTAAGAAAAAGGGACTATTCTATAATATAAGTTAAGCAATTTGGATTTCTAAGTCATTATGTGGGGAAAATATGACAATTTTGCTATAAAACACAACAGAGAATCAAGGAAATATAGGGTAGGAGAGGGTAATTTATAAAATGGGTGCTATTACAGAATGCTTGGTGTTAAAGATAATGACCCCATAAAGTGGAAAAAATTAATGATTTAGAGAAGAAATGGAAGAAGCATGGGGCAAAATATTTTTTGTAAACAAGAGTGATCTGAATACATGAGAGCAAAGAGTTCATCCGTGGTCTTGGGGGAAGCAGATAATGGGTATGTGTGTAGGTAGGTCAGTGAAGTAGTGAGGGCGTGTGGATTGCTTCTCTTTTCTCCATGAGATAGGAACCAAGGTCATCAGATGAGAGTGAGAAGAGACAGGACTTTTCGGTTTGAGTGAGCAGTATAAGCGCTTCCCAGGTGGTGCACTGGTAAAGAATGCCCCTGCCAATGCAGGAGACGCAGAAGTTGCGAGTTGGATCACTAGGTTGGGAAGATCTGGAGGAGGAGGAAATGGCAACCCACTTCAGTATTCTTGCCTGAAAACTCCATGGACAGAGAAGCCTGGCTGGCTACAGGCTACAGTCCATGGGGTTGCAAAGAGTTGGACACGACTGAGCAGGCATACACTCACGAGCTGGGTAACTAATGGAATGTAAATGTACTGACTCATGAATTTTAATTTTTACAAGACTCGCCCAATTCCGATATTATAGTGGCTATGACAAGCAAAGAAGTTATTCCCTCATTTTAAATGAGTACAGAAGACAGAATATTTTTGAAAGTTTTCTGTGTGACTCTACCCAGATCAGAAAGTAGTCTAAATTATTATGCTGACCATTATGGAATGTCCACTTCCAGAAGAACAGTGGTCCTACTTATATTGGAGTCAGTGAACACACTGGGGAATGCTCTTTCCTGTTTTCAGAGGGTTGTTATATGTATATTACTTTGCCGGTCATTGATTGTGATCATTTAAATAGATTGAAAATGACTAGTTTCTTAGATCATAGTCTCATCTTTGGCTGAACAGAATGCAAAATTATGAAACCCGTGGAGAAGGGATCAATGAAGAAAGAATATTGAAAATGCGTATGTTACATACTAAATAAGATAATCAGTCTTGCTGTTGAATATTTCTACATCATAAAAGCCCTATTATGACTTGTACATTCAAAGATTTTTTTTGAAAAGCAAGATCTTTATTTTCATGCTTTGATAAGTTGTAAATTGCCTTTCTTGTCCTTCTTTCTAAAGTTCTTTAATTTTTTTGCTTTGAAGGTCCTGTAGACTTATTGTTCCTGATAAATAAATCAATAGTGATTAAATATTAATTTAGTTGATTAGCATATGTAAATACTAAGTGTTTCACCAAGTAGTTGATAAATACTCTGAAAAAAACACTGGATGTAGCAACACACACACACAGAGACCCTAATAACACCTACTTGTGCAGGCTCTCATTTTATAATGAAAGGATTGTTTTCTGCCCACAGGCTACAGGAAGTGTTTAACAGGACTGCTGGGGCCTTACTCTCAGATTTAGGCTAATGAAAGCGGGGAGTAGATTTTGGAGAGTGTACAGAGGATTCTACTGGGCAAGTAAAACCGTACTAATGCTTTACTGCTCAGTTGTGCCCGACTCTTTGCAGCCCATGGACTGTAGCCTGCCAGGCTCCTCTACCCATGGAATTTTCCAGACCAGAATAATGGAGTGGGGTGCCATTTCCTCCTCCAGGGTATCTTTCCCTGGGATCGAACACACATCGAACACACTTCTCTTTCGTCTCCTGAATTGGCAGGCGGGTTCTTTACCACTGCACCACCTGGGAAACTCATAGAATGACAGACAGTAGGAAAGAAATTTATTCCTCCTCTACAAGAGTTTGAAAAATCTTCCAGGAATTTGCATAGGGAAAAGTCTCTAAACCTAGAAACAAATATTTCTAAACACTGTAGGAAAATGGAGATTCAAAAATTGTATGAAAGCCCCTAATACACTGGCAAGATTAACACTTGACATTAATTTAATTGAAAATCAAACCACTTTTGGATTTTGAACTTAGAAGACTGTTATGGCTTTTTATTACTTTAACTTAGAAAAGGCAAAGTAGATTTTCCTAGTATCTGGCTTTTCAAAATAGAAATAGCCTTATAAGCCATGTCATCCCATAGTTGATCTTTTATTGCTTAATTATGAAATGAATTTTAATGAAAACAACGTAACTTCCATCTGGAATTCAGTGAACTATGCCGTTACAGAATAAGTTGAATTTTAAATGAAAAGAATAGGAAAGGCATCTTCTAGGATTAGACATAAAGTGAAAATGAAAGTGAAAGTCGCTCAGTCGTGTCCAACTCTTTGTGACCCCATGGACTGTAGTCCATGGAATCCTCCAGGCCAGAATACTGGAGTGAGTATCCTTTCCCTTCTCCAGGTGTCTTCCCAACCCAGGGATTGAACCCAGATCTCCTATACAGTCCATGGATTCTCCAGGCCAGAATACTGGAGTGTGTAACCTTTCCCTTCTTAAAGGGATCTTCCCAACCCAGGGATCGAACCCAGGTCTCCTGCATTGCAGGCAGATTCTTTACCAGCTAAGCCACAAGGGAAACCCAAGAATACTGGAGTGGGTAGCCTATCCCTCCTCCACCGGATCTTCCTGACCCAGGAATTGCACCCGAGTCTCCTGCATTGCAGGCAGATTCTTTACCAACTGAACTATCAGGGAAGCCTTTAGAAATAAAAGTAAGGAACAACGAACTCTGACTGAAGCTGGCTCAGAGGTCTAATTATTGCAAAGAGAAGAAGTAATGAGTCTAGGAGCAAAACCCATCTATTGTGTTGTAAATGGTGAATCCAAACTACAGATCTTCATTACAAATAAGAAGCCCATGCATTTAAAAAAATGCTATAGAGTAGTTCAGCACAGGTCATTTAGTGGAGCACATCTATAAATAAAACACAAAATAAAGAGAAGGTGAAGCATGACTGCATGCTTGGACAGATGCAGGCAGTATTTGCTATCCAATTTTGGCTTAAAATATTTTTTTCTTGTTGACTTGACCAATTTCTTCAGTGTATTTAAAGATGTTTGTCTCAGGCTGCTCTCTTGCTAATGCAAATAGATATTCTGGGACAATTGAAATATTAATAGCATTTGTAGCATGCACATAAAGGTAGCTAGCATGCTAAGACAAATTAAGGAAACAAAGTTTTATCCCAGAAGTTGAAAGACCAAACATAGACTTATGATATACTAAGATGAAGGGAATTTGATAGTAACAGTTTAGGACAAGGTTAAAAAGCAGTCCTCAGAGATGCATCACCTAAGTGATCTTATGTCTGAGTTCAGCAGACTCTGGGAACAAGATTGTAAATCTTTTGCTGTTTTAAGAGCGAAATGTCCGTCATTTGATGAGAGCATGAAATTGGTCCTTAAAATGAACTTGAAAATCTTCACAAAAGGCTGCTTCGTGTTTCTAAAATTCTAATTAAAACCTTGCCTGTAGCAGCTTCAGGTCCCAACTGACCATACAGATTGTTACAAAAATACTGCTTAAATTGAAAGCTAGGCTTCTGATTATGGATCAGGTGGTTAAGAGAAGCTAGCACAGAAGGAGAAGGAGCTAATGGAAGAAAAGAAATAAAGAGTGTAAACGAAAAAAAGCACAGAACACTGAAAAAAAAAATTCTAGCATTTCCTAAAAAAACTGACTAATCAGTGTAAGATTCAGATTATTTTACCTGTAGAAGTACAACATTCAGTTGCTCCCATTTTTATCTATAAGGTTGGGCAAATTTCATGTTGCCGCCCTATCAAAGGAGTGTTATAGAGCCTTGGAGAACAAGGATATTTTGAGGTTTTAAATACTGTGCATGGCATCCTGCAGATAGAACATAGTCACACTGGATCAGGAAATTATCCCATCCAGCTTTGTATGACTCCTTTGGCAGCAGGACTGTACCTGTGTCAACTGTTTTCCATGATGATGACGCTGTGTCGTCACGTTGACGTATGTGGATATAGATCAGGCCCCTTCTCTGATGCCACCTACCCCTTTTCTGGCAATGAGTGTAAAGACTCTGTCTATTTCATTCACTGTTGCATTCCCAGTTGTGGTGTCTCCATGTGGTAACCCATGTAAAAGCTAATTAACGATAAATCCTACAAGAAGACTATATACTCCTTCAGTGAAGGATATATTCCTGAATTCAGCGTCACTGTTCACTGCTTTTAAAACAATGCCTTGCACATAACTGATGGTTGTAGGTGTAGAGGATCAATCATATATTAGAGGGTCAATTGATCACAAAGCATAGAGGGGAATTTTTAGATCAAGGTAGTTGAATGCTTCATGTTCACTGTGCAGAAAAGGAACAGAGCAGGTCTGAAATAGCTTATTCTTTGAAAAACCTGCTTGCAAGTTGCTGGTCTCTGGGAATCTAACTAATAAACAACCCCCCTCTCCCCACCCTCCACCAGACTGTTTAAAAAAAAAAAAACTTTTCCTAAAAAATAATGGTGGCTCACTATGCCCAAACTGCAAAAAGATGTGTTTATATTTAACACCAGCCTTCCTTTTGGGAATCTAGAATTTTGGTACATATTAGGCAGGGCTTCCTAGGTGGCACTAGTGGTAAAGAACCTGCCTGCCAATGCAGGAAACATAAGAGATGTGGGTTTGATTCCTGGCTGGGGAAGATCCCCTGGAGAAGGACATGGCAACCCACTCCAGTATTCTTGCTTGGAAAATTCCATGGACAGAGGAGCCTGGCGGGCTACAATTCATAGGGTTGCTAAGAGTTGGACACAACTGAAGTGACTTAGCTTGCACACAGGCAGAGGATACCAACATCTCAGCCTCCAGTAAAAACCACTGATGGTATCTCTAATGAGCTTCCCTGGCAGAAATTTCTTCCTATTTATTTTAACAACTTGTTGCTGGAGGAATTGAGCATGCCCATGCAATTATGCTGTGTGTTTTTCTGGGGACTCTTGGAAACTTGCACCTAGTTTCATCCAGATTTCTAAGTACCTTTGGCTGATTTTTCTTTGTATCTTTTTACTGTAATAAAATCTCAGCACAAGTACAACTATATGCTGAGTCCTGTGAGATCACCCAGTAAATCACCAAACCTGGGGTGATCTTGAGGAGCCCTGACATACTCACTTTTTGGTATTCAGCCTAGGTAATGTGTTTAGCCAGTCCTGGCCAGGATTGCAGGGTCTCAGAAGGCCCATCACCTCCAGTCAGCAGAGGTGCAGGTAGCCTTTTAGTCTTGGACTGGTATCTGGTCATCCTGGTGTGAATTCAAGGTACATGCATGCTTAATCTGTGTGAGTGGCCTTTTTCCCATCATATTTAATGTGTTCATGAAAAGCATGCGCTCTGAGTTGAACTGCCGGTATTAAATTCCAGTTTTACCACTTCCTAAGCAGTAGAGCTTTGTTACTTAACGGCTGTGCATCATCTGTAAGATAAGAATAAGCTCAAACCTTAATAGGCTGTTACCAGGATTAAAGAGTTAAAACATTAACACACTTAGTAAGTGCCTAATGCACGCTTAGTTATTTTCGCAACTGGCACTGTGAACAAGCAACAACTTTATTTTGTCTTCCAGAATTTAGTAGGAAAATTCTCCCTGGATAAAAGTTTGGGCAGATCAATAATTTCCTTGGTCACTTATAGACAATAAAAACTCTATATTTATTTGAATCATAAAATACAATCTTAATTTTCTATTCAAAAGGTTGTCTCCTTTGAAAAAGTCAAATCTTTCAGTTTAATATAAAATGAAATCTTTTAATATTCTTGCCTTGAATTCAATCTTGCCTGCTATTAAAATCTTGTTCCTTGATTAATTTTTGCAAATTAGAATCTAATGATAAATTAATAGTGAACAGATACATTTTTGTCTATCCACTTATTTTACTCATTTCCAAATTATGGTGTTTTTACTTTGCCTTTTATATTTAACATGTAGTTAGATATATATTTTGTGTCAGTGGAAAAGTAGTTTTCCATTAATAGGTAAATATAGCGTGTTAATATTTAGTGTTATAAGATGCTCAGTTTTAATTATACCATCTTATTTTAAGTTTCCTGTTTTTAATGCTTTCTAAATATTCCCTGCTATTCTTTCTTTTCTATATGATCTTCTTTCTGATAATTAGAAGATATACAGAATGTTTCTTGTCTTCCTTTAGGTTATGTTTTGAATGTGAACATACTGTTACTTCAAATTCAATTTAATCAATTGAAAGCACCCAACAAGACTTCCTCTTGAATGACTGTAGATGTCATTACATAGATGGATAAAGAACCCACTCTCTCGGCTACAATCTCAGTTCTTAGTATTATTGATATTTTTCCCCTGTCCTTTATTTATTTTTATTTTTAATATTGTATGGCTTTATTTTTTAAGTGATAGCACATTGTTTTGTCATTATAATCAACTCTTTAGATTTAATTACATATTTAAATTAATTGCTTGATGATCAGGTCTTTCACATATGGGCATTATCTGCTCTGAGTCTTTTTAAAGTCATCCCCAAGCTAGTTAAATTAAATTACAGGGTAGTTTTTCAAGAAGGATTCATGGGAGTTTATTTCTTAAATCTTTTACATATTTAAATATGCCTTCATATTATCTTTATACATAGATGGCAACTTGGTTAGATATAGAGTTTTTAATTACTTTCAAATATATTTAGATGTTGTTTTTAGTCTTCTGACTTGATTATCACTATGGAGAATTTTGAGGCCAGGCTTATATTTGGGGGATCAATGAGGATTGGTAAGATTAATTTTGTTTATTTATTTATGGTCATGCCGCACAGCTTGTAGGATCATAGTTCTCTGGCTGGGGATTGAACCTGAGCCTGTGGCAATGAGCGTATGGAGTCCTAACCACTAGACCTCCAGGAAATTCCTGTTTCTAAGATTTAATGTACCTACCTTATACCCTATTGAACTGATATCTTTAGGGTCAGAAGAAGTTCAAATGGTGGTTATCTTTATAATGACTAGAAAGGAGTGTGAGGAGAGTCTTCTAGGGCCTGGTAGAAATTCTGTTTCTGATTTTGGGTCCTGGCTATATGAATATATTATTTATTTAAAAAAATCATTGAGCAGTACACTTATGTGTATTTTTAGTGTATATTACATTTTGGTGGAAAGTTTTTTAAAGTTCATGTACTGAGTATTGCAGATACTTAGAAAAAACTTGATAGGGTGCAAACTCCTAATGTGTTACAAATATAAACAACCAAAACAACTTGTTGCAACATTTCCTTTCAGTAAGGGAAGGGAAGGAAATGAAATTCCCATTAGAAGCAAACACAAAGGAATGGTAAAGTACAGGCAAAGAAAGACAAATTTCCTTAAATACCATTAACTGATATTCAGTAGATCCACCTGAATTGTGTTTTATATCATTGGTACTGTCCTTATTTTACTTGTTGATGTTCATCTCAAAAATGCAGTGAGGCCAAAAGATTATATTTGTAAAAGTGCTTTTTGATGTTCATTAAAACAGGATGGAAAAGCTAAAGTAATAAGAGTATAGCCTTTTTATTGATCATAAAAGGAACAAATAAAGCCTCTTATATTTGAAGCATCACTGGTCCTAGTCAGAAAATGGAATTATTTAGTGTTTCAATAAAATGGAGGGACCATACTCTTTTTATGAATGGTTAGTATCATGCCAGCCACCTGCTTTTAATATCAATGAAAAGAGGATGGATGGAATTTTCACACACGTAATGTGTGTTGGAAACAATAAAACATACCCCAACCTTTTCTGCAGATCTCCGTTGGCCTATTCAATAAAGTAACAGAATCCCAGGTTATGAGTTTTTTTATGCACTTGAGTAACTGAGAGGTCTCAATGCAGGTAGGCAAGTCACTAGGGCCGATAGCCTAGCTCAGTCCTTCCAATCACTGCCACACTCCCTCTCCTCTTTTGGTTATTTTATATTCATGACCATTAGTCCTTCTTCCCTTATGTAAATATAAAAATATACCATTCAATTCCTGATTCTGTTTGCTGAATAGAGAAGGCAATTCATTAATACATCACTCGATATTTCTGGTTGCAGAAATGCTATGCATTGCTAAGCAGAGGAAAAGCCTCTCAGGAAAGCTTCCTTTACATTGATAGAAACAGGTGTTCTCATTTAGTTGTCAAGTCAGCTCCCTTCTGAGAATCTCAGATAAGTGGTCCAAATTACATCTAAGAGGAAAATTCACCAAAGCATAATTACTTTTCATCAGGGTGCCACGAATAATGAAAAGAACAGAGCACTGGAAGTATATTGTAGTCTACTTAATCACCATCATTTTAAAAAGCTGATGTAGAATTCCTTACTTCAAGACAAAATTGTATGGCTTGGGTGGTAAATTAGGCATATTTTCTAAACACTAAATTATATTTCTTCTAATTCACATTTGGCTAAGAAAAGCTGACTAGTCTTTGTAGCAAGGGAATATAAGTGATAAGGTTTGCAGCTGCAATTTCAAACAGTGCATTTTTGTCTATTCTTCAATAGCTTCCTGTGTTTCTATTCATACTGAATGAATTCCTTTCTTTATCTTTCTTGGTGAGATACATTTCAACAGGGTTGCTATCTGTGCAGGATGCAGTCAAATTCCTTATATCACCTGGCTCGCCATTCCCCTCCTCCCTTACCCCCCCACTCAAAAGGTCAACTAATGGAGAGCAATAGATTATTCATATGGGTAGAAATAGTAAAGCTTTGCCCAGTGACAAACAATTATTTAGCACAGTACATAAGAAATTCTGGTCATCAGAATTTTACCTAGCACTTACTTGCATTTAAGAGAATTCCTAAAGCCAGATAACTTCAGTGGAGGCGTAGGAAATCTGAGACCAATAAAACGAGTTTTGACTAAGAGCTCAACCTTTGATCAGCTATGGGAAAGTTGCATAAACTTTGCTGTTTATTCCTCTATAACATTAGGATAATCATACATATATATGTAAAGAAACAAATAGCATAACAAAAGCATTTTTCTAGGAAAGCATTTTTCTAGGATTGTTCTTGATTAATCCTAATAATTACAAAGGGAATCTAATATTTTGGGGAGGATGAGTAGACTTTTGGGAAAGTGATGGGAAAACATGTTCATCCTACGTAGCACCTTTAAAGAGGGTCAAGGACTTCGAGTCACCTTCTGTTTTTCCAATTGCTTTCCATTTTTTCCTCATCAGCAGTTCTTCTTCTGTGATCTTTGCTGTTTATCTTTTCCAGACCATGTAATTGAGAACCTCCATATCCAGTCTCTCTTTGCCTCCCACATTGATGACTCTTTTTTCCTCTCTCTCCAGCCAACTGAGTCAATGGAATAGACATGCCTATTCATAGAATAAAATTTGTCTTGGTTAAGTTACTATAGAGAAGAGCTGTAGGCTTTGCGGTACATTACACATCTAAGATAGACATTGGCAAAGGGTCGGACATATATATTTTAGGCTATGTGGGCCATATGGTTTCTGTTGCAGCTATTCAACTCTTTTGTTGTAGTGTGAAAGTAGATACAGGAGTATGTAAACAAATGAGAACGGCAGTGTTCCCTGAAAACTTTATTTACAAAAACAGATGGTCGGCTGGATTTAGCCCACGGGCCATAGTTTTCTGGGTCTCTAAGACATGGAGATGAATCACAGGATACTCGTGTTTAAAGGGACATGACAGTCAGGTAGTCCAGCTTTCTCCAAAGTGTGATCTGTAGAAAGCTGTCCCCCTGCAACCAAAGGTTAACTGGTCAAATATATTTTGAAATGCTGCATGATGAAGCCCCTTCTTAAAGGTTCATCAATGCACTAGCAATAGTCAGGACCCTGACTTTTTTGGGGGGTGTAATATTAGTAGCAGAAATGGTAACTAATGCTTTAACAGTGGTTACTACATGGCCAGAACTATTGTAAATGCTTTTACATATATTATTTCATTTAATCTCAAAACCCTATGAAGTTATGTAGTTTTTTTTTAACTACTTGCTTATTTGACTGCACTGGATCTTCTTATTTTGTTTTAGTTGTGGCACAGGAACTCTCAGTTGCAGCATGTGGTATATAGTTCCCTGACTGGGGATCAAACCCAGGTCCCCTGCATTGGGAGATTAGAGTTTTAGCCACTGGACCACCAGGGAATACTAACAACATAGTATTGTTGACGCCTGTTTATATTTGATGAAGCTGAGGCATTGAAAGTTTGCTTAATCTGCCCAAGGTAGCATAATCAATGGTGTCCCGACTCAAATTTAGGCGGCCTGGCTCCATGGTCTGTGCCCTCAGCCACCCTTCCACCTCTGTGTAATGCCTTGACATCTCTGGGAAATAGTGTGAGCTGAGAAAGCACATCTTTCTTCCAGTTCTCTCCGTTAACACATTGGAAAAGCAACATCTAGAGAGATTCAGGTTACTTTGCAAAGGCCACAAGTATAATTAATGACTGAGACCAGTCTACAAGTCAATTCAGTCAGTAACTGGTACTTGAAGAAATGCTTAAATTAATCCTTTATAAAGACAGGAATCCTTTTAAAAATGAATAATCATCTCTAATTTCCCCTTTTTAACTCAGATTTTTATAATGAGCTTCATTTCAATGGGGGTAAATGAAGAGTTTGGTTTTTACAAAATAGAATTATTTTCACTTTAAAAATTCTGATAGGCAATCTCCACTCAAGAGAAAGATGATGAATATTTATCTCTAACTCTGACCACTTTCCTGGCTCTGAGTCCTTGATTTTCAAGCCTCAATATATGGTAGAATTACTCGGGGTACTTGGACAAAACGATGCTGGGTCCCACCTTACAGCTTCAGAAACTACGTTTTAACTGAGGATATGGTGTATTTCAAAAGCTATCCCCAGGAGATTTTCATGTGGAGCCGGGTTGTGAATCACATTTGTTATTGTCTGCTAAATTTATCCAGTTGCATTAAGAGTTTACATTTAAAATACTACATGGCATGAAGTGAAACTTATGGCTATGGTCCATGGGTTATAATTAATAAAAATGTGACCACATTCCAAGCATGAGTGGAACTTTATTATTGCAGATAAATTGTACCGGTGGCTATAATATTCAATCAGTTTTATGTGAGTAGGACTTTTGGATTGACATGCATAGCTGCAGAACCAGACTAGCCAAGAAACTCAGGGATTCTGGTAGGTTGCCAGGAGTCTGTGTGGCTCAAACAGAGGCTGATCTTGACCTTTTTAAAAAAAATGAAGTATAGTTGATTTACAATACTGTGGTAGTTTCAGGTGTACAACAAAGTGATTCAGTTATTTTTTTCTGTTATTTTCCATTTTAGGTTATTACATGTTTCTAAATATAATACCCTGTGCTATACAGTAAATTCTTATTGCCTATTTGCTTTCTGTTAATCCCATCCTCCTAATTTGTCCCTCCTCTCTTTAATTTGATGTGACTCTTTAATACCTGGGACTTAGGTGGAAGAAACATATTTTAAAGGATTAGGTTTTGCCACCATTCTCTATCTACTTACAGATATTAAAATAATTTATAATAGAAGAATTTAGAGAATAAATTATGTGTAGCAAAATAATTTAGGTAGAAATTGACAATCTATGAGTGGAAATGGGATAGAAATTATTAGCAAATTGAGATGGTCTAATTACTACTATTGAACACTAAGTTTGTCTTTAACTTTTCTGGTAGTTAATGCAAAAAAAAGGAAATGTGTTGGGTGAAATAGCTTTATATTATGGCTAAAAACAACTTCCGCATTTGTCTGCAGAGAAAAATGTTATTTTTAAACTAATTTCAAGCAGTAATTTAACACCTCTATCCTTGGGATAACGCAAGTAAAAAATATCTTCACTACAGTCTCCCAAGTCATAGAAACGCTGTTCAATTGTTGATAGCTGTAAGAACCATCATGCAGTCAAATGAGCCAAGTAAAGACACTTGTTCAGTCATTCATTCACTCATTCATTTATTCAATCGCCTGTTTGCTTTTAATTGCTAACATTATGATGGATACAATGTGAAGTTCTGGAAATACAGTGATCAATAAGAATGTCATTCTTGTTCTCAAGCGGCTCACAGTACACTGGGGAAAGTGCTCAGAGAAACCAAAATTTTGAGTGGGAGAGGTCAGAGCCTGGAATAAAGGCGTGTGTATGTTGTGCTGTGCTGTGCTTATCTCGGTTGTGTCCGACTCTTTGCGACCCCATGGGCTGTAGCCTGCCGGGCTCCTCTGTCCGCATACAGGTGTGGGTTGCCATGCCCTCCTCCAGGGTGTCTTCCCCACCCAGGTCTCCCGCAGTGCATACAGATCCTTTTCCGTCTGAGCCACCAGGGAAGCCCAAGGTTACTGGCGTGGGTAGCCTATCCCTTCTCCAGGGGATCTTCCTGACCCAGGAATTGAACTGGGATCTCCTGTATTTCAGGTGGATTCGTTACCAGCTGAGCTACCAGGGAAAGCCCGTGTGTGTGTTATGGGAACACAAAGAAGGAGGACCTAGGTGAGACTGTGAGGGACCAGGGAAGATTGACTAGGTTTAATCAGATGGATGAGCAGTGGAAATGAACCCCAAGAGGAAGAGCAGCAGGATAAGTGGCAGAGAAGGGAGCGTGTGTTGTGCCTCAGGAGGATTACTTGTATCTCCCCTAACTGGAGGGTGGGGTTCATTCATATGGGCAATCAGGATGAGAGACATGTGCAGGGGTCAGATTCCCAAGGGTCAGGCTGAAGACTTGAGACTTCATATGAAAGTGATGGGTAGTCACCTTAGTATTTTAGGCAGTAGAGTCACGTGATCAGATTTGTGTTTTAGAAAGATCACTTTAGCTACAGTGTGGAAAGGAGACAGACTGGGAGGTTATTTTAGAGTCTCTTAGTGTAATTCACTTCTAGAGTGTTGAGGATCTGAAGGAAAGCAATGGGAATGGAGAACAGAGGACCGATTCTACAACTTCAGGAGCTTGACTTATATGACTGAGATAGTGGCTGTCGGGAGTGGAAGTGGAAAGAAGGAAGAAAAGTTCCCTGGCTTAGGGGGCTGGGTGACTTATGACACAATTCATGGGTCTCTAAAGCAATTGGGGCGATCAGGTTTGTGGATCAGGAGCAAAGAGTAGAAGATGGTGGAGATGACTTCAGGTGATACTTATGGGACTATGAGTTGAGAATTCCAATAGAGCATTGAGGTCAGAGCTGCAGGCAATATATTTGAAATTTACCAGCATGTAGATGGCAGTTATAGATGGAAACATATGTTAGTGAGATAAGAGTATATAAATCAAAGAGAGACCAGAGTCTGAAATGCTGAGAAATGCACTTAAAAGGCTTCTAGAGGACACAGTTTATGAAGGAAGCAGGAGCCTAAGCAAGAATTATAGGCATTTGTGGTAAAATGGAAGTGATCAATAGGATATGTGTAACTTGGGATAATGTAATCAGGATGTAATTTGATAATTTGCTAGGTGTAATAGGGAGGTAATTTGGGACAGAGATAGAAAGTGTTCATTAAACTGTGAAATGTCAACTGTGCCAGATGGGACTTGACAGGTGTTGGGTCTCTGGTTGCTGGACTGATTTCTGTTAGTAGGAGCCTGTGGATGATTTGTATTATTTAAGAGGCAGAGATTTAGATACCAGTTATGTTTCAAAAGTTTGAAATCTGAACATTCCTCCACACACTTAAGCCCAGTTGCAAATACAGAATAAGTTGGGGGTGTTGATGTCCTTGGCCGTGAAACATGGAAGAGGCAATTTTAGCTTAAACAATGTAAGGCCAGTTTTTCCCAAAGAAGCACTTAAATGAATGGAAGTTAAATATGCTCAGTGGAATGGATGACCTGAAATAAAACTGTATTGAGATGGTCTTGCCAGAATGAATTAACTGCATATAAGAGCACCACATAACTGAATGCAATCTCGTGATGACTAGGGCTGTTTGAAATTTCACCAATTTAAATGTGACAGTTTTAGTTTGGGTATTATTTGTATTTAATTCTCTTTGTGAATTGTATTAGGATACATGTCTGACTGCTTATTTAGGACCACATGGCATATCTGTGTATTTTCCCCCCATATTTATGGATTCTCAGAATGTGTGGGTAACTTTAAAGAAAACAGAAGGCTTTTTGATTCAACCTCCTTAAGCAGGTTAATTGACTGTCATGACTGTGTTTTGGACATCATGAAATATACTTGCCCCAAATGCAGACAGAATGAAAGAAGCGAAATTCATAGGGATTTTCTAGGTCCCAGTATTACAATATTTATAGCTATAAAGCAGAGACATTACTTTGCTAACAAATGTCCGTCTAGTCAAAGCTATGGTTTTTCCAGTAGTCATGTATGGATGTGAGAGCTGGACTATAAAGAAAGCTGAGCGTGGAAGAATTGATGCTTTTGAATCAACTCAAAGGTTGATTTGGTATTGGAGAAGACTCTTGAGAGTCCCTTGTGCTGCAGTCCATGGGGTCGCAAAGAATTAGACATGACTGAGCAACTGAAATGAACTGAACTGAACTGATAGCTACAAATTTCTCTCTTCTGTACTTGCCATCCAAACTACTTACATCTCAAGTGGGAGAGGAGGTATTTAATGTTTATATTTCTGCAACCTTATCTAACTTCTGATACCCCTGACTGTAAAAGTGAAAGTCAGACTCTTTTCAACCCCCTTGGAATTCTCTAGGCCAGAATTCTGGAGTGGGTAGCCTTTCCTTCTCCAGGGGATCTTCCCAACCCAGGAATCAAACCCACGTCTCCTGTATTGTAGCTGGATTCTTTACCAGCTGAGCCAGAGGGAAGCCCAAGAATACTGGAGTGACTAGCCTATTCCTTGTCCAGTGGATCTTCCTGACCCAGGGATTGAACTGGGGTCTCCTGCATTGCAGGCGGATTCTTTACTAACTGAGCTATTAGGGAAGCCCACCCCTGACAGTAACACTGGTAATTGTATCAGAACTCTCAACCATTTAAATTCCCTGGTGTTCCACGAATTTCAAGTCTTGTGTGTATCATTCCCAGTTTTCAGCATCCACATGTAAAAAAACTGAAGTTTCATTTTAAAAAGATAACACAAAGGGGAATTTTTCATTCTATCTAGAGGCCAATAAGCATTGTAAATAAGAAGAAAATAGGAATGTTTTAGAACCAGGGGAGGTTATTATGTAAATATAACCATTTGGCTTTCTACAGATTCTTCAGTGAGAAATCAAGAAAGGGCTAAAGAGATTTAATTTTTTTTTCTGTAATTAATAGAATTTTTTAACATAGCAAGCCTCTCTGCTCACGGATTAGGTCTGTAGTATTAGTATCAACAACAGAGATAAAAGGCTTGTCTTTCTGTTTCTACTGGCAGACGCTTTAACCTCTGAGCCACCAGGGAAGCCCTTTCTACTTGCAAGAGGACCTTATTTTGTTCCCTTCTCCTGCACATTATGAATTGTATTGATCAATTGTGATGTATGGGGCTACCTGAGTGTCTCGGTAAAGAATCCACCTGCCAAAGCAGGAGACTCAGGTCTTCTCGCTACTCAAGTGTGTTGCAAGGGTCAGCAGCATTGATGCTATTAGAAGGGAGCTCGTGAAAATGCAGAATCTCAGGCTCTAACCTAGATTTACCGAATCACTATCTGCATCATCTCACGATCCCAGATGATTCCTCTGTACATTAATATTTAAGAAACGCTGGTCTAGATGAATAATAACCATACAAATACCCTGAATGAAGAAAATGATAAAGAAACCACCTGCTATGGCTCAAAGTACCTAATAGAATCCTTTTCACAATAGAACTTCCTTGTATTTCAATCAAATGATTAATGGCACTCATGAGGAATTAACATCAGAAAGAAAAACAATCGTGATTTTTTTTTTTTCATTTTCCAGCCATTTTGTATTCTAGCCGAAATAAAGACCTACAGGTGCAAAGAATAAATTTTTGAAAAGTAACTCCTTAGAGAACTGATTAAATAAATCAAATCAGTTTCATTGTGTACCACTTTGTCTGCAGTGGCTTCCTTGGTGGCTCAGATGGTAAAGAATCTGCCTGCAATGCAGGAGACTTGAGTTCAATCTTTAGGTCTGGAAGATCCCCTGGAGAAGGGAATGGCAACCCACTCCAGTATTCTTGCCTGGAAAATCCCCTAAACTGAGGAGCCTGGTGGGCTGCAGTCCATAGGGTCACAAAGAGCTGGACACGACTGAAGTGACTTAGCACGTATGCACACACGGAAGCTTAGAGGCATTTTAGAATCTCTCCCTTTCCTCAGTCCTTTCATCCAATTAATGTGCAAGTTCTGTTGGTTCCACTGCTAAAGTACATCTTGAATTAATCCACTTCTCTATCTGCGCGGCTAACTATTCCAAGCCATCATTATTCAAAAGGTCTTCCCTCTTTCTCATAGCAGCCACAGTCACCTTTTAAAAACTAGAAAACAAGTCCATGTAACTCCTAGACTTAAAAATCATTCATTGAAGTTTCACTGCTTTTATATTCTTGTACAAATTCTTTAATGGATCAGTGAGGCCAGGCATGGTCTTTTCCATCTATCTCATGCCACACTTCTTCCTTATTCCTTTCACTCCATTATCGGTTCCTAAAATATATACTTTCATACTTTATATGTATATACAGTTTTCATTCCAGTCCAAAGAAAGGCAATGCCAAGGAATGCTCAAACTACCACACAATTGCAGTCATCTCACATGCTACTAAAGTAATGCTCAAAATTCTCCAAGCCAGGCTTCAGCAATACATGAACCATGAACTTCCAGATGTTCAAGCTGGTTTTAGAAAAGGCAGAGGAACCAGAGATCAAATTGCCAACATCCGCTGGGTCATAGAAAAAGCAAGAGAGTTCCAGAAAAACATCTATTTCTACTTTATTGACTATGCCAAAGACTTTGACTGTGTGCATCACAATAAACTGTGGAAAATTCTGAAAGAGATGGGAATACCAGACCATCTGACCTGCCTCTTGAGAAACCTATATGCAGGTCAGGGAGCAACAGTTAGAACTGGACATGGAACAACAGACTGGTTCCAAATAGGAAAAGGAGTACATCAAGGCTGTATATTGTCACCCTGCTTATTTAACTTCTATGCAGAGTACATCATGAGAAACGCTGGGCTGGAAGAAGCACAAGCTGGAATCAAGATTGCCGGGAGAAATATCAATAACCTCAGATATGCAGATGACACCACCCTTATGGTGAAAAGTGAATAGGAACTAAAAAGCCTCCTGATGAAAGTGAAAGAGGAGAGTGAAAAAGTTGGCTTAAAGCTCAACATTCAGAAAACTAAGATCATGGCATCTGGTCCCATCACGTCATGGCAAATAAATGGGGAAACAGTGGAAACAGTGGCTGACTTTATTTTTTTGGGCTCCAAAATCATTGCAGATGGTGATTGCAACCATAAAATTAAAAGATGCTTACTCCTTGGAAGGAAAGTTATGACCAACCTAGATAGCATATTAAAAAGCAGAGACATTACTTTGCCAACAAAGGTCCATCTAGTCAAGGCTATGATTTTTCCAGTGGTCATGTATGGATGTGAGAGTTGGACTGTGAAGAAAGCTGAGCACTGAAGAATTGATGCTTTTGAACTGTGGTGTTGGAGAAGACTTTTGAGAGTCCCTTGGACTGGAAGGACATCCAACCAGTCCATCCTAAAGGAGATCAGTCCTGGGTGTTCATTGGAAGGACTGATGTTGAAGCTGAAACTCCAGTACTTTAGCCACAAGAAATAGCCACAACTCTTCACGGGAAGAGTTGACTCATTGGAAAAGACCCTGATGCTGGGAGGGATTGGGGGCAGGAGGAGAAGGGGACGACAGAGGATGAGATGGCTGGATGGCATCACCGACTTGATGGACATTAGTTTGAGTAAACTCCGTGAGTTGGTGATAGACAGGGAGGCCTGGTGTGCTGTGGTTCATGGGGTCGCAAAGAGTCGGACACGACTGAGCGACTGAACTGAACTGAAAGTATAAACCTTCTTTCTCACCATACAGCA
Source organism: Cervus canadensis (assembly GCF_019320065.1). Lineage (NCBI taxonomy): Eukaryota > Metazoa > Chordata > Mammalia > Artiodactyla > Cervidae > Cervus > Cervus canadensis. Next base: position 17,992,427 of record NC_057418.1, on the reverse strand, counting down.
TGTTTCTCTCGCTCGTTTTTCTACTTCATGTCTCAGTTTTAATGTCATCTTCTCACGGGAACCCTTGTACATTGTTGATAGGAATGTAAATTGGTATAGCCTCTATGGAAAACTGTATGTAGGTTCCTAAAAATCTAAAAATATAGTTGCCAGACGATCCAGGAACCTACTCCTAGGCATGTATTTGTGTGCACTTAGTCACTCAGTTGTGTCTGACTCTTCGCAACCCTCTGGACTTAGCCCTCCAGGCTCCTCTGTCCATGGGATTTTTCAGGTAAGAATACTGGCTGGAGTGGGTTGCCATTTTTTCCTTCAGAGGATCTTCCTGACCCAGAGATTGAACTCACGTCTCCTGCATCTCCTACACTGCAGTTGGATTCTTTACTCACTGAGCCATATGCATCCAGACGAAAGCATAAGTCAAAAAGATATATGAACCTCTATGTTCATAGCAGCATATTCACAATAGCCAAGACATGGAAGCAGTGTAAATGTCCACTGACAAATGAATGGACAAAGCAGATGTGGCACATATACACACTGGAATATACTCAGCTATAACAAGGAATGAAATAATGCCATTTGCAGCAGTATGGACGGACCAGTTAATGGGCTGCTCCCCGTGGCTCACAGGTAAAGAATTCGCCTGCAGTGCAGGAGCTGTGGGTTTGATCCCTGCTTCGAGAAGATCCCCTGGAGAAGGAAGCAGCAACTCACTCCTTTATTCTTGCCTGAGAAATCCCATGGACAGAGCCTGGAGGGCTATAGTCCATAGGATTGGACTGAAATGACTGAGCATGATCATGGGCGTGTAGAGTTATCGTACTAAGTGAAGTAAGTCGGAAGGAGAAAGACAAATACCATGTGATATTACTTATATGTGGAATCTAAAATATGACACAAACGAACCTATCTATGAAATAGAAACAGACACAGGTATAGAGAATAGACTTGTGGTTGCCAAGAGGGCAGGGGAGTAGCAGAGGGATGGAGAGTGAGTTTGGAGGTAGCAGATGCAAACTAGTATATCTAGAATGGATAAATAACAAGGTCCTACTGTACAGCACAGGAAACTATACTTGACATTCTATGATAAACCATAACAGAAAAGGATATGAAAAAGAATGTATGTATATGTTATAACTGAATCACAGTTACAAACTGTGCAGCAAAAATTTACACAATATTGTGAATCAACTATACTTCAATTAAAAAAAATAAATAATGTCACCTTTTCAGGAATAACCTTCCTGATTGTCTTATGTAAATTCTAAGAACCTCTGTGGTTCTCTATTTTAGCTCCCTTTTTATGTCCTCTATAGCACAGTTCTGTTCAGTCACTCAGTCATGTCTGACTGTTAGTGACCCCATGGTCACACAGGCTTCCCTGTCCATCACCAGGCTTCCCTGTCCATCACCAACTCCTGGAGCTTGCTCAAACTCATGTCCGCCGAGTCGGTGATGCCATCCAACCATCTCATCCTCAGTTGTCCCCTTCTCCTCCTGCCTTTAGTCTTTCCCAACATCAAGGTGTTTTCCAGTGAGTCAGTTCTTCACATCAGGTGGCCAAAGTATTGGAGCTTCAGCTTCAGCATCAGTCCTTCCAGTGAATATTCAGGACTGATTTCTTTTAGAATTGAATGGTTTGATCCAAGAGTCTTCTCCAACACCACAGTTCAAAAGCATCAGTTCTTCATTGTTCAGCTTTCTTTATGGTCCAACTCTTACATCCATACATGACTACTGGTAAACCCACAGCTTTGACTACATGGACCTTTGTTGGCAAAGTAATGTCTCTGCTTTTTAATATGCTGTCTAGGTTTGTCATCGCTTTTCTTCCAAGGAGCAAGTGTCTTTTAATTTCATGGCTGCAGTCACCATCTGCAGTGATTTTGGAGCCCAGAAAAATAAAGTCTGACACTGTTTGCTTTGTTTCCCCATCTATTTGCCATGAAGTGATGGGACTGGATGCCATGATCTTAGTTTTTTGAATGTTGAGTTTTGAGCCAACTTTTTCACTCTCCTGTTTCGCTTTCAACAAGAGGCTCTTTAGTTCCTTTTTGCTTTCTTCCATAAGGGTGATGTCATCTGCATATCTGAGGTTGTGTGGTGTGATGGTGTGTGATGTGAGGTTGTGTGGTGTGAGTGTGATCACTCACCTAAAGCCAGACATCCTGGAGTCTGGAGTCAAGTGAGCCTTAGGAAGCATCACTATGAACAAGCTAGTGGAGGTGATGGAATACCAGCTGAGCTATTTCAAGTCTATGATACTCTTAAAGTGTTGCACTCAATATGCTAGCAAATTTGGAAAACTCAGCATTGGCCACAGGAATAGAAAGGGTCAGTTTTCATTCCAATCCCAAAGAAAAGCAGTGCCAAAGAATGTTCAAACTTTCACACAATTGCACTCATTTCACACACTAGCAAAGTAATGCTCAAAATTCTCCAAGGCAGGCTTCAACAGTACGTGAACCATAAATTTGCAGATGTTCAAGCTGGATTTAGAAAAGGCAGAGGAACCAGAGATCAAATTGCCAACATCTGTTGGATCATTGAAAAAGCAAGAGAATTCCAGAAAAACATCTACTTCTGCTTTGTTGACTATGCCAAAGCTTTTGAGTGTGTGGATCACAATAAACTGTGGAAAATTCTTCAAGAGATGGGAATGCCAGACCACCTGACCTGCCTCCTGAGAAATCTGTATGCAGGTCAAGAAGCAATAGTTAGAACTAGACATGGAACAATGACTGGTTACAAATTGGGAAATGAGTATGTCAATGTTATATTTTGTCAGCCTGCTTATTTAACCTATATGCAGAGTACATCATGAAAAATACCAGGCTGGATGAAGCACAGGCTGGAATCAAGATTGCTGGGAGAAATATAAAACTCATCAATAGCACAATCCAAATTAATTTATAAAATTTATAATTTATAATTTTTATACATTTTGAATATTTATTTGGTTATTGCCTGTTTTCCTCAAAGAATGTAGGCTCAAATAAGGGCATACCTTGACTGCTCACCACTGATGGTTGAGTACCTGGCAAAAAGCAGACATCATTACATTTTTGTTGAATAGACAAGATTATTTTAAAATAAATACAAAATCCACATGCTTAATTTTTTTATTACTTCCTTGATCTTCTGTGTTACCTAATTCATTATGCAAGTGATTAATTTTTAACAAATCCTCTCAAGTTCATTATGTGAAGAAATATTAAACATGACGTTTTACTCTTTCAAGGAATGCTCAGCACTGGAAACAAAATTAACATATGCCAGGAGGATAGTTTAATAGAACATTGGTTGAAATTTGTATCAAGGTAACCAATTGAGGCTGCTAGCCTAGTTATTTGTCTCAGTTTGTGGTACCTTGTGATTGACTTTAAGAAAGTGAAGTGTGCTAGTTGTCTTCTTTACCACTATGATCTGTCAATATGGCATATAAACCCACATTCCAGGGCAACACCTATGCAAAAATAAGAAGGCCAAACTCCCTGGGATCTAAGAGTCTGAAGAAGTTATGAATCTGAAAGACTGTGCTCTGATACATTTCAGGTAATTCCCCACTGTCATTCATTCTCTGAAAGCCAGGCAGAGGGTCCCAAGATTCTTCTGTATTTATCAAAACTAAATACCTCAGGACTTTAGAACTGAGTCATTATATCAAGAAAAAAGACAAAAGCACAGTCAGGGGCCTGATGAGCTCTTCTGCCATGTTGTAGGTGCTCAAGTGATGGACTGAAGGGCCCGAAGAAAGGAGGGAGGGTGGGCAGTGTTGTGTGTGAGAGAATAATTTGGCACCATAGTAAAGCATTAGTTGTATTTGTAGAATTCTGAACATCAGGATGAAAGTTGAAGAATATCTATTAAAATGCTTAACTTTATGTGCACCTGATATATGGATATTTGAAGAGTCTGGTTAATTGTATATATTTTACCTTTGAATTTTAGACCTTGTATTCATTTCCTGTGGCTGCCAATGACAAAGTGCCACCAACTAAAGGACTTAAATAGCAAACATATATTGTCTCACAGTTCTGGAGACTAAAAGTATGGGATCAATGTGTCTATAAGATTGATTTGTTCTGGAGGGCTGTAAGATCGAAATCTCATTCTCTTTATCTTCACATCATCTTCTCTCCATACATGTCTGTGACCAAATTTTCCCTTCTTATGTCAACATTCCTATTGAATTAGCCTTCCCTCGTGGCTTCACTTTCACTTGATTACCTCTTGTAGATAACATATCTCCAAATATCACTACACTTTAAGGTGCACGGGGGTTAAGGACTTCAACACAGGAATGTGGAAGAAATGTGATTCAACCCATAACAGACCTTCACAATTAATTAACTTATATGGCATTTTTATAATATAGAAGATAAAAGAACATATGTCAAAATATTTGCTTCATGTGACTAAAAACTACACTGCACATCCAAAAAGTCTAAGAGACTAACTGCACGAAATTCACATATGCTCTCTATACTCTGTAGTCTATGACCCATAGGCAATAATAAAATTATTTTTTATTGAAGAAGTTAATTAGCATCACTCACTAAATTAGAATTTGTCTTTGAGCAGTTATTCAGCCTTGACTGAAATCTGTTACAAGCACCCTTTTGGGGTAGAAATTTGGCATTAATAACTTAACACCTGACACCAGAGAACAAATTTTCAGTGGAAGGTGCTATACATGCTAATGAAGCTTGGAGCTTACTGGAGGTTGATTTTAATGTTTCTCTTGCTTTCTCACTAATGAGATCTAAATTATAGGACTGATAGACATTTTTCTTCACCCATTATTTAAAAGCCAGATCACATTTTAATTTCACATCAGATTGCCCACAAAATATTAAATAAGGTAAATGTATCACAATTATCCATCTTAGGAAATGTGTTCATTTTTCTTTTTGCTCCTAAATTCTTAAGCTGGATTTTGTGAAGAACCTCAGCAAAGTCTGTTTTCTCTGTCTTTGAAATGGTTCTGTGTCTGTATGGCTAAGAATAGGGTGCCACAATTCAAGAGCTGTATCTCTTAGTATGATAAGAAATAAACAAAAGCTTATGTTCCTACATTGGTGCCATCATCCCTGTAGTTTTCCTAAGTTTTTCTTTCCCGTGGACAAAAAATAATGCTAATTTTCACCTTCAGGAAAAGGTTATTCTGCCATTTCTTATGGCCATTAAGGATGGAATTTGCGATGTGGAGCCTATACAACTGTCTCCTTTCTTGATATCTCTCTTGTCTTTTCCACACTCCCCCTCCCCTTCTGTCAATACCCTGTGATGTTTTGTGCAAAGTGCTTGGGCGCTCATTTTGCCTATTGTACTCATTATTGCCAGTGAGGGCTCCTTTGATTGACAGCTGAGATGGCAAGTGAATTCTGATTCATAAGCTTCAGTAGCTGTTGTACCACAGGTCCCAGCCTGACAAGTGAAGCGCATGGTGTAGTATTGTGATGTAATTACCTGGAACCACAAATCCAGATTCACTCAAATGAATGCAATTGCTTTTGATTTGCAATCCAAGAAAGTAAGGTTCCAGAATGTCAGCCATCCATGTCTTTCCCTTGGTCTTTAACCTAGTTGTGATATTACTAGGGTGGATTTTATTTAAATTCAACTTTGTTGAATCATGGTGGCAATAGTCAAAACTGAAGTGAGTAGTTTTTTTTAAATAATGGTACATTCTTGGAACTCCCTTGGTGGTCCAGGTGCTTAGACTGTCCTCCCAATGCCAGGGGCCTGGGTCCAATCCCTGGTCAGGGAACTAGATCCCACATGCCTCAACTAAGGTTTGCATGTCACAGCTAAAAATCCTGCATGCCCCAACAACAAAAAAATAGATTCCACATGCTGCAACTAAAGATCCTGCGTTCCACATACTCTCTCACAAGTGAGAGTTCCCAATTCCTCACCATCTGTCTAGGAATCATTTGTGGTCTTGAAACTAGTGTTGGAGAAAGTAAGAGCTTCACTTTACCAGTCCATGTGTAGAGCTAAGCAAGTCCACGTCCTCTGGTTCTCCATAATCTTCATTGCTACCAAAAGGTGTTGAGATTTATATACTCAGCTCCTCCTGCACATTTATTGGGATCTTCTAGCTAATGGTTCTGGAATCTAGCTGCATATATTATACACATAATATGGTTAATTTCTAAAAAAATAAAATAAAAATCAATTCACAGAATCTGAGACCTCACTTTAGAGCCACTTTGTGAGTATCTCTGGGATAGATCCTGTTGACAGTTTTTATAAAAGCACCACATGTGACTTGAATGCAAAGCCACATCTGGGAACTTCTAATCTGGGTTGACTGTCAATATCCATTTGGCACAGTGCTTTCTCTTTGACCTTTCCAAATAATCTACAGTGAAGATGCCAGAAATCTCTGATGTAATTCATGATTGATAGTGAGTTATTCATAAAATAGTTCTCTGGAAGTTTTATGATGTGATTTACAATATAATTGCAAGCTATGATTTTTATTCTGTTATTGAGTCTTTGAAGTCTGGTATGTCTTGCCGTTAAAACTACCTTACAGAAGATTTTTTATTCCCTAAATCCCATATTTCAACAAATTGTTTCTCACCTTTAAAAAGAAATCCTGATTTTATTATCTAAAGTATCATTGACACCAAAAGGAGATTAAAACTGAGATGAGTAAAAATTGATTTTTAATGGTGTCAAATCATTCTCTTTTGAGTGGAGAAGTAAAAGTTTAATTACTATTTAGAAAGGACACATGTGACTAGAGATGTATCACCTACAATTAGAGACAACAAGCTGAAATAAGATGACTATCAAGGGCACATTAGCTGTCTGATTAAGCATAATCTGTGGATCCATGTGTTTCCAACAAGCCCAGTATTTTGTCTCCATATCCCACAGAATGGTTCCATATAATTTACTTTACAACTTCAATTTTCTCTCCTTCAATACGCTACTTGTTTTCAGAATTTATCTTTAGTTACGCACCTCCTAGGTTCAGGACATCTTACTTTAAAAAATCAGGAATTATTTTATATTAATTTCTTAAATCTGTACTCTGATTCCTAGCGTTTTTAGAGGACAAATTAATTATGCTATGTGAAAGCTGTAAATATCTGATATAGAAGCTGGTGTGATTCATGTGTATCTGTCAGTGTGTATTTCAAGGGCTAATTTCCATTAGAAACTTGATGTGGGAAATATGTACATGAAGGTACCAACTTTGGGCCTCTTTATCTTTGATTTATTCTGAGTTTCTTAAGGTTACTGGTTAGTTTAAATACATTGGAAGACCAGGACTGAATGAAATGATAAAATAATTCTCTTTTTAAGCAACTCAGTATGATCTATATATTGAGTCTGGTTTGGGACTCTGATTTCTTATTTCATAGGCTCAAATGTCCTGATTTACCCTTTGTATATGGAGAAGGCAATGGCACCCCACTCCAGTACTCTCGTCTGGAAAATCCCATGGATGGAGGAGCCTGGTAGGCTGCAGTCCATGGGGTCGCTAAGAGTCGGACACGACTGAGCGACTTCACCTTTTCACTTATGAACTCTTTGGTATTTATGCAATTGTCACATGCTAGTCACTTTATTTTGGCATTTATTTACTAGCAAATACTAAACACTCCTACTCAAAGAGTACAGTATTTAAGAGACCTCCAGGTAACATTTGGAATTTAGCTTGGCTGTCCTGAATATTCATTTTAATATGTAACCAGTTCACTTCAAGATTTTGCCAGTAAAAGTACATGATTGTTCAGAAGGCTGTATAACTGAGCAGTCCTCTTGCCTCTTTTCCAGTTGAGTGTACTTAAGTATGCTCAGTTAAACTCCAAAGTATAGGTATGGCGGCCCAACACTCTTACCTGCTTGGCACCCAGCAGGTTGCTGCAGGAGGAGTCTTTATGGGGTAGCTTGAAAGAAAGGAGGGAATGTCCAGATAGAGGAAGGTTCCTGTTCTCATTACAACAGCCAGAGAGAAGAGGCACTTACCCATGGGTGTGACGTTTCTACTCCGGCAAAGACTTGACTACTCAACTCACAGAGTCCCGGTCAAGCATAGCTCTAGGGTGCTTTAAATGTGTCCCTGCTGGTGGCCTTTCTCTCAGCCCATTAGGCCCAGTGGAGTGTCTGAGAATTCTTTGGAGTCAGTAATAAAGTAAAAAACCTCAGGATCCTATGTCCCTCTTCACATGGGGTTCTCTGGTGGCTCAGACTATAAGGAATCTGCCTGCAATGCAGGAGTCCTGGGTTCAATCCCTGGGATTGGAAGTTCCTCTGGAGAAGGGTGATAGAAGCAAGGTCCAGTGCTGCAAAGAGAAATATTGCATAGGAACCTGGAATGTTAGGTTCATGAATCAAGGCAAATTGGCAGTTGTCAAACAGGTGATGGCAAGAGTGAACGTCAACATTCTAGGAATCAGCGAACTAAGATGGACTGGAATGGGTGAATTTTATTCAGATGACCATTATATCTACTGCTGTGGTCATGAATCCCTTAGAAGAAATGGAGTAGCCATCATAGTCAACAAAAGAGTCTGAAATGCAGTAGTTGGGTGCAATCTCAAAAATGACAGAATGATCTCTGTTCATTTCCAAGGCAAACCATTCAATATCACAGTAATCCAAGTCTATGCCCTGACCAGTAACGCTGAAGAAACTGCAGTTGAATGGTTCTATGAAGACCTACAAGACCTTTTAGAACTAACACCCAAAAATGATGTCCTTTTCATTATAGGGAACTTGAATACAAAAGTAGGAAGTCAAGAAATACCTGGAGTAACAAGCAAATTTGGCCTTGGAGTACAGAATGAAGCCCCAGGGCAAAGGCTAATATAATTTTGCCAAGAGAATGCACTGGTCAGAGCAAACACCTTCTTCTAACAACACAAGAAAAGACTCTACACATGGACATCACCAGATGGTCAACACTGAAATCAGATTGATTATATTCTTTGTAGCCAAAGATGGAGAAGCTGTATACAGTCAGCAAAAACAAGACCTGGAACTGACTGTGGCTCAGATCATGAACTCCTTATTGCCAAATTCAGACTGAAATTGAAGAAAGTAGGGAAAACCACTAGACCACTCAGGTATTACCTAAATCAAATCCCTTATGATTATACAATGGAAGTGAGCAATAGATTTAAGGGACTAGATCTGATAGCCAGAGTGCCTGATGAACTATGGACGGAGGTTCGTGACATTGTTCAGGAGACAGGAGTCAAGACCATTCCCAAGAAAAAGAAATGCAAAAAAACAAAATGGCTGTCTGAGGAGGCCTTTCAAATAGCTGTGAAAAGAAGAGAAGCGAAAAGCAAAGGAGAAAAGGAAAGATATGCCCATTTGAATGCAGAGTTCCAAAGAACAGCAAGGAAAGATAAGAAAGCCTTCCTCAGTGATCAATGCAAAGAAATAGAGGAAAACAACAGAATGGGAAAGACTAGAGATCTCTTCAAGAAAATTAGAGATACCAAGGGAACATTTCATGCAAAGATGGGCTCAATAAAGGGCAGAAATGGTATGGACCTAACAGAAGCAGAACATATTAAGAAGAGGTGGAAAGAATACACAGAAGAACTGTACAAAAAAGATCTTCATGACCCAGATAATCATGATGGTGATCACTTATCTAGAGCCAGACATCCTGGAATGTGAAGTCAAGTGGGCCTTAGGAAGCATCACTACGAACAAAGCTAGTGGAGGTGATGGAATTCCAGATGAGCTATTTCAAATCCTGAAAGATGATGCTGTGAAAGTGCTGCACTCAATATGTCAGCAAATTTGGAAAACTCAGCAGTGGTCACAGGACTGGAAAAGTTCAGTTTTTATTCCAGTCCGTAAGAAAGGCAATGCCAAGGAATGCTTAAACTATTGCACAATTGCACTCATCTCACACGCTGGTAAAATAATGCTTAAAATTCTCCAAGCCAGGCTTCAGCAATACGTGAACTGTGAACTTCAGATGTTCAAACTGGTTTTAGAAAAGGCAGAGGAACGAGAGATCAAATTGCCAACATCCGCTGGATCATCGAAAAAGCAAGAGAGTTCTAGAAAAACATCTATTTCTGCTTTATTGGCTATGCCAAACCCTTTGAGTGTGTGGATCACAATAAACGGTGGAAAATTCTGAAAGAGATGGGAATATCAGACTACCTGACCTGCCTCTTGAGAAACCTGTATGCAGGTCAGGAAGTGACAGTTAGAACTGGACGTGGAACAACAGACTGGTCCCAAATGGGAAAAGGAGTACGTCAAGGTTGTATATTGTCACCCTGCTTATCTAACTTATATGCAGAGTACATCATGAGAAAGGCTGGGCTGGATGAAGCACAAACTGGAATCAAGATTGCCGGGAGAAATATCAATAACCTCAGATATGCAGATTACACCACCCTTATGGCAGAAAGGGAAGAAGAACTAAAGAGCCTCTTGATGAAAGTGAAAGAGGAGAGTGAAAAAGTTGGCTTAAAGCTCAACATTCAGAAAACTAAGATCATGGCATCTGATCCCATCACTTCATGGCAAATAGATGGGTAAATAGTGGAAACAGTGGCTGACTTTATTTTTTTGGGCTCCAAAATCATTGCAGATGGTGATTGCAGCCATGAAATTAAAAGATGCTTACTCCTTGGAAGGAAAGTTATGACCAACATAGACAGCATATTAAAAAACAGAGACATTACTTTGCCGACAAAGGTGTGTCGAGTCAAAGATACGGTTTTTCCAGTGGTCATGTATGGATGTGAGAGTTGGACCATAAAGAAAGCTGAGCACTGAAGAATTGATGCTTTTGAACTGTGGTGTTGGAGAAGACTCTTGAGAGTCCCTTGGACTGGAAGGACATCCAACCAGTCCATCCTAAAGGAGATCAGTCCTGGGTGTTCATTGGAAGGACTGATGCTGAAGCTGAAACTCCAATACTTTGGCCACCTGATGCCAAGAACTGACTCACTGGAAAAGAACCTGATGTTGGGAAAGATTGAAGACAGGAGGAGACAGGGACAACAGAGGATGAGATGGCTGGAGGGCATCACCGACTCAATGGACATGAATTTGGGTAAACTCCGGGAGTTGGTGATGGACAGGGAGGCCTGGCGTGCTGCAATTCATGGGGTTGCAAAGAGTCAGACACGACTGAGTGACTGAACTGAACTGAACTGAACTGAACTGGAGAAGGGAATGGCTACCCACTCCAGGAATGCCTGGAGAATTCCATGGACAGAGGAGGCTAGTGGGCCTCCATTGGGTTGCAAAGAGTTCGACGTGACTGAGCAACTTAACACTTTCACTTTTCCCCTCTTCAGGGCACCGTAAGTCTTTTCTGGGTTTCCAGCGTTTCTCTTTGTTTAAAATTTTATCCTTTTATTTTTTCCATAATAATCTTCAATATCCACAAGGAAATTCCTACCCCCAGATGGCATCAGATTCCACAGGCTAATGGTTCAGTCCTATAAGACACCCCCCATCCCCCCAACCTGCCCTCAGAGGTCAGTGAAAGCCCAGGTTGTTACTTGTGTTTCTGACTGACTGGCTACACACTGGGGGTTCCCCATGCCCCTCCTTACACTTGCATTTGATTAATTTTCTAGAGGAGGTCACAGAACTCAAAGAAACACTTTACTTACTAGATCAGCAGTTTATTATAAAAGGACGTAACTCAGGGACAGTCAGATATCAGAGATGCCTAGGGGAAGGCATGGGAAAGGAGCAGAGCTTCCACACCCTCTGTCCCATTATCCTGTATTCACCAACCTGGAGTCTTCCCAAACCTTGTTGTTTTTTTATGGAGCTTCATTTCATAGGCCTGGTCAATGGAATTACTGGTCAAAGGTGACTGATTCAACCTCTAGTCCCTCTCCCCTCCCAGGAGATGAGGGGGTGGGATGAAAATTCCAACCCTCTAATCACAGGGTTGGAAACCCTGGCAACCAGCCCCACCCTTAGCTGCATTTTAAAAATTACCTCATTAAGAAAAGACACCTTTATGGCTGTCATCACTTAGGAAATTTCAATGGATTTAGGAACTCTGTGTCAGATATGGGGATGAAGAACAAATATGTGTTTCTTATAATAAATCACAGCATCACAGTATGTCTACTTATTTGTTGTTATTGTTTTTATAATGTCCTCTAATAAAATTTTATAGTTTTTTCTGGGTTAAAGACGTTCCTAGATATTTTATAATTTTGTCATTATTTTTGAATAAGACTTCCCCTCCTCCTCCCAATCTATTTCTACCTGGCTATTAGTAGTACAGAAAATGGTTATTTGATTTTTGTGTATTTTCCTTCATCCAGATAATTTAATCTTAATACTTTTAATATTGTTCATAGCTCTTGTAGTTGAATCTTTTTTTGATAGAGATTTCTTCTTCTACATTATAGCTTTAGATGAAGCATATAGAATAATGTTGAATACTAATGTAAATAATCTTTACTTTGATTTTATTTAAAAGAAGGTTGTTATTAGTTTCTCTTAATCTCATACTATTTGAAATTTTTATACAGAGCTTTAAACAGGAATGATTGCTGAATTCTAGCACATATTTTCCAGAATTTATGATATAATCATAGGAATTTTGCCCTTAATTTGTTAGTATTTTGAAATATGTTGATGGATTTCCTAATATTCATGGAATAAGTGTAACATGGTGGACTTATTTTAATATATTGCTAGATTTGGTTTCCTAATGCTTATACCCTGACCTTCTAGTTAATTGAATTATTTGTTTCCCTCAAAACACCACCGCCAGTATTTTTGTCTTTTAATAATAATATTGGTTGTCATGTTCTTAATACAGCTTTTCCTGTGCCAGTGTTAAAGGTTAATTGCATTTTAATACTGCATGTTTTATGCAGCTGCTATAACACCAATAGTTATGGTTGACTCCATGTGTCCTTCTTAGGATCCTACCAAATATCTGGCTGGGTAGCTGCCCTCGCCAAGTGGAACACGTAACCATCAAACTGAAGCATGAACTCGGGGTCACAGCTGTAATGAATTTCCAGACGGAATGGGATATTGTACAGAATTCCTCAGGCTGTAACCGCTACCCAGAACCCATGACCCCAGACACCATGATTAAGCTGTACAAGGAGGAAGGCTTGGCCTACATCTGGATGCCCACCCCAGACATGAGCACGGAAGGTAAGCGTCTGAGGGGGCTTGTGGAATGTGGTTCAGAGAAGCCCTGGGTGGTTTCTGCCTGTCTGTCTGTCTGCCTATCTACCTACCTACCTATAACTGAAAACCTGTATGCGAATGATAGATATGGAAGAAATATAAGATTTTGGGGGTAATATATTATACATACATATATATATATATGTATATATACATATATGGTATATATAAGATATATATATCTTTTGACACCTTGGCTAAGATTCTGTTTCACATTAGTTCTTTTAATTTATTTATTCATCAAACATACTTATTGTGTATCTACTATGTGTGTGGGGCCCTAGGCTGGTGGCTGGGAATTCAAAGGTGAAGAAAAGCAGGCACAACTCCCGTCCTCATGAAGCTATAGTCCAATAGGGAAGATAAGCATTAATCAAATGACTGCAAATAGAAATGTAAAGCTCTGGTCAGTTTTCCGATTAGAAAGTCACACGGATCCTGCAACGAGAGCACGCACAGGCAAATGAGACCTAGGAAAAAGGGCCAGGGAAGGTTTTCTTGGGTGTGCTTGAACTGAGATCGGAAGCGGGAGTTGGGCACAAGTGAGGTGGGCAGGAGGCTTCCAGACAGACAGAGTAGCGTGGAAAGAGTCCTCCTTGCAGGAGAGCACAGGTATTGTAGGAACTGAAAGACGGTCAGTGTGGCTGCAGGTCTGGGAAGAAGGGAACGAAGTCCTGCAGGACTTGGGACACAAAGAAAACTTGAGACTCTATGCTTATGCAGTGAGAAGCAGTTGAAAGGGAGGGAGGCTGAGAGATGCCAAGATAACCTTTCTCCCCGCCACCCCCCAAAAGCATCCTTTGATTGCAGGGTGGAGAACACGGGGATGGGCCCACAGCGGGTCTGGGGAGGCCAGTTAGGAAGTTACTGCAGCAGCTAAGGTGAGAGGTAAGGAGAGAGAACTGCAGCTCGGGGCAGGGCGGCAATTGTGATGCTTCCCTTTACCGCACAAACACTGGCGGAACCTGTCTTCGTGAAGAGGGAATTAGGGTGTGACACGGGTGCTGCCAAGGATCGGAGACAAATAATGAACAGTTTGATCTCACGGTAAGAGGCAGTAAGGCAAGTTCAAAGCTAATTAAAGTGCGAAGAAGAAGGTGATGAGAAGGATGAGTCAGCGCGCTAGGAGGGTAATGGTGTGGGAGGAGAATTTCTGCAGAGAAGGACGGGGAGGCGATGTAAGTGTCCTGGGATTTGAGGTGGGCGTGGCAGGTCAACATAGAGGGAGAAAGGGCATGGCGGTGGGAGAAACAACCAAGGCACAGAGGCGTGGGATTTTAGAGGAATAATCTGTATTTCAGCCTGGTTGGGGAATAGGGTTCTTGAAGGAAAGGAGTGGAGATCTCTGAATCCAAGAAAACAAGCTACTCGAATAATATCAATCAGATGCCAGCAGAGGGCAGCAGAGAGCTATGGACTGGCGCAGAATCAGGGCGTTTCAGTTCTGTTCAGTGGCTCAGTCCTGTCCGACTCTGCGACCCCATGGACTGCAGCAGGCCAGGCTTCCCTGTCCATCACCAACTCCGGGAGCTTGCTCAAATGCATGTCCATCGAGTCAGTGATACCATCCAACTATCTCATCCTCTGTTGTCCCCTTCTCCTCCTGCCTTCAACCTTTCCCAGCATCAGGGTCTTTTCCAATGAGTCAGTTCTTCGTATCAGGTGGCCAAAGTATTGAAGTTTCAGCTTCAGCATCAGTCCTTCTGAAGGCATTTGGTGAACTGCTATTCTGGAGGAAAGAAGGAAGATAGTGATGTCCAGCAAAGAAATGTTTCTATCATCAGTCGTCTTCCCCCCCAAATACATTATGTATCAAACTCTGTTTTGAACACTTTTGAACGTTAACTCATTTAATTCTCCCGACAAGAGTCCAGGCAGGTGTTGTTATCTCCATTTTGCTGAGAAAGAGAATGAGGGACACAGAAGTTAAGTGACCTGGCTGGTGTCATATAGCAGAGACACAGCCTGGATTTCAACACATGCAGTCAGACTCAGAACACTGCGCCTGCCACCGTGCAATGAAGCTTCTCTACACGCTCATACGGACTCTTCATGCACTTTATACAGACCACCACCCACACTTTCAACCTGCCATGTTCATCATCAGCTGGATTTAGACAAAGACATGAGTTTCTTGGTCTTTCTTGGTGGCTCAAAGGGTAATGAATCTGCCTCCAATGCGGGAGACCTGGGTTCGATTCTTTGGTTGGGAAGATCTCCTGGAGAAGGGAACAGCTACCCACTTCAGTATTCTGGCCCGGAGAATTCCATGGACTGAGGATCCTGGCAGGCTATAGTCCACGGGGTCACAAATAGTCGGACATGACCGAGCGATCTTCACTTGCACTTCATGAGTTTTTAGGGAGATAGCTTGTCTCCCCAGTCAGTACTCCAAGATATAGGTGGGGATGGGGGACTCTGACGGTCTTAGGGCCTTGGCCATCTTGACTCTTGATGAATATTTATGGTCCTGCTGGCCAGGCTGGGCCCCTCAGTGGGTCCGTCTGAACTGAACTATCGCTGGGGATGAGGTATTATTTTTCTTTCTGAAGGTTTGGTTGGTTGGTTACTCTTCTTGGTAATGAATGTTGATCCAAAGAAGCTTGATTTAGCTTTGAGAGCTCTGTCTTTTTTCAAGGAATTAGAAAACAAAACAAAACATGATTTGCACAGAAAAGCCCAGTGAACCTGGGTCATATTTGCCCCGTCCAGTTTGCTTCTCTGGCTTCAAAACTGAGGAGGTTGTGAGGATCGCGTGCCCATAGCTTCCAGGGAGGGTTTGATTCTCAGTCTGGTTGTGATCTTCTAGCTTCATTATCCCATCAGAATAGGATGTGAGACTAGGCTCAGAGAAGCTGAGATAAATATGGCCTGCCCTACCCCCATGCACTGATTACCCCAAAACCCTGCTAACTGGTAGGCAATTTGCTTGATAGTTTGGGAATATGCAGAAGCCTGAGGGAAAATGCTATCCTCAAGGAGCCACTGTAATTGTATTAAAATCTTGTGAGGGTCCTGGAATCACCAGGACCCGAGCATACAATGGACCGTCTTTCACACTGAAGCAGTTTGGAAACCAGAGAAATGGCAGCAAAATTAAGGCTCCCACTTGAAAAAAGCCAAAACCCAAGAGTAAAGAGTTTCTGTGGTTCAGCAAAACCTGGGGGAGTAATCAAAGGGTTAACAACCCCTCCTGAATTGCAGAGGAATTTTTGACCAATAGATCAATCTCCATGGCTCACAACATTAGCACAATGAACACAGAGATTAATTCAGCTGAATATTTTTAGAACTCCAGAGAAAAATCCATCTGGAAGTGTTTTGAGCCGCAGCATAATGCTGTCAGATAAAGTCTGAGAAGGAAGAGAGTTTGTTAGGCCTGACTGTCACCACTGGTCGTCACAGACCTGTTATAATCAATTGTGCCATCGATTCTCACTCTTGTACTTTTTGTCATGCAGAAGGGTTGGGATTGTTTAGGTTTTTTTTTTCTTTTCTTTAAAAAAAAAAGAAAAAGATTTTTTTGTTTTGTTTTGTTTGTCTTTCACCTGAGAAACAAAAAGCTCCCAAATGTAGCACTCACCTGAACACATAAAAAAATGTTCATTAGAAAATAAGTTATCCTTCCCACAGGAAGTACGCAGACTGTGTTTTGACCTCTGTCAGCACAGCGCCGTTTATAACAGACGGTCTAACCTTGCCTCCCAAATGGGTTCATATGCTCTTCAGAGTCCTTGCCCACCCCTTTGTTGTCACGGTCTGAGTCTTTTCTCTGACTCAACACACTAAAGGCAGTGTTGCCACGAGGCACAGACACTGACCTTGGAGCCACGGCACCTGGGCGTGAGCCTCATCACAGTGGAGCAGCTGTGTGCTACGGGCAGACTTGGAAAACGAGGAGTAATAATATCTGCCTTACAGGATTATAACAGTAGAATAAGATAATTGATATGGAAGAGCTTTGAAAATTCCAAAGTTGGGGCCATATTATCAGTGCCAAGTTCTTCCGTTTCTATTAAAGGGTGTTATAGATAACAGGGACCTTATCTAAATTAAAGAAAAGAAGATGTGGTCAAATAAAATTGTAATATATTCAGCATTAATCTGCCTCTGGATTAAGAAAGGAAAGACCTGTGTGTGTGTGTTGGAAAGGCTGAAACTTGTGCCAGGAACAATTTCTTTCAGGGTCAGCCTTACGTCAACCTCAGATATCTTCAGGGACCCCCAAAAGCCATTCCAGAGTTGGATTAACTTGGAGGAGATGTGGACCAGAAATTAGATAAGAAGGGTCTTGGACTGTCTCAGATCAAATCAGTATTAATGGTTTTGTTTTAATTCATGTATTCAGTGAATGTTTATTGAGCATCTATGGGGAGTCAAGCCCTGTTTTAGATTCCAAAGTAAAAATCACAGATGGTGGAGTGTTTTGTTGGACCTGCACTGGCTTTAAAATTTTCAACTTACTTGCCAACATTTAAAATTTGGAATGTTTTACATTAAAAAAAAAAATCAGTGGTTCTCTCTTGCCTTGGGGGTATTATTGTTTTTAAAAATGCTAGCATTTTATTGAATTAAATTCCATCTGGAGGCTAAACATATGAAACATTCACCTTAGGGGCTCTGGTTGACACTGGCTTTATTGGGTGAGCCCTGATCCTGGGGACCCTTGTGTGATTCCTTGGTGGGTTATGTATGAGAAGTGGAATATTTCCTGCCATATCAGTAAACAAGGATGTCAAGTCATCAGTGATTCCACCCCTCTGATGTGAGCTGGTGAGGTCAAAGGGCACTGAGGAAGAAGAATACCCATAATCCACAACCCTCAGACTGCAGTCACTCCCTATGGGTGAGCCCACGGGAGCTCAGGATGTGATGACCACAGGATACTGGCCCCAGGATAGCTCAGATGAAAGCTCAGATGCATATGAAAGGAATGGTTCCAGTGAGCTCAGACTCTTGCATCTTCCCCTACATAGAAAAGATACATTCCTTAACTGGGGACATCTGGTTTCCTTTACTTAACAATAATCTTTTGATGTTCAGACTCCCTGACCTCCCTGGCTCATCCGCTCACCTCCTTGGAGCAGTTCTCTCAGGGTGACTTGAGTTTCTGTCTCCCGGGCTTGAAGTCCTAAAAATTCCCACCAAATAAAACATAACTGCCAACTTTTAGGTTGTGGTGATTTTTTCAAGATGACACGCATTTGCTCTGGCTCCCTAGAATGGGTTTTCAAGCAAGAAGACATGCACTTGTAGGACACAGACAGCCGTCTGGGTAGGGACAGAGATGCTGAGCCCCAGGGAGGATGCCCCTGTCCCACTGCGGTGACAGCTGCTGCATGACTCGGGAAGTGGGGGGCAGGGACTCACTGGGGCTTCGCATTGACTGCATGGGGGCCAGCAAGCCAACCATGGACCAGGTAGGTTAGGGAAGGTGGTAGTACAGAGGTTAAAGCCAGAGACTTCAGAATTTGGACGGCTGGGTTGGAGTGGCCATTAAGGAATAACCTTGCACAAACTTCTGATGCAATTGAGGGTGATAATAGTGCCAGCCCCATATTTGTTGAGAGGTGGCTGCAAAGGCTGTCGCATGCAGAGCTTAGAACAGCGTCAGCAGACGGAAACAGCCCAGTACATGTTCCCTGTCGTCCATCAAAGTGAAGTGAAATGAAAGTCATTCAGTCGTGTCCAACTCTTTGTGACCCCATGGACTGTAGCCCACCAGGTTCCTTTGCCCATGAAATTCTCCAGGCAAGAATACTGGAGTGGGTAGCCCTTCCCTTCTCCAGGGGATCGTCCCAATCCAGGAATTGGGCTTGAGTCTCCCGCATTGCAGGCTGATTGTTTATCGTCTGAGCCACCGATCAAAGCAGAGTCAAAATAAAGGAGGGCTCCAGCTGAGGCCAGGCTGAGATGGATGGCATCCTAGATAGGCTGGTGCCCCTTTTTATTCTTTCTTCATGTTATTTAAAGAAGTGTTCAGCAGTTCTGAAGTGGGATGGCTGAGTGATTCTAGGAGAGGACCTCTGGTGGGTGAGACCTGTGTTTAAACTGGGAGCCTTCCGGAGTTTCCGAGTGGCAGCTGACATTTACATTCCAGGATTACGTGTCTGAGCTCACTGAACCTTAAACTAACACAAATCCTTTCTCAACTTCCAAAATACCTGTTGAAGAATCTTTTACAGATAAAAAGGAAAGAGGGAAATATTAGATCATTTTGGCTGTTTGGTGCAGATCCTTCCCTGGGGGTACTTCTGGCCAGAGAGAAGGAAAAGGGAGGGGATTCTGATGGGTCCATGTAGACCTGGCCAGGGCAGGCTGGTCCTGATGCCACAGAAGCTGAGCATTAACTCTGGGTCTCTGACTCCAAGCAGCTCCTCCTGCCAGTGGCTGCTGTGGTCTACTTGTGTATTGGGCATTTGCTGAAAACGCCCATTAAAAATGTTTCTGTTAATTCCCTGGCAATGAACATGGAAACTGGGGAACTTGAGAAGTGATGCCAGCTGAGCCAGGAGCAGGACGAGCCCAAGCTTCCTGGATCCGTCGTCGCGAGTTCCTTTCCTGGCCAACAGTCCTTAAACTTCTAATACCCCCCTCTAAGCAAGAGAAGTCTGCATTCGAACAGGCCTCACGGTTATCAGCATGGTCACTCGTACAGACCTTGGAGGTTTTGCCTCATCTGATTTCTGAACTTAAATAGTGGACCAAAGACACAGTTCTCTCCGTGAGACATCCAGCGAGACCACTGTCTGATACATATGGTGTCTTATACCTTGTTACATCTCAGGTGTTACTTCACTGCCTCTAGGAGAGTGACTGTATGGCAGGCCCCCCAAGCTCTGTCCTCAGAGCACCCTGCAACCAAGCACAGAGGCATAGATCAGTTAAAGTTTATGGCACAGTTTGGACTCAGAAGTCTAGCAAGGCCTAGGGGCTGGTGTGACTTTAATTCAGATGCCCTCAGGGACCAGGCAGGGGACATGAAAGTGTGGCAACAGGCACTGGGGAGAGAACTGTGAAGAGTGCTCTGCTTAAATCATTCCTGTTAAAACCACCTCTCAACTGCCATGTGGGGCCTTTAAATTCCTTAGTCAGAGGGAGTAACAGAACACCGGGAGCTACTAAAATCCTTTTTGGCTTCATAGAGATCTCCGGCTCTGATAGATATCATAGCGGGGTGGGCCTGAAGCTAAGCCCCCTCCTGACACAGTAGAGTGGTCACTGGGAGGGTCTTCAGGCCACAGGGAGGGGGGGGGTTGGTAACTCTCTCCTTCTAAGGTGCTGAGGCCTGACTGCAATCTGTTGTGTTGGCCCCTTCAAGGCACTTGCATTTAAAAAAAAAGGGCATCTAAGGAAAGTTTAAACTTACCTGAGCAGCTCTCATGGGAGAATTGCAGGCCTCAGTGAAGATCTGGTGTGAGGTTATTTGCAGGGGGGCATTTCCCACCTCTGCAGTCATCCAATGGGATGGCAGTGTGAAGGCTGGACAGGCCTTCTCTGTGACCCTCGAAAGACGCCCCTCTCCCCAGCCCCCCCGCCCCCCCAGGGCTGTGGTGTCTCCGTGTGGTTGAGGACATAGAGCAGCTGGGGGATGTGAGGTCAGAGCACACAGTTTTCACCCAGGTCTCTGTATAGTTTCCCTCTTCCACCCATTCTCGAAGTAATTTACAATGACCATCCTCCACCTTCCAAAAAAAAAAAAAAAATCCACCAGATTCATTTTGCTCTGAGAATCTGAGAGCAGAAGAAACTCCAGGCATCTAAGAGTTTGCTGGCTTCAGGGGGGCTCTCTGTCCCTGGGATGATAGAGAGGGCATGGGTCCAATGGGCCTCAGCAGAGCATTATATATCCTGTCTCAGTGTGCTGAGGGGAAGACACTGGACATCTAATCATCAGGACAGGAGCCCCAGGGCAGCAACACCTGTAATCATAATTGCCCAGTAAAGGGAAACTGAGTCAGTTTTAGTACAGACTGTGATGGTGGTGGTGCTTTAGTCACCAAGTCGTGTCCGACTCTTCCAAACCCCATGGACCGTAGCCCACCAGGCTCCTCTGTTCATGGGAATTCTCAGGCAAGAATACTGGAGTGGGTTGTCATTTCCTTCTCCCAGGGATCTTCCTGACCCAGGGATCCAAGCCAGGTCTCCTGTGTTGCAGGCGGATTCTTGACTGCTGAGCTACCAGGGAAGCCCCAATACACACAGTTATCAGGAGGGAATACATGAATGAGTGGCTATCCCACCTGTATCAATTAACAAGTTAGCCATTCCCTTGGACAAATCAAAATTAGCTTATGTCCAAGATGAGGCAGATGGACTCCTTTAACCAGTACAGACTAATTCTGTTTTGCGTTTACCTGGAAGAGCCTATTGGATTAAAGGAAATTCAGGTGATGGGATCTGTGAACTTCTCTTTGAAATCCTTTAAACCTCTGCCCAGACCCCTCTGATAGATGAAAGGACCCATGCTTCTGAGGCTGGGCGCTAGTGAAATTCCCTTTGAAGGGAGGTTTGCAGGGATGCAGGCTCACTCAAAAGAACAGCAAAACCCAGGGACAATTCAGATCTGACCTACTGCCTCCCGGCTGCTCTTTCCACTTGGTGATGAGCAGGTTCTGCGATCGGCTCACCTTTTCCTTCTACACAAAGGAGGGAGGCTAGCTCCGCCGCGCCCGCCTCTCCCGCCGCAGGAGTGACTGTTCGGGGCGGCCCCGGGTGGCTCCCGTCTCACCCGGCTGCGCTATGCTCTCTCTCCCGCAGGCCGCGTCCAGATGCTGCCGCAGGCGGTGTGTCTCCTGCACGCGCTGCTCGAGAAGGGACACACGGTGTACGTGCACTGCAACGCCGGCGTGGGGCGCTCCACCGCCGCCGTGTGCGGCTGGCTTCAGTACGTGCTGGGCTGGAGCCGCAGGAAGGTGCAGTATTTCCTCGTGGCCAAGAGGCCGGCGGTGTACATCGACGAAGAAGCCCTGGCCCGCGCAGAGGAGGACTTTTATCAGAAGTTCGGGAAGATTCGGTCTTCCGTGTGCGGTGTCTAGGGTGATGATGGATCCGCCTCCCTCCCTCCGGGTTTCCTTAGGAAGCCTGGCCTGATGCTAGTTACTGACCTAGAAGCCAAGATTCTTCCTCGGCTGGAAACCCGGGTCCTGCCCGCCCCACTCCCCCCAACCCCCAAGCCCGACCCGCCTTCTTTAGTCTGGGGCTGACTTTCGGCTCTGCTTTGGTTGAACTGGATCTTCTTTGAAATATTTTGCAAAGGGTGCCGTGACTGACGCCCAGAAAAATCCACGAGCCGTTGGGCTGTGCAGTGCGGTTCCAGCATCAGACGGAAAGGGGACGGGCCCAGGTCTGCGCCGGCGGGCAGATGGCCCCTAATGCACGGTCAGTGCGTTGCTGGCCTGTGAACGCACCGCTGCTCTGGCTTGTGACTTGGCAGGTAGAAGAAGAGTTCGGGAGTTAACCTAGATGTCGTCACTGTGTGATCACACACACACACACACACACACACACACACACACACACACACACACACACAGAGCTTTTCTGCTGAACTGAAGTGGATTATAAAGGAAGAATTGGTCAGTTGGCCAAAGAAGAGAATAGAGTGGATGAGAGCCTGGACTCGCATCTCCCATAAGGGAGAGCCCCATATGATCCAAAGCAATGACTTTCTAGTCTTTGTGGTTGCATCCTACTTCGGAGTTGTTAAAACATGTTCCAAAGCCTCACCTTCCTTCTGTATGCAGTGTGATGACCTCAGTAACGTTACTATCTTTATGTGTTTTCGCTGAGGCTCTGTGAGCAGGTGCCCGGGTCTCAAGGCTGGTCAGGGATGAGCTGGAGTTTATCACCCAGGTTTATTTGACCTGTGGTGTTGCCGGCACACTTTGGTGAGTTCAGCCTCTCCCAGGGGAAGGTCAGTTTGTCCGCAGCAGTTTCTAGAGTGGGAAATGGAGCAGTGTTCTAACAGTCACCATAGAATTCAGGAAAGTTAGTTATCCTCGTTTAAACCACAGTGGGCCATCTCCAGGTGGGTGTGGCCCGAGCCATAGGTTGCTCACAAGAGGAGCTGTGTTCCCAGAAGAGCCCCAAGTGCCAAAGTCCATAGTTAATTGTTTCACAGATTAGGGGGGATCCTGGTTTACCCTCAGTTTAATGCAAAACAGTTACTGTGCCTCCCAACAGTACAATTCACTATCTGGGACTCTATAAGAAATTCAAAGATTAATAAGATTTTGCCTTCAAAAAGCTCACAGCCTAGAAGCATCCCTGTGTTCAATCAGGTGCCCTACAGGGTTGAACTAGTAATGATTGGCTGATATGGGAAAGGGGAAATAACTTTTATTGGGTGCCTCTTATGTGTGGGATGCTTTACAATCTTATGTAATGTGATCTTCATGGTACCCCATGTGGAAGGTTTTTATTATCCTTTATAGAGATGAGGAAACTAAGACTCACAGAGATGAAATCAACTGTCTTCAGTCATGTGGTGAATAAATAGATGAAATATGATAAGGTTTGTTTGACTCAGAGCCGTACTTTTTTCTGTTAACCTACAATGCTTATTTATTTTTCTGCTCCTTCTTTTCTTCTATAAATATTTATTGATAGTTGTGAGAGAGTCTGATTTAGGAAGTATGGGGGCAAGAAGGACGAAAGGTGAGTTCCAGTGGAATTCAGAGGAGGGAGAGGTGTCCTGTAACTGGGACTCAGAGGAAATGGTTTCATTTGAGCAGAGAAGGCTCAGCAGGAAAAATGTATCCTATGATTTTCAGAGTAAAATTTATAAGCTAGGATTATATAATGTGAAGACCAGCTAAAAACAAGTAGAAATAACTACTGTGTTCAAGTAACCCATTTATAGTCACAATGTGTTTGGTAAAATTTAATCTTAAAAATGGAATATTTCTAATTATATAAATGTGTGTGTGTGTGTGCGTGTGTGTGAATTTCTTTAATGTCTAGGAAGTCCAGCTATGTAACTTCCACTATAGAAAGACATTTTTTGGGGTAGATTTTTCCCTTTTTTGCTTTGATAGACAAAATCAGCTTAGGACTATTAAAAAATGTTTTGGAACAACTTTCCTTCCTCAATGAATGGGATGTCCAATGTATTTTAAAATCACCTGGAACTTTTGCTAAATAAAAGCATTAAAAATGACCTCTGTGTACAGGATTTTTAAAATGTTTCTAACTTAGTCTGAAATCTTGAAGAACAAACTGTTTCCTTATTTGAAAAAGAGGCAGTTGGCTGAGCTAAATTGTTTTCTTCTTATCACTTTCACTTTCTCATTAGCTGATCAAAATGGGCAGTTACAGGACAAAAGAAAGTCAAAGGTGAGGACACCACAAAGATGTGAAGATGGAGAGCTCAGGGGTGTGTCAGAAAATCAAAGTGATGTTGTGCCATTAGCTGCTTGTCACTGGCATTAACAACACTTTTCAGTCACACATTTTTCAAAGAAAATCATAACATCTCACCCAGGGTAAAGAAATATCCAAATAAGTTTATTTTCAAAACATTTTCCTTTAATTATTTTGTGTGCTAATGTTAGGAAAAATTAAAAAAAAGAAACACATTCTTTTGATTAACATTAAGGTATGGGTGAAAACCATTTGGTTTGACCATTTTAAGAAAAATGTGGTTAGGATTTTGAAAACTATAGGAAGTAATGAAGGGGGAAAAATTGAGGATGAGCTCACTAGGAAATGAGAAATTGCCACACATGAAAAAATACTGAATAAACAGAGTCAGTTTGATCAGAAGTTAGAACTGAAAATATCTTTGGAGATAATCTAGTTTAATTCCTTTATTTTACAGAGGATCGAATTCAGAGACCTCAAATGACTCTTCCTGCAGCAAAAAATATTAATTGAGGACCGGTGGAAAGGGATGAGCTAGGGAGATAGGTCAGGAGATTTATTGCCGTGTTGATGGGTTGTAGGAGAGTTCATGGGAGTGAAAGCAGACATTGTTATTAGTGGGGAAGAATTGGTGGGAGGATAAATGGAACCTGGAGTAAGTGGAAGAGAAATGGCTAAAATGAGAAAAAGCAAAGAACAGCAAAATGTCCAAAAGAAGAAAAAGCAGGTGTTTCCTTTTATAACAACAGTACTGGGGAGATTGAGAAGGAAGATGTGAATGTAGAAATGGGGGGGTGTGTGTGGCTAGGGTCAAGGTTATATTCCCTGGATAGAGAGTCATGCTAAGTATCCATCTACTTCTCTATGAGACTAGATGACCATAGGAAAAGTTGCTGTAATGTTTTGAGATGCCCTGTGTGTAAGCAATATGCACTTCCCCCAAAGATGTTGTTAAGGGTATAAAGGAGCCATGCAAAAATAAACTTCAGACTCAGCCCTGAAAAAAAAAAAAGGATCAGCTTGCTGTAGTGTGTTGACCAAATAGAGGGGTGGGATGCACAGTGGCTTATTACCTGCTGGGAAAAAAGAGAAAATCTGATAGGAGATGGATTAAGAATAAAAAGAGAAGGGCTGGTGAAACTACCTCTCATTACAACAAAAATAATGGCAATAATAATAAAGGGAAGAGGAAAACCAACAGTGACAACTTTGTTCCTTCATTCCCCAAACCATTACTCAAGTCTTCCCTAATCCGGTTAATATAAATCAGCTTGCAGAGTCTCAGGTTCAGACCTCAGTTGAATTAAGTCATTCTTGTTTTTTGTTTTCTTTTTTTTTTCCTATTCCAGGTTTCCATTTTTATTGATCTGATTGCTGAGAAACCTTGGTGATATTGTCATTTTTCACCCCATTCTTCCTTTCAAACCTCACATTTAATCCATCAGGATAACCTGTCACCTCTCCTGTGGAAATATCTATATAGCCTGACTATGTTTTACCTTCTCCCTCAAACAACCCTAGGTAGAGCCATCATGATCTGTAGACTGGACTTCAGAAACAGCCTCCTACCTGATCTCCATCCCCGTGTCTCACCTTGCCTCTCCGTGGCCAGGGCGATCCTATAAAATGTATGTCAGATCATAACACTACCGTGCTCACAACCTCCAGTGTCTTGCCATGTCACGCAGAATAAAAGGACCTCCACAAGCTGGTCCCCTGTTATGTCTCTGACCTAGCCTCCTACTGCTTTCTGCCTTACTCTGCTCTACCCACATTGGCCGTCTTGCTCCTTGATTATTCCGTGTAGACTCCTACTTCGGGGTGCTTGCACTTACTCTTCTCTCTGCCCGGAGTGGTCTTTTTCCTTGTATGCACAGAGCTCACTCCCATCCCTCCTCCAGCAATGCTTTTCTGCACCACCCTGCTAAAATCACCACATCCAATCCCAGCCCTCCCCCTCCTCATTCTCTGCTTCATTTTTCTTCATGGAACTTACTACTGGCTGGTATATCACATCATTTGCTTATCTGTTTTATTGTCTGCATCCTCTTACTACAAATGCAAAAACCATAAAGTCCCAAATTTGGATTCGTTTTGTTTGTTGATGTACTTGCAGTGCCTGTAATGGAGCTTGGTGTGGTTTGATGAGTTAAGGCCGAGAGTAGCTAGTAACTATCTATGGCTGATTCATATCAATGTATGACAAAACCCACTGAAATGTTGTGAAGTAATTAGCCTCCAACTAATAAAAAAAAAAAGGAAAGAAAAGATTGTTTTTAAAAAAAATTAAAGCACATCACAATTAAAAAAAAAAAAAAGCATATGTGGTCCGTGTATTTGTCTCTAAGTGCTTTACATATATGAGCATGTTTCATCTTCCCAGCAAATCCTATGAGGTAAATATTATTACTAGCCCCATTTTACAGATAAGAAATCTAGAGTCACAGAGAAAATGTGGACTTATTCTAAGGCAAGCAGGACAGTTTCACTCCTGTTTGGTGGTGTCCCGGCTCAGTTGTTAAGTCGTGTCTGACTCTTTGCAATCCCGTGGACTGTAGCCCTCTAGGCTCGTCGGTCCATGGGATTTCCCAGGCAAGAATACTGGAGTGGGTTGCCATTTCCTTTTCCAGGGGATCTTCCTGGCCCAGCAATTGAACCTGGGTCTCCTTCATTGGCAGGAGGATTCTTTACTCTGAGCCATCAGGGAAGACCCTTGGACCAAGTTTTTTTTTTTTTTTTTTTTAACACCAAAAACATTTTGTATTTTATTCAAAACCCTAACACAAAACACATTCAGAACTTTCTTTGGTTGAACACTTAGCTGTTTTTAATTATGTAAGATTATTCATGGTTTGGTAAAAATGTGTTTGTGTACTTCATATCATTAGTCTTCTACTGAGCAACTCTTGTTGCTCGGTCATGTCCGACTCTGTGACCGCATGGACTGCAGCATGCCAGGCTTCCCGGTCCTTCACCATTTCCTGGAGTTTGTCCAAACTCATGTCCATTGAGTCTGTGAGGCCATCCAACCATCTCGTCCTCTGTCATCCCCTTCTCCTTCTGCCTACAGTCTTTTCCAGCACCAGGGTCTTTTCTAATGAGTCAGTTCTTCGCATCAGATGGCCGAAGTATTGGAGCTTCAGCTTTAGCATCAGTGCTTCCAGTGAATATTCAGGATTGATTTTCTTTAGAATTGACTGGTTTGATCTTCTTGCAGTCCAAAACTCTCAAGTCTTTTCCAACACCACTGTTAAAAATCATCAATCCTTCGGTGCTCAGCCTTCTTTATGGTCCAATTCTCACATCCATACGTGACTACTAAAAAAACCATATCAACTCTTATCATCTTCTAAAGATGTCTTGTTAGTTTTTCTTGCTTTTTTTTTCCTTTGATTTCTTAGCATTAATTTAGTGTCAACATAAAACATGTGGTTAGTTTACATTATAGTAGGCATAGAATTGTTAAACAGTTAGGCTCCTATAACTAGAAGATATGATTGAGTACCTAAGAATCTGTCCAATGGGGAAAAGCTTTAAACTCAAATACAGTTGGGAAGTTATCATTTGCCTCCAAGGACAGAAACCACAGAACAAAATCCAGAGACAGCTGAAGGAATATTTGGAGGCAGACAGAAAATGTGGGGCCACTCAAGTAACAGGCAGGATGAATTCCTGTACTGTAGTCATATCAGACATTATAGCAACATTACTAAAGGAAATACTAAGCATTCAGTGAGTAAGATTGTTGTCATTTAAAACCTGAACTATAAATGATTAGTATTGAATGAGCTGGTATGGATTACAAAAAAGAAATTCAGAACAAACTGGACAGTGAAAGAATAAAGAGCCGAACCAGGCACAGCAGAGAACAGGTAATTGTCATTGTCACACTTATCAAGGCTTTCATCAATTCCTAGTGAGAGAAAACCCAAAACTCAAACTGAATAAAATTTAGTTCAGTAGAATGTACTTTTCATTCAATAGAGATCCCTACTATTGCTTTCTTAAAGCTAAATGACAAACCCAAAGATGGATTCATGGTCCAGACAATTGCAGTGAAGATTCTGTACCCATTGTGGGCGAACAAGATAAGCATACCCCATTTCTTACATAATGATGTTCAAACAAAACTTTTGTCTGCCCAGCATCTTACATGTTTCAGGGGCTTAAGCCATTTCTGTTTATTATGATTACTGATATATTTGGACTTGTTTCTATGGTTTCGTTTTTATTTCCCAATAATTTTCTGCTTTTTCTATGCCTTATTTTCTCCTTTCTTGCTTTTAGTTCTGACTTTATTTCCTGTTCTTTAAAGGAAAGAACACTAACATTGACCTATAGCCATTGGTTTTTATCCCTCCTTCCTATTGACATTATCACAGTTATAATAATGAATTGTTTTACTTTCTTTTTTTCCTTTTCATATTTCTGTTTTTCAGTTGTTAGGGAGGGCAAAGCAAATGATGAGGACATACTCTTCATTGCCAGACTTAACAGTTACTACCCTATCTGATTTTCTTCTTATCTCTCCCAACTTCCATTATATTTAAGAATTTTAAGCCCAGTGAGTTTCAAGGGTCCAGTGAGCACATTACTGCCCATCTCCCTGCAGTATCACATCTCCTTGTTAGGTGTTCTGAACCACAATTTCATTCCTTTAGATCATCCATCAATGCACTTCCAGAAACAAGTGCTGAACGATCTTATCTGCTGGTAATCCTTCTTACTTTTCTATTCATTGCTGCAGGTGGATTTCTATCCTCAAATTTTATGTTGTAATTTCCATTCAGATGTCAGGAGGGATAGCAGGTTTGCCATGTTAAATCAGAATTTTCTCAATCATCGTCTATACCAGTGACACCCAAACCTCAATCCTAAAGCTCTTTCTTGAGTCCCAGGCCCATATATCAAAAATTTTTTCTGAACATTTTTATTTGGACATCTCCCAGGATAGCTTTCAAATTCAACGTGCCACAAAATGAAGTTTTCTTTCTTTTACTGAGTGTCCCATATTCTCTCCTTTGGGCAGACAGTGGCCACATCTTTCTCGTAGTTGCTCAAGTCAGAAACTCAATGTCATTTTTGCCACTTTCCTCCCATTCACCAACCCTCTAATGATTCAACAAGTTCTTTCAATTATTTCTTTCAACTTCCTAAATATCTCTTAAGTGTTTCCACTTCCAACTGTCTTCTCTGATATGATTATTAAAACATTCTGACTTATTTTCCTACTGTTATTCTTACCCTTTTCCAGACCCTTCTTTATATGGCTACCAGAGAAACTTTTCTAAAATTCAAATATGATCTTGTCTCTTTCTTGCTCAGCATTTCTCAGTGGCTCCTCATTGTTCTAGGGAAAAGTTTAAAAAGTTCTTATTGTGAAATGGAGGGCTTCCCCGGTGACTCCGTTGGTAAAGAACCCACCTTCCAGTGTAGGAAACACAAAAGACACGGGTTTGATCCCTATGTTGAAAAGATGCCCTAGAGGAGGAAATGGCAACTCACTCCAGTATTCTTGCCTGGAGAATCCCAGGACAGAGGAGCCTGGTGGGCTACAGGCTGTGGGGTCGCAAAGGGTCGGCCGTGACAGAGCACGCACTCACACACACACACAAAGCTTCTTATGATCCAGATCATGCCTTTCCTTCTTTCTTGTAACTTCTGTAACTATCCCTCAAGAGTACACAGTGAATTAAATGTTCTATGACCTTTTCTTACCCTCTGGCTTTTGCACGGACTATTTCATCTGCCTGGAACCCTCTGCCTTCCATCTATGTCTGGCCTGTTCTTTGTTCTCCAAGGTCACCTTCTCTGAGGTGAATTCATTGGTGCTTAAAGTGGCTCCTCTCCATTATTTTCATAGGACCCATGTTTGCTCTTCTTCAAGCACTTGCCCCACTGCACCATAACATATTAAGGTAGGAATTGCAAATAGTGTTTAGCAACATAGGCTTTTGCACATTCTTGCATATTTAGCTAAATACTTCTTTAGCACCTGTGCTCAGATCTAATGTATATTTTAACCTAAGAGAAATGTGAAGAAAACATTTCAGAATAACTTTGTTTCATGTAAGTTAATGATTGGGTAATTTATTGAAAACTACTATAAGAGGCTTGCTCTTTTTGTTTTTTGTTTAATATCCATTTCTATATATACCACTAGTATTTAATGATATTAAGTCATAGCAAATATATATCAACATCAGAAAGCCATGATCCTATAAAATTTTATAGGATTGAGTTGCATTTTCAACTCAATCTCTTGCTGAAAATTGCATTTCTTCAATCCCCCTTTGGTCTGCCATCATAGGCTAATACTGACGGCTTTCCAAAAAGAACAGCCTTATGAAATACAATGTTATGTGTACCAAGAATATTATCGATTGTATTATACCGCTTAGTGTTCTCACAGTGAGTGATCTTGTGGAAGAAATTTCCTTCTGATCAAGGAATTAGGCACAGTTGTTGTTTTCTTGAGCAATAAAAAGTACTTTATGTGAGTGTGAAGCTTACAAATAATTATTTTCCTCTTTTCAGTAACAACTAGGATTATGTAGTGCACATTTCTTGAACTAACTTTACTCTGCCTTGTATTTCTACCCATTTTTACTCCATTGCCTCATCTTTCTTACTTATTTAAAATTTTATTTTCATTTTTCTGTATTGTTTAATCCATTATAAGTGTCATAGTTAATTCCTTTTGGAGAAAGAGCAGTATAAATAAATACACAAATAAAATAGTTGCCATGTTGAAGCATTTGCACAATAAAGAATGCATACTATTTGTATAAATGTCAAAAAGAAGTGAAATGTCATGAAATGTCATATGTGTTTCAGGGTAAAATTCTGTCTTTTTAGAAATGAAGATACTCTGTGTGCGTGCATGCTAAGTCACTTAAGTTGTGTCCGGCTCTTTGCAACCCTATGGACCTTAGCCCATCAGGCTTCTCTGTTCATGGGATTTTCCAGGCAAGAGTACTGGAGTGGATTGCCATTTCCTTGTCCAAGACCTCTTTTCCACCACAGGGATTGATCCTACTTCTCTTATGTCTCCTGCATTGGCAGGTGGATTCTTTACCACTAGTGCCACCTGGAAAACCAGAAGATACTCTAAAAATAGTATTATCCTACATCCTTTGCTTCATGGACACAAATATCAGAGGACTGTCTCAAATCCACAGACTGTCTTTATGCCTATGTATTGACTGATATATGCATTCTTACGATTAGGCAAGTGATAAGCTAGAATTCAGGTCATCATCATAAGTTTCCTGTATGTCTAAAACTTTACAGATGGAGGGATGTGTTTTTCTTTTCCTTTCTGGCTAATCCAACAAATTGCCTAGTGTCCATAATTTCATTTATAATCAGTGGAGTAAGTAATCAGATGTGAACACCTGTTCTTCCTCTATTTATTCTGTTGAGCATAAATACAGCTGCAGTCCTCAGAAAGTCATAAATAAAACTCACAACTGAAAGATTAGACAAACTAGTGATCTGTTACACTTCAGATGTCTGAATAGTGGAATTCTCTCTTCCAGAGAAAACTGCAGATCTGATAGTATTGTTATGACATTAGCAGTATTCCCTTATGAAATTAATATCATTTTAATTTTTTCCTATATATCATATACTGTTTTCTCCAGGATAATCAAAAATTGTTAACTTATTTCTTAAAAAGATTCAAATTTCTGCACAAGGCATTTTTCAGTGTTTTAAATATATTAAGCTTATTATTTGAAAATGGAGGCGACATTCTTTGGAAGATAATAGATCATTGCATATGTAAACCAATTAGATAAAGTAGGCTTGTGTATAATCATTGGCAAGCAGTAATCAGAGTAGTGTAAAGAAATTTTTTTTCATTGTTAAGTTATTTAAATAGTTCTGATTAAGCATGAGAAAGAACAACTGATTATATTTCAAGTGTCTTTTGCAAAGTGATTTTGAAATGTCTATAAGCAAATGTCTCAGTTTGAAGTGTTCGCCAATAGTCTTTCTCCAGGAATTTGTTGTTAGCACAGAATAGGTTTTATCCCTCAGTGGTCTACTTTTTTTTAGATCAAAGAGAAAACTTTTCTGATTCATATGATATATGATGTTTGATTGCCATTTTAAATAAAAGAAATAGAAGATACATAAACAAAATCCACATTTTAGTCAGGAATCAATCTTCCCTCAGCTCATAATAAAAATGTTAACAACGAGATATTTTGCAAAAATAAAAAAGAGAGAAATCTGGTTTAGGAATAGTGAAAAAAATCTAGGGTATTTAAATGAACCCACCATTTGCTGTTGTTGCTAAAAAGACTAACAAAATGATGTGCTGATTTTAAACACAAAAATATATAAGCAAGGAGCACTCAGGTCTTGACCACGTAAAGTATTTAGTGTGTGATTTTTGTTTTGGCCACGAGTTCATTGACGAATTATGCTGTTTTGTCAACAAGTTTGCAGTAGGATATTGACATTTACAGATTAGACACTTTTCCAAAGAGGATTTCTGATTTCTCCAGAAGTATGGATAGAGAAAACAAGATCCAGAGGTTGCTTTGTGGGCTCCCCTGATAGCTCAGCTGGTAAAGAATCCGCCTGCAATGCAGGAGACCCCAGTTCAATTCCTGGATTGGGAAGATCCCCTGGAGAAGGGAAAGGCTACCCACTGCAGTATTCTTGGGCTTTCCTTGTGGCTCAGCTGGTAAAGAATCCGCCTGCAATGTAGGAGACCTGAGTTCAATCTCTGGGTTGGGAAGATTCTCCTGGAGAAGGGAAGGGCTACCCACTCCAGTGTTCTGGCCTAGAGATTCCATAGACTATATAGTCCATGGGATCTCTTTGTACTAGTAAATTCAACTTTTGAACAATCGTGCAAATGCTTACTATTTTATAGGTATTATTTGGGACTTTCACTTAATATTCACATTGGTTTTATTAAATGGATGCAGGTATCAAAATATATATAAATGAGCTTGGGACAATTCATTTGGAGAAAAGAAGACTACGGAAAGAAATAACACTCCAAATATTTGAAGGACTGACATATAAATAAGGCAATTTTTGCATTTGCTTCTTCAGAGGCCAGTAGAAATGTTCATGGCTGGGAGTTACATGGTGGTGGTTTTTGGGTTGGGAAGATCCCATGGAGAAGGGAATGGCAACCTACTCCAGTATTCTTGCCAGGAGAATTCCATGGACAGAGGAGCCTAGCAGACTACAGTCCATGGGGTCACAGAGGGTTGGACATGACTGAGAGACCAACACTTTCAATTTTGGCTTCCTTTAGGGAATAACTTTCCGAACAGAATTGGAAAATGGTAAAATAGATTTGCTTTGTGATATAATGAGGTTCCCACCACTAAATGATTTTTAAACTAGAAGTTGAAAACTCTCCCTCTACAAATATTTTAAAGAGGATTGGTTCCTAGATGGAAGACTTGATCTTATGACTTCTGAGGTCCTTTTCAAAGTTAACAATCTAACAATCTATGCTTCTAATGAATGATTTATGTCAATTTTCAATGTCCTCTTTTCCCTTGACCATTAAAAGCTACAACTGACATTTACCAAGGCTATCAAAGGGCATGAGAGGACAGTACAGACGTCCTACCATGCTCAAAGGGAAACCTAATGCTCAGCTGGCTCTTGCTCCCCCCTAATGATGTTGGAGAAGATAGTGTAAGGAAGGAATGAATCAATGAACAGATAAATAAATAAGTATAAGCCTTCTGTTGAGATGCAGGGGTTCACATTATGTATGTAGGCAACATTGGAATAACATGTCTGAGGCCAAATGGAATGAGCTGCAGAGAGCTTCTCTAATGAGATGAACTTTAAAGGCAAAAGAGGCTCATAGCCTGCAGGAGAAAAGAGGCCATCTTTGCCACAGGAGTCAATCTCTGAAATCATTTGGAGTTCATGTGTCTTTATCGACTATAAATCATTATCTTCTTCGTACATTTTCCATGTAAGATGTTTATTTGGAATTCATGAAAATTTTACTTTAAAAAATCTCTAACAACAATCCAACCTGGTGTCAGGAAAACTTATTTAAATATGATCATTTCTGGACACTGTTCTAGTTTGCTGCTGCTAAGTCGCTTCAGTCGTGTCCAACTCTGTGCAACCCCATAGACGGCCGCCCACTAGGCCCCTCTGTCCCTGGGATTCTCCAGGCAAGAATACTGGAGTGGGTTGTCATTTCCTTCTCCAACTGTTCTAGTTTATTGTCAGACAGTTCTATGGTTTATGTTCATGCATACATGCTCAGTTGCTTCAGTCGTGTCCGACTCTTCGCGACCCTTTGGACTGTAGCCCACCAGGCTCCTCTGTCCATGGGATTCTTGAGAGATATCTTGAGAGATAATGTATATTGACTGATCAGTTCCTGTTCACCTATTCATTTTTTTATTTTAACTTTGAGTCAAGCATAGAATCAGATCAATTGACTCAGAATGCTACTCAAGGCAAGTATATTAGACATGCCAAGATTTTACTAATTACCTAGTCTTGTGGCTAACCACCATCTTCTCCCTCTTGCTGGAAAAACTTGCTTCCATTTACTGTTTCATGGGACAAGAGCTGTTTGCTGAGACAACATCTTAGCCAAGTACATTAAAGAGAAGAATACTTGTGAGTATAATCACATTTCTCACATAAATAATCCCCTGAGTAGTTTTCTCCCCATTTCCCCTACTGTTTAGTTTTTTTCCCTTTGATATAATTTACTGCCTATTCTGTTAAAGCAATTAGATATTTGTGTTAATTAGATATTTATTGTCTGTGCTGAAGTGAAGGTACTTAGCTCAGGATGGGAACTGGCTTGTAGATGTTTATTCTGAGAGTAACTTTTTGTTTTGCTGTTTTCTCTGAGGCACACTCTATTTGTTCAACCCTGTTGTTTGACTCTCTGAAAATACATCAAACTAAAATGGCCCTCAAGGCAGCACTTCTGTGCTGTTTGCTGCTTAAAAATGTGTTGATTATATTGCTTTCTTCTTTAGTACCACTGGCAAAGAGACATGACCGGCTAAAGAGGTAATGTGCATAATCCTTCTCATTTACCATGATTCAACTGTTTATGAAGTGAAACTTGTGAAATAAGTGTAAGGAATAGCAAAAGTATTTTCATATAAGTAAGTACAGAAAGCATGAGTCATTTTAGGAAAGAAAATGACATGAAAAGGGCATTAATAAAGTAGCTTTTCTAAAAAAGATTTTTTTGATATGGATCATTTTTAAAGTCTTTATTGAATTTATTACAATATTGTTTCTTTCTTTCTTTTTTTTTTTTTTATGTTTTGGCTTTTTGGCCTTGAGGCATGTGGGATCTTAGCTCCCCAACCAGAGACTGAATCTGCACCTTCTGCATTGGAAGGTGAAGTCTCAACCAACATTTAATTCTGATGTGTTTTCCAGCTTTGGAAGGTGTACGTGTGTCTGCATGCATATGCCAGTCTGTGTGTACATAAAGCTATTTTTGAAACCTATGCACTGTCTTTGCCCTGCATGGATGAAGTGCCCAATAACAGACATGGTAATTGATAAGAGACAAAGGGTTAAGAATAGAAGAGAAGCAGCAAAGGGTTTAGATAGTGAGTGTTGACCTCACATGATAGCAAGAGCTTTAAAATACAAATGGAGTTTTCCTCTTGCCTGCTCACTCTCTTGATTTATATTTCCCTGAACCTGGAGTGAGTTGGGATGGAGATCCCATGTCAGCTGAAGATTCAAGAACAGTGATATATTTTCCTCCAGATCCTCCCTTCCACCTTGCTGTCAATCAAAGCAGTTGTGTCATCATCACCTCCTTTCTATTTCAAGCCACAGACTAGTGTCATTTCACCTCCCCTGCCTTCTGAATTCTGTTCATGCATTTTATTGGTAAACCAAACTTCATTTTGCTTCATGTTGCCCTCTCATATCTCTCCCACATTTTTTTCCACACCAGATAGCTACCTGTCCCAGATACTTTTGATTTTGTATCTTGATCAGTTTTAGTCTCTTCATGGACTCCCTACCTACAGAGATGTTCTGCTCTTCTCACTGTCATACTTGGGGTCGGCATTGTTTTCCTCATCCACACCTTAGCCCCTTGAAGTTCTTCCTAAAATGCTCTTGGCCATTTCCCCAAAAGGTTACAGTGCCTTGTTACTGACTATGTTCTCCAGAATTGGGCTTCATTCGTGGCTCAGACAGTAAAGAATCTGCCTGCTATGCAGGAGACTCAGGTTCAATCTCTGGGTTGGGAGGATCCCCTAGAGAAGAGAATGGCTACCCACTCCAGTATTCTTGCTTGGAGAATAAGATGCATATAGCATACATCACAGTCTCTCATGGACAAACCTTGGATTTCATTTCCTTATTTCTGTTCTTCGGTTCATGTGTCTTTAATCTTGTTAGATAGTTTAGTTCAGTTGCTCAGTCGTGTCCGACTCTTTGCAACCCCATGGTCTGCAGCACGCCAGGCTTCCCTGTCCATCACCAACTCCTGGAGCTTACACAAACTCATGTCCATCGAGCTGGTGATGCCATCCAACCATCTCTTTCTCTGTCGTCCCCTTCTCCTCCTGCCTTCAACCTTTCCCAGCATCAAGGTCTTTTCCAATGAGTCAGTTCTTCACATCAGGTGGCCAAAGTACTGGAGCTTCAGCTTCAGCATCAGTCCTTCCAATGAATATTCAGGACTGATTTCCTTTAGGATGGACTGGTTGGATATCCTTGCAGTCCAAGGGACTCTCAAGAGTCTTCTCCAACACCACAGTCCAAAAGCATCAGTTCTTTGGTACTCAGCTTTTTTATGGTCCAATTCTCACATCCATATATGACTACTGGAAAAATCATAGCTTTGACTAGACAGACTGTTGTTGGCAAAGTAATGTCTCTGCTTTTTAATATGCTCTCTAGGTTGGTCATAAGTTTTCTTCCAAGGAGTAAGCGTCTTTTAATTTCATGGCTGAAGTCACCATCTGCAGTGATTTTGGAGACCCCAAAATAAAGTCTCTCACTGTTTCCTTTGTTTCCCCATCTACTTGCCATGAAGAGATAGGACCAGATGCCTTGATCTTGGTTTTCTGAATGTTGAGTTTTAAGCCACCTTTTCCACTCTCCTCTTTCACTTTCCTCAAGAGACTCTTTAGTTCTTCTTCACTTTCTGCCATAAGGGTGATGTCATCTGCATATCTGAGGTTATTGATATTTCTCCCGACAATCTGGATTCCAGCTTGTGCTTTATCCAGCCCGGCATTTCTCATGATGTACTCTTTATATAAGTTAAATAAGCAGGGTGACAATATACAGCCTTGACGTACTTTTCCTATTTGGAACCAGTCTGTTGTTCCATGTCCAGTTCTAACTGTTGCTTCTTGACCTGCAAATGGGTTTCTCAGGAAGCAGGTCAAATGATCTGGTATTCCCATCCCTTGAAGAATTTTCCACAGTTTTTTATGGTCCACACAGTCAAAGGCTTTGGCATAGTCAATAAAGCAGAAGTAGATGTTTTTCTGGAATTCTCTTGCTTTTTTGATGATCCAATGGATATTGGCAATTTGATCTCTGGTTCCTTTGCCTTTTCTAAATCAAGCTTGAACATCTGGACGTTCATGGTTCACATGTGTATTGAAGCCTGACTTGGAGAATTTGGAGCATTACTTTACTAGCATGTGAGATGAGTGCAACTGTGCAGTCATTTGAACATTCTTTGGCATTGACTTTCTTTGGGATTGGAATGAAAACTGACCTCTTCCAGTCCTGTGGCCACTGCTGAGTTTTCCAAATTTGCTGGTGTATTGAGTGCAGCACTTTCACAGCATCATCTTTTAGGATTTGAATTAGCTCAACTGGAATTCCATCACCTCCACTAGCTTTGTTTGTAGTGATGCTTCCTAAGGCCCACTTGACTTCACATTCCAGGAAGATTGGCTCTAGGTGAGTGATCATACCATCATGGTTATCTGGGTCGTGAAGATCTTTTTTGTATAATTCTTCTGTGTGTATTCTTTCCACCTCTTATTAATATCTTCTACTTCTGTTAGGTCCATACCATTTCTGTCCTTTATTGTGCCCATCTTTGCATGAAATGTTCCCTTTGTATCTCTAATATTCTTGAAGAATCTTTAGTCTTTCCCATTCTATTCTTTTACATGATTTCTCTGCATTGATCACTGAGGAAAGCTTTCTTATCTCTCTTTGCTATTCTTTGGAACTCTGCATTCAAATGGATATATCTTTCCTTTTCTCCTTGGCCTTTAGCTTTGCTTCTTTTCTCAGGTAACCATTTTGCCTTTTTGCATTTCTTTTTCTTGAGGATGATCTTGATCATTGCCTCCTGTACAATGTTGTGGACCTCCATCTATTGTTCTTCAGGCACTCTGTCTATCAGATCCAGTCCCTTGAATCTATTTGTCACTTCCACTGTATAAATTGTAAAGGATTTGATTTAGGTCATACCTGAATGGTCTAGTGGTTTTCCCTACTTTCTTCACTTTAAGTCTCAATTTGGCAATAAGGAGTTCATGATCTGAGTCACAGTCAGCTCCAGGTGTTCTTTTTGCTGACTCTATACAGCTTCTCCATCTTTGGCTGCAAAGTATATAATATATCTGATTTTGGTATTGACCAGCTGGTGATGTCCATGTGTAGAGTCTTCTCTTGTGTTGGAAGAGTGTGTTTGTTCTGACCAGTGCATTCTGGCAAAACTCTGTTAACCTTTGACCTGCTTTGTTTTGTACTCCAAGGACAAATTTGCCTGTTACTCCAGGTATCTTTTGACTTCCACTTTTGCATTTCAGTCCCCTCTAATGAAAAAGGACATCTTTTTTGGGTGTTAGTTCTAGAAGGTCTTCTAGGTCTTCACAGAACTGTTCAACTTCAGCTTCTTCAGCTTTACTGGTTGGGGCATAGAGTTGGATTACTGCGATATTGAATGGTTTGCCTTGGAAACAAACAGAGATCATTCTGTCATTTTTGAGATTGCATCCAAGTACTGCATTTCAGACTCTTTTGTTGACTATGATGGCCACTCCATTTCTTCTAAGAGATTCTTTTCCACAGTAGTAGATATAATGGTCATCTGAGTTGAATTCACCCATTCCAGTCCATTTTAGTTCCCTGATTCCTAAAATGTCGATGTTCACTCTTGCCATCTCCTGTTTGACCACTTCCAATTTGCCTTGATTCATGGACCTAACATTCCAGGTTCCTATGCAATATTGCTCTTGACAGCATCAGACTTGACTTCCATCACCAGTGACATCCATAAGTGGGTGTTGTTTTTGCTTTGGCTCCATCTCTTCATTCTTTCTAGAACAATTTCTCCACTGATCTCCAGAAGTGTGTTGGGCACCTACTGGCCTGGGGAGTTCATCTTTCAGTGTCCTATCTTTTTGCCTTTTTATACTGTTCATGAGGTTCTCAAGGCAAGAATATTGAAATAGTTTGCCATTCCCTTCTCCAGTGGACCATGTTTTGTTAGAACTCTCCTCCATGACCCATCCATCTTGGGTGGCCCTACATGGCATGGCTCATAGTTTCACTGAGTTAGACAAGGCTGTGGTCAGTTTGGTTCGTTTTCTGTGATGCGGTTTTCGAGATGGTAAGAGAGGTGTGCCTGTTCCCCTTGTCCCTTCTGTTGGGGGCCCAGGTGCTGCTTTGTCATCCTCGTCCTCACCATCTGCCGTGGAGGACTGACTTTTTTGGCCAGGCACATGCCCTGTGTTCCCTCCCCTTTTGTGGGGGTTGCACGCAGGTGTGGGAGCGATCATGGTGGGCTGGGTTGTGTGTGAAGGGGGGCCATTGGGCTTCTCTTGCACACCCCCATCCAGAGGCTGATGGATGTCTTGTTAGACAAACTTATCTCACACTCCCATGATACAGTCGTTCCAGTGCAAATACAGAGCCTTTAAGATAACAGCCTTGTAAGCCTAGATTAGGTTTTCTTTCAAATCCACCCAAGTGTGTCTCTCCTGTCATTAAATTGTCACTATCACTAGTCTTTCTTGAAGCCTTTCTAGATTAACCAGAGGGGATCAGCACTTTTCTTTATGGAACACATAATTCCCATCCACGTCCATGGGCAACTCCATATCCCTTCCAATTTACCTTTGACCTGTTTCTAATGTCAACCCAACACATCCCTAGGTGATGGTCTTAATTGGGTGTCTCAGAGATTGGTACAGGCCATTCTGTTGCAGGATGTGTGTATGCATGTATGTATGAGTCTGCAGGTTTTGAGAGGACTCAACTGATGAACTCATGTACCTGGTGTCTAGCAAAGCAAACACACTCATGTGTATATAGGTACAGAATTGATTCTTTGGGATGACAATGAAAAGATATTGTCAAGATATCCATCTCCTTGGCTGGCACCAGACACAATAGTAATTTTTTTTTTTTTTAGGTTCAAAATTTTTTTTTTTTTACACATGGCATGTATGTATTCTTTTTCAAATTCTTTCCCCATTTAGGTTGTTATATAATATTGGGCAGAGTTCCCTGTGCTATTCAGTAGATCCTTGTGGGTTACCCATTTTAAGAATGGCTGTGTATACATGTCAATCCCAAACTCCCTAACTATCCCTCACCCCCATCCTTCCCCTGTGGTAACAAAAACAGTAATGGTTTTAATGAGTATGGCTCATAACAATCCTTTGATGTAGGTATTATGATTGTTCTCATTTCCTGATAAGGAAATTGAGATATAGAGAGGTTAATACCTTTTCTAAGGTAAAACAGCTTGAAAGTGTTAGAGGCAGAGTTAAAATCAGGCTTTCTGATATCACAAATCCACTCTTAACCACTGTGCCACATTGCCATTACAGCTGATTTATTTTTTAGATTTGTATTGAAGACAAACTGTATATATTTTTTAAAGTAGAAGAATAGTATTTAAAATAATAAAAAACTATGAAGCCTTTATTTTTGTCTTGGAATAGCTCAAATGGATTCTGGTTAGCAATTTAGAAATTGTTTCTGCATAGAAGTTTAATATAATATATAAATATTTAAATATGAAAATTAATATAAAATGTACATATATGCTTTAAAAAGCATATATATTTTTTATTTACACCAGGATATTTAGTATTATTTTTCCTACATGTAGAAAATGCACCAGTGGGGAAAATGAATGATGATGTCTAAAAAATAAAATAAATGGCACAGTTAAGAAATGAAAAATTAAAGTATACATGTGTGCTGCCTCCAAAAGTTCATGCAGGGCACAGAAATAGCTGAGTAGGGGGCACAAGAGCCATAAGCAATCTGGCTTTTATTCATGCAGAGTCAAACGTCTCTACTCTTGTTCCTGGATTTGATTTTCATTTTCTTCTTTGTCTCTTTACTGGATGTGAAATTAATAAGAATTTAGATGGTTTCTAAAGGAATTACCAATTAGCAGAAGTAAAAAGCTGTCTGATGAATAGGTAAGGTTATAAGTGGCTTCTTTGTCAATGAATCTAAGGTGTGATGAGTTTCCTGTAGTTTATTTTTTCACAATTTCTTATTCTTTTTTTCAATAAAAAAATTTTTTTAATAGTTATGTATGTGGCTGCACCATGTCTTAGTTGGGCCACACGGGATCTTTCTTTTTGTTGCACGGACTCTCTAGATGTGATGCACAGGTTCAGTGCTTGCAATGCATGGCTTAGTTGCTCTGAGGCATGTGAGATACCAGTTCCCCAAGCAGAGATTGAACTCACATCCCCTGCATTGCAAGGCAGATTCTTAACCACTGGACCACCGGGGAAGTCCCCACAATTTCTTCTTAATCATACTAAATATGCTGTCATTTGATGTATCACTTTTTGAGTTATTTTGTCTGAGTCTGAAAGCAGATTTTTTGTTTCTTTTTGACCATGAAGTTTTTTATTTTAAATATTTTTAATGGACATAACTGTTAAATAATGATATAAAAATTTGATGCTAATGTTACCACTCCCTTTTTGCATCTGGAAAACAGCATTATGAACAATGTGTCTTTGCCTGAGAGCCTTCTCTTTTGAATGTCAGTTTTCCCGAATTACAGTGATGTTGGTCTACCTCTGAGCCATATATAGGAGCCATATATATTCCTTGTTGAAGTTTGCAGTCAGCATAATCATACTCTTACCTTTTCTGTGGCTGAAATTCAGAATGAAGAGTTCCTGTTTAGCATCCCTGTTTCAGAGAAGAGTCTAATGGAAGAGCCTGAGTTGATGAAGTACACATGTCCTGGCATAGGTCAGGCACCAAGGGTTGGTGATATCAAAGTTAGAGTACTGCCCAAACTGTTCAGAGTATGTTTCTCTGGGTTTCTATAAAAGATAAAAAAATAGGGAAAAAACCGTTTAATACTCAAAT
Organism: Cervus canadensis; assembly: GCF_019320065.1. NCBI lineage: Eukaryota > Metazoa > Chordata > Mammalia > Artiodactyla > Cervidae > Cervus > Cervus canadensis. Next base: position 17,949,539 of record NC_057418.1, on the reverse strand, counting down.
GAGAACGTGTTAAATCGCAAAATATTTGACTTACCACATATGGCATGTTGGTATGATTGTTATAAGTGGTGAATACATGTTGTTGTCATCAGAAATTCTGAAAGGTCTCTAAAAGAAAGGTTGGCAGTTAAAGCCACTTTCTGACTTTCAGAAGCAACATTTCTATAATAAGTTCACCGTGAAACATGTAATCTATCACTAGAAAAGTTGTAAATTTAATCTTTGCCATCATATAGCTATTCCTTTTGTCGTTGTTGTTCAGTTGCTGAGTCATGTCCAACTCTTTGCGACCCCATGGACTGCAGCACGCCAGGCTTCGCTGTCCTTCACCATCTTCTGGAGCTTGCTCAAACTCATGTCCAGCTGTTCCTTTAAGCATCCATTACTCTTCCTGTTCCTTCCTTCCCTCTTCCCACCCCTAGTGATGCCAATAAGGCATGCCTTGCCTGGCCCCTAAGCAGGTGGTTACAAGCCCCCTTTCTCCTCATTTCTCCAGTCTATCTGATATTACTTCCTGCTTGTGACTTACCCTCATGGTTGGGCTGACAGTATTCTAAGTTCCAGATGCAATATGATTGAATAGCAAAATTTTGATGTATTTGGTGCTCCGTCCAAAATTAGACACAAAAAGGGACCTGTTTCCACATGGCAAAAATCCCCAAGGAATGAATCCCTAGTAGTGAAATGTCTGATACTCTGACAGTCTAGCTGAGTTCATCTTTAGAGGCCAGTGGACCTCATTAGTGTTTCTCAAACTCAGATCTTTTTCTACATACTTATATTTAAGGTCCTCATGGTCATTTGAAAATAAAGTTGGAAGGAGTTGGAGGTAACATACTCTATCTGATGCTTTCCAAAAAGGAGTAATATTGTCGCCTAAGGGATGTATATTTGGCATGATGATATGAGAAAGAAAGCAGCTACTCTCATTTATCCATTATTTTCAAACTACCTTTCTTTTCTGTTTCTTTGAAACAACTTGATGAACTATTTGATTTATGAAAATTATTCTCAGGCTCTAAATGCCACTAAATAAATTATTTATTTGGAAGATTACTAGAAAGCATAATGGGTTTCCCTGATGACTCAGCAGTAAAGAATCCACCTGCAATGCAGGAGACAGGGATTCGACCCCTTGGTCGGGAAGATCCCCTGAAGAAAGAAACGGCAACCCACTTCAGTATTCTTGCCTGGGAAATCCCATGGACAGAGGAACCTGGCAGGCTACAGTCCATGGGATCCTAAGAGTTGGACACGACTTAGCGACGAAATCATCACCACCATAAAACTAAGTAGGGAAAGTTTTATTTATGAGGAAAGCATTATTTCATGTTGGATAGAGTATTTCAAGAGACTCTTTTGTATCTGGGTTAGATTTTTTCCAATGGTTATATTTTGTAAATTCAATATAGAAAACACAATCATTCAAATATATATCTTTTATTCTTTACCAGAAATCACATTTGTTAAAAGAGAATTATCATAAATGGTCTAATGTGCCCAAAATCTAATATATTGTTCTTGAATGTAATAGTAAATTCCTAAAGGAAACTTTCAACTCTTTGTATACAGTAAGACTATCCAGCAGGCATAATCACATTTCTCAAATTCCCAAGAAGTACAAACTACTTTAGTTCTTAAAATGATAAGTTTTAAAAATGCATACACATTTTAAGGGTCTTTTTTCCCATGGCCCCAGAAGAGCATAAAGTCTTTATTGTTATCCAATTTGTCTTCTGTGAATAAACATTTTATTGCTTATAAATCTGTTGAGTAAAAATAAAATAATCAGCAAAATTCTATCCTATATATTTTTATGAAATTTCTCCCCACACTTTCAAATTTATCCTGAAGGTCCTTTTTTATTTCTCATTTAAGTTGCTTAAGATACTGTTAGTGATTTGGGATATGAGAGTGTATTTTATGTTTAAAACCACATAACTTTTAACTTTTTTAATTGAAAGGGATTCTAAGAGATTAGTTTTAGAATAACTTCTTCATTCTATAGATAAAAAAAAATTGAATCTCAAAGAAGCTATGTAAGCCATCTGATATACATGGCAGAAACACTAATTCCCAGTTCAAGGCACAGATCAGTTCAACAAACATTTATTGAGTAGTTCTTAAGGATTTTTAAGTAATTGAGAAATAATGTTGCCCTTCTAGGAGATTATACTCTATTAGGATATGCAGACCAGTAAATAGATAATATCAATATAATGTGTTAAGTACTGTAATAAAGACAAGTGCAGGATGAAAGTATAAAAATCGAAGAATGGATTCACTTGATAAGTGATTTTATTTTTCTTCAACTAGCATTTTTTGGGTGCATGCTAAGTCACTTCAGTCATGTCTGATTCTTTGCGACCCTATGGAGTGTACTCTGCCAGGCTCCTCTGTCCATGGGATTCTCCAGGCAAGAATACTGGAGTGGGTTGCCATTTCCTTCTCCAGGAAATATTCCTGATGGTTACCTACACGAAGTGCCAGGTGATAAGTATTGGTGAAGTAAAATTGACACAGAGTCTGATCTCAGGATTATTAGTCTTTTGGGGGACAGATGTCAGTAAAGAAATCACATGAAAATGTATGATAAAAACTGATATTAGTGTCTTGAATGCAGTTCTAGAAGGGCACATAACAAAAGGACCTGACTGCCTTCCCCAAGTCAGGAAAGTCTTCCGTCTCATCTAGTCACTGGGACAACCCACAAATTAAAGGAATCAGGCTTACTGACTTTTAATAGTTAAGCAAAAAAAAAAAAAAAGTTTTTTCTTTTATTTGGGAATAATAGACTCTCTTCCAGATAAGATGTATAGGACAAAGCATGTGGGAAGGGGAAGGGGCGGGGGGCGTCCATGTCCTCAATGGACATGTCACTTTTGAAGCACCTCCATGTGTTCACCAACCTCTGAAGCTCTCCAAACCCTGCCCTTCTGGGTTTTTATGGAGGCTTCATTACATAGGCACAATTGATTAAACCAGTGGCTACTGGCGACTGATTCAACCTCCAGCCCCTCTCCCCTGCCAGGAGAAAGAGGGAGGGTTGTAATTTCCAGCTGTTTAAACATGTGGTTGGTTCCTCTGGCTTTATCCTGTGGCGATGCTTCTTTCTGTGGGACACACCTATGCATTGCAGAATATTTGGCACACCTAATATTTTAGGTGGTGTGTGTGCATGTGTGTGCGTAGTCGCTCAGTCATGTCTAGTTCTTTGTGATACCATGGAGCCTCCCAGGCTTCTCTGACCATGAGATTTCCCAGGCAAGATACTGGAATGTGTTGCCATTTCTTTTCCTTCTGAGATCTTTCTGACCCAGGAATTGAACCCACATCTCCTACATTGATGGGCAGATTCTTTAACACAGCCACCTGGGAAGCCCCCATCTTTGGGTATCTAATGCCAACAGAATCTATTGTTCATTGTGAGAAATCTAAATACATATACACTTTTTCTCAAGCTCTCCAAAGAGAAATGGCACTACTTACAGCTGAAAGTTACTGTTATATTTCTTTAATAAAAATAATGAAAAATAAGTAGTACATGTAGGATGCAGAGAAAGCTGTACTCGGAAGCAAACCATAGCACTAACACCATTGTATTATTCTAAAAAAAGCAATACATATAAACAAATTAAGCCTTTAATTTGAGAAACTAGAATAACAGAAGTAAAGAAAATGGAAAAATTATGAAGAACAGAAATAAATGAATTAGAAGAAAAAAACTGAATTGATATATATGAGATCAAAAGAAGCCTCTGGCAATGTTAATCAAGAAAAAATCAGTAAAGCACAAATCAATAGCATGGAAAATAATGGATATAACTACATATATTAAAAATGAAAATACTATATAATATTATGCAAACATTTGAAAATTTTAATGAAACACTTTTCCTAGCAAAATTGAAATTATGAAAGATAAGAAATCAAGAAAAAGTAACTTTGAAAAGAAAAGGAGAAATTTATCATTCAAAACATCTTCAAACAAACACACACACAACTGAAGAAATACACATTAAGCTTATACTATACAGGAGTTCTAGGAACCTTCAAGGAATAAATATTTCTATAGCATTGGAACTCTTTTATAAAAAGAATTGAAAAGTTTTTCATACAATAGTACTAAAATGGAAAATGTGAGCACACACACATGTACAAATCCAGAGGACTGATTTTATTTTACTTGCAAATATAGAAGTAGCAATATATAAAGCACCACTGGGCTTTCCCGGTGGCTCAGATGGTAAACATACTGCCTTCATGCAGGAGACCCAGGTTCAATCCCTGAGTTGGAAAGATCCCCTGGAGAAGGGACTGGCTACTCACTCTAGTATTCTTGCCTGGAGAATTCCATGGACAGAGGGAACCTGGCGGGCTACAGTCCATTGGGTCACAAAGAGTTGGACCCAACTGAGCAACTAACACTAACACTAGAGCACCACTAAATTGAAAATTGTATGATGACCGGTCGTGGAAGAATGTTTTATCAGGAAGTCTATTAATCTAGTTTATCAAAGGATAGAAAACATTTGTCAGTCTCAACACTAATAAGCATATTTGATCAATCATAGTATACATTACTGATATGTTGCCTGAGAACACTAAGAGAAGGATACTAACCAACCATAACACTTATATGTTATTAGTTGTTTAGGGCTTTTAAGTTTCTATTATAGTTATAACTGTATAATCACTGTAGTATTACTGTTCGGGATTAACATTCTTTATTAACACCCTGTCTTATTGCATTGTGTTCTGAGAGGACAGATCCCAACAGCCAGCATCATTAGTCAGACAGCTTCCCTGGTGGCTCAGATGGTAAAGCGTCTGCCTGCAATGTGGGAGACCCGGCTTTGATACCTGGGTTGGGAAGATCCCCTGGAGAAGGAAATGACAACACACTCCAGTACTCTTGCCTGGAAAATTCCATGAACAGAGGAGCCTGGTAGGCAACAGTTCATGGGGCTCCCGAAGAGTCGGACATGACTGAGCAGCTTCACTTTCACTTCACTTTCCTCTGATAGAAAGGGAAGCCCATGGTCAGAGGGCTTTCTCATTAAAAGCAAGATGCAAACGGGGACACAAACAGTTGTAGCTACTATTGCACATTTTTTTCTGGAAATGCTACTCAAGGCAACTAGGAAAAGCAAACAAGAAGGGAAAAAAAGGTCTAAAAATGACTGTAAAGAAGGCAAAACTCACTGTTATTTGCAATAATGTAACTGTTTCAAACATTTTTCTGGAAATTAATGAGTTGCAATATGACTGGCTTCAAAGTCAATATAAAAAAACAGTAGCTTTGCTTCCTACCTAGAATAATAAGAGGCTAGAAAACAAAGATTTAAATATGTTTATTGTTTCAAAGAACAAGAAAAATGTGAAATAAAGCTCAACCTAAGATGTACATGTTACATATTTGTGTATTTGAACAAATGAGATGTGTCAGGGAATGTTTGATGGGAGGATTCCTACATGCTGTCTCTCATGAGTCCTTTGTCCCTCTTCAAGCGGAACAGCACGCTGCTCCCAGGGACTGAGGTCATTGTGTGAGGCAAGCACGAGTTTCCTTTAGTAAACATTCTCCTTAGAACAAAACAGCTTAATCTCCTTCCCCTTTCTTGAGATATGGATTGTCTCCTGACCTTGTGACTAACATTATCCCTTGTTCCCTTGGTAACGGTTGCTGTACATTTGGTTTTGTGATCTCTATCATTCTCGAAAGAAGTTTCTTGTGCTGCAGCCTATATATACTCATAGAAAAATCATTAAAGCACCTTTGCTCCATCAGAGCTTAGGTCCCCGAGTCTTTTTTGTCTCTCTCTCTCTCTTTCTCTCTCTCTCTCTCTCTCTTTTTCTGGCTGACTCTCTGGAGCGTGGAGACCCGTCGTGCTCACTTTTCTGCCTGGGCTTCTAAGACCCCCCTCGAGAGGGCGCCTGGTGCCTTCGTGAGCGATGCAAGTCCTGTGTCAAGGACTTTATTGGTCCTCTGCGTAAACCAAGGGATATCAGCCTCTTTCTCTCTTTCACTTTCTTATCGTCAACTCCGTACCACAAGGTTCCGGTCCATTAAAGGACCCCAACAAGATGATGTTATCTGTGCAGTCAGTGTATATTTAAAGCTGTTAATTCTCTCAAAATTGCAATTCAGTTAAACAGAAATCAATGTAATACGTTCTGAGAATTTATTACATGGCTTTGTATTCAATCTAAAAAAAGTAAATTAACCTGAGTAATTGTAAGGTTTAAAGAAATTTAAAGGTAATACATGATTTCTATAACTAAAGATGGTTCTGATGTCGGAGAAGAAAGATATATCAAAAGAATAAAATAAAAAATGCAAAATAATCCCTAAATTTACAATTGAATAGCAGTAAATTTAAAAATTAGTGAGTGGGGGATACAGCTGAGTTACTATTTCAAAACATACAATGGACTAAATATTCAGATTTTAAATTACATACATGTTAAAGAAATAAATTCCTATGGCCAAAGCACCATGACTAGTGCTAGAAGATATGGCAAAACAGGAAAAATAAGGTACAAAATAATAAAAATTCTCATAAATTCTTACTTTATGAATCATTGTTTTAAAACTTAGAGAAAATCTAAAATCACCAAAAAGAATATATATAAAATCAAACATCTGTCATAGGTTCTTGTGGTGGAAATAAAAATCAGATCATCTCTCTTGAAGGTAATTTTAATAATATCCATTAAAATTCTTTAGGATATACCCACCCTATAATCTGGAAATTCTATTTCTAGAACTGTATCCCAAAGAAATAATTAATAAGGACACAAAAATATACATGCCAAGATGTTTATCCAACTTGATCCTGATACCACAGTTCACAGTTCACTCACTCAGTTGTGTACGACTCTTTGTGACCCCATGGACTGCAGCATGCCAGGCTTCCCTTTCCATCACCAACTCCTAAAGCTTGCTCAAATTCAAGTCCTTTGAGTTGGTGATGCCATCCAACCATCTCATCCTCTGTCGTCACCTCCTCCTGCCTTCAATCTTTCCCAGCATCAAGGTCTTTTCAAATGAGTCAGTTCTTTGCATTAGGTGGCCAAAGTATTGGAGTTTCAGCTTCAGCATCAGCCCTTCCAATGAATATTCAGGACTGATTTCCTTTAGGATGGACTAGTTGGATCTCCTTGTAGACCAAGGGACTCTCAAGAGTCTTCTCCAACACCATAGTTCAAAAGCATCAATTCTTCAGCACTCAGCTTTCTTTATAATCCAGCTCTCATATTCATACATGACTACTGGAAAAACCATAGCTTTGACTAGATGGACCTTTGTTGGCAAAGTAATGTCTCTGCTTTTTAATATGCTGTAAAGTTAAAGTAATGCTCAAAATTCTCCAAGCCAGTCTTCAGCAATAAGTGAACCATGAACTTCCAGATGTTCAAGCTGGTTTTAGAAAAGGCAGAGGAACCAGAGATCAAATTGCCAACATCCGCTGGATCATAGAAAAAGCAAGAGAGTTCCAGAAAAACATCTACTTCTGCTTTTTTGACTACGCCAAAGACTTTGTGTGGATCACAATAAACTGTAGAAAATTCTGAAAGAGATGGAAATACCAGACCACCTGACCTGCCTCTTGAGAAACCTGTATGAAGGCCAGGGAGCAACAGTTAGAACTGGACATGGAACAACAGACTGGTTCCAAATAGGAAAAGGAGTACGTCACCCTGCTTATTTAACTTATATGCAGAGTACATCATGAGAAACACTGGGCTGGAAGAAGCACAAGCTGGAATCAAGATTGCCGGGAGAAATATCAGTAACCTCAGATATGCAGATGATGCCACCCTTATGGCAGAGAGTGAAGAAGAACTAAAGAGCCTCTTGATGAAAGAGGAGAGTGAAAAAGTTGGCTTAAAACTCAACATTCAGAGGACTAAGATCATGGCATCTGGTCCCATCACTTCATGGCAAATAGATGGGGAAACAGTGGAAACAGTGGCTGACTTTATTTTCTTGGGCTCCAAAATCACTGCAGATGGTGATTGCAGCGATGAAATTAAAAGACGCTTACTCCTTGGAAGGAAAGTTATGACCAACCTAGATAGCATATTAAAAAGCAGAGCCATTATTTTGCCGACAAAGGCATAGTCAAGGCTATGGTTTTTCCAGTAGTCATTTATGGAAGTGAGAGTTGGACTGTGAAGAAAGCTGAGCGCTGAAGATGCCTTTGAACTGTGGTGTTGGAGAAGACTCTTGAGAGTCCCTTGGACTGGAAGGACATCCAACCAGTCCATCCTAAAGGAGACCAGTCCTGGGTGTTCATTGGAAGCACTGAGGCTGAAGCCGAAACTCTAATAATTTGGCCACCTCATGCAAAGAGTTGACTCAATGGAAAAGACCCTGATGTGGGAGGAATTGGGGGCAGGATAAGAAGGGGACGACAGAGGATGAGATGGCTGGATGGCATCACTGACTAAATGGACATGAGTTTGGGTAAACTCTGGGAGTTGGTGATGGACAGGGAGGCCTGACGTGCTGCGATTCACGGGGTCGCAAAGAGTTGGACACAATTGAGTGACTGAAGTGAAGTGAACTGAGGTTGGTCATAGCTTTTTTTCCAAGGAGCAAGCGTCTTTTAATTTCATGGCTGAAGTCACCATCTGCAGTGATTTTGGAGCCCCCCCAAAATGAAGTCTCTCACTGTTTCCTTTGTTTCCCCAGCTATTTGCCATGAAGTGATGGCACCAGATGCCATGATCTTAGTTTTCTGTATGTTGAGTTTTAAGCCAACTTTTTCACTCTCCTCTTTCACTTTCATCAAGAGGCTCTTGAGTTCTTCTTCACTTTCTGCCATAAGGGTGGCGTCATCTGCATATCCGAGGTTATTGATATTTCTCCCGGCAATCTTGATTCCAGCTTGTGCTTCATCCAGCCCCAGCTTTTTGCATGATGTACTCTGCATATAAGTCAAATAAGCAGGATGACAATATATAGCCTTGATGTACTCTTTTTCCTATTTGGAACCAGTCTGTTGTTCCATGTCCAGTTCTAACTTTTGCTTCCTGACCTGCATACAAGTTTCTCAGGAGGCAGGTCAGGTGGTCTGGTATTCCCATCTTTTTCAGAATTTTCCACAGTTTATTTTGATCCACAGAGTCAAAGGCTTTGGCATAGTCTCTGAAGCAGAAGTAGATGTTTTTCTGGAACTCTCACTTTTTCCATGATCCAATGGATGTTGGCAATTGGATCTCTGATTCCTCTGCCTTTTCCAAATCGAGCTTTAACATCTGCAGACTCACAGTTCACATACTGTTGAAGCCTGGCTTGGAGAATTTTGAGCATTGCTTTGCTAGTCTGTGAGATGAGTGCAATTGTGCAGTAGTTTGAACATTCTTTGGCATTGTCTTTCTTTGGGATTGGAATGTAAACTGACCTTTTCCAGTCCTGTGGCTACTGCTGCATTTTCCAAATTTGCTGGTGTATTGAGTGCAGCACTTTCACAGTATCATCTTTTAGGATTTGAAGTAGCTCAACTGGAATTCCATCACCTCCACTAGCTTTGTTCATAGTGATGCTTCCTAAGGCCCACTTGACTTCGCATCCCAGGATGTCTGGCTCTAGATGAGTGATCACGCTATCATGGTTATCTTGGTCATGAAGATATGTTTTGTACAGTTCTTCTGTGTATTCTTGCCACCTCTTCTTAATATCTGTTGCTTCTGTTAGGTCCATACCATTTCTGTCCTTAATTCTGTCCATCTTTGCATGAAATGTTCCCTTGGTATCTCTAATTTTCTTGAAGAGATCTCTAGTCTTTCCCATTCTATTGTTTTCCTCTATTTCTTTGCATTGATCACTAAGGAAAGCTTTCTTATCTCTCTTTGCTATTCTTTGGAACTCTGCATTCACATGGGTATATGTTTCCTTTTCTCCTTTGCCTTTAGATTCTCTTCTTTTCTCAGAAGTTTGTAAGGCCTCCTCAGACAACCATTTTGCCTTTTTGCATTTCTTTTTCTTGGGGATGATCTTGATCACTGCCTCCTATAAAATGTCATGAACCTCTATCCATAGTTCTTCAAGCACTCTGTCTATAAGATCTAATCCCTTGAATCTGTTTGTCACTTCCACTGTATAATCATAAGGGATTTGGTTTAGGTCATACCTGAATGGTCTAGTGGTTTTCCTACTTTCTCCAATATATATCCTGGTATAAATCTTTTAAAAGTATTTATCAATTCAATTTGCTAATATCTTGTTAAATATTCTTCTTGTGTATTCATGAGTAATGTTGGATTATAGATTTCCTTTCTTTTAATTTATGTCAGTCTGATTTTGGTTTTCAGGTAATGCTACCATCATAGATCAAGTTAGCAAGTGTTTCCTCTGTTTTTGTTTTCTGGAAGAAATTATGATGAATTGATATCACTTCTTACTTAAATATATGAGAAAATTCCCCAGTGAAACTGCTGGGGCCTGTTACTTTCCTTTTTAAGGTTATTAATTTTTAATTCAATTCATTTGATAGATATATTAATAAGCAGCATATTAATGAATACATTCATAAAACTATTTCTCCATGCATGAGTTATGGCAGTTTATACCTTTCAAGGAATTGGTCAGTTTCTGCTAAATTATCAAAATTGAGGGCATAGAGTTATTTCATAGGATTCTTTTTTTATGTTTTTAATATTCATAGGATCAGTAATAACCCATCTTTTATTTCTTATGTTGTTAATTTGTATCCTCCATCTTCTTGTCTCCCTTTCCCCCTCCCTTCCTTCACCTGTCTCTCTCTCTCGTCATTTTATTGATATTTTCAAAGGACCAGCTTTTGATTTTATTTTCTCTGTTATTTACCGGTTTTCAATTGTATTGATTTCTGCTCTAAGTTTTTTCCAAAATGTTTTTCAAAGGTTTTGCTTTGCTTTTGTCATGTTTCTTTCTTTTAAAAATTTGAATTGTACAGTGACCATGCATTGCGTGAGTAACCCAGTTATTAGCAGTCTTCTCATCCCTACTTTTGGTCTAATATCCATCAGTACATGAAACTCAGGCCCTTCACTTAGTTTCACATGAAATCCAATTGCACTTACCATTCGTCATCATTCTTTTTTTTTTTTTTTCTTTTTCTTATTTTTGTAAGCTCTACTTAAGATTTATAGGGGCACTGGAAAGGATGACAGTCACACACTACACATCCTGCCCCTAGACAAATCCCCACTGAACACAACTCTTACAAAATCTCTCTGTCCTGTTGCTCTTTTGGTAGTCTACTTCCCAATGCCCTGGACGCCCTATGTACCCTCCTCAGCAATAAGACTCAGCTTCCACTTCTCAAATAAAAGTTGGATTCTACACATAATGCATCTATTATTTTGTGGAAATAAGCCCATTTGTAAATGTGAAATAATGAAAAAAAAAAAAAAAACTCTGTCCAGCTGCATTTCTGACCGTCTTTTCCTCACCAGTAGCCAGTTCCAAGAAGGTCTAATCCACCTGCACTCTCTCACAGTAGTGGGCTGTGTCTGTAAATCAATTCCGGGCTGGCCTCGAACTTCAGAAACATGGGCCGTTTCTACAGAATACCACTGTCCCTCTCCCTCTGGCAAGTTTCTTTGTCACCCTCGGATTTTGTGCTCCTGTCATAGACATGCCTTTTTCAAAGAGGGCTAGATCTCAGCCTCGGTTGAGGGCAAGGTCCTCTCCTAGTCATCAGTTTCCATATTTTCTACTCTTGCTTAGTTATGGAGTAGCAGCTTTTGCATCTGCTACCTTTGGATCCCTTAGAGTTCTTTTCATAACTAATAAATAATTCCTTGCAGTACAGTTTTTCTGTTCAAATATCAGCATGGTTTCTTTATTCCGATGGACCAGATCCATTTGTCAATACATTGTTTCTGAGTCTTTACGTGTTTCTTTTTGACACAAAATGTTTAAGTTTATAGACTATAAAACATAAGTCACAGATTATTTTGGTTCTCTTTTAATCTTTAACATCCTGCACTATTTCTGGCATGCAATAAGTACTTGAAAATAGTTTGGTGAATAAATAAATGAATAATAGGGTGAAACAGATCACCAGCCCAGGTTGGATGCATGAGACAAGTGCTTGGGTCTGGTGCACTGGGAAGACCCAGAGGGAGCGGGTAGAGAGGGAGGTGGGAGGGGGGATCGGGATGGGGAATACATGTAAATCCATGGCTAATTCAAGTCAATGTATGACAAAAACCACTACAATATGTAAAGTAATTAGCCTCCAACTAATAAAAATAAATGAAAAAAATAGTGATGATTTATTTAGCAATAACCTGAGAATGCTTATATATATTTATGATACAAAAGGAAAAACAACTTACAGCAATGAGTGACAGTATGATTATTTTTAAACTTCATACTTCAATATTTTCCCAAATTTGAATTAGTTTGAATTGAATAAAGTTTCCTGAAGGACATTTCTCAAAAATAACTCAATTCTCCCCACATGAGGAATTTAAATTCTGTTCTCTAAGGTATTAATTCATGAAATGCATGATCTGTCCATTCTTGTTAAGTGAAGAATATAAGCCTCTAAAGTAAAGCTAATTTATTTTCCTGTAGCATTCATACTTTTTATTAGGTTCTTTCCAATATTAAGGGATGTTAAACTGTGAGATTACATTTTTTCCCAGAAGATAAACATGTCAATACTATACTCAATGAAGTCTAAAAAATTCTGTATCTGGCAATGAAGACTCATTATTAAGGCATTCCAATCATCTGTATAACTCATTATGGTTCATCAGAGAAATTTATCCTGAGGTTTTTGGTGTTCATTGTCAGCAGTTAAATGTGCCCTCAATACATTTTGCAACAGAGTGAATGACAGCTAAATCTGTAAGCAGTTTTCCAAACAGACTACTATCTGATTTGTGCATGTATAACTTATATTTAATTCAGAAGCTTTATTTACGTGATTTCACCAACATTAAATTTTCATTTTGAAGTCTCTTGATGATAAATTGAATTATAGAGAATAAGATGGATTTGTTTAAGAAAAATGGCACACCTCTCAAGATATTAGATATTTTGGCATGTTTTATATGTCATCAAAAGTTCCTTTAACTCAAACTCTTGCTTTTTTTCTCCTCTTGGGAGTGATATTTACAATAGCTAGGACGTGGAAGCAACCTAGATGTTCATCAAGAGATGAAGAGATGAAGGTTTGGTACAATATTGCAATATTGTAACAATAATGTAACAATATTACAATAATGAAATATTACTAAGCCATGCAAAGGAATGAATTTGAATAAGTTATAGTGAGCTGATGAAACTAGAGTCAGTTATACATAGTGAAGGAAGTCAGAAAGAGAAAAAACAAATATTGTATATTAATGCAGATATATGGCAAGTAGAAAAGTGGTACTGATGCACCTATTTGCAGGGTGCATAGAGACACTGACATAGAGAACAGACTGTGGACATAGCAAGAGAAGGAGAGGGTGGGACAAGTTGAGAGGGTAACATTGAGGTATATACATTCAGTTCTGCTCAGTTCAGTTGCTCAGTCGTGTCTGACTCTTTGCAACCCCATGAACCGCGGCATGCCAGCCCTCCCTGTCCATCACCAGCTTCCAGAGTTTACCCAAACTCATGTCCATTGAGTCGATGATGCCATCTAACCATCATGTGTAAAACAGATAGTCAGTGGGAATTTGTTGTATGATGCTGGGAGCTCAGCCCAGTGCTCTGTGACAACCTAGAGGGGTGGGATGGGGTGGGGAGTAGGAGGGAGATTCAAGAGGGAGGGGACATATGTATACCTATGACTGATCCATGTTGTTTGATGGCAAAAATCAACACAAAATTGTGAAACAATTATCCTCTAATTTAAAAATAAATATTAAAATATTTTAAAAACCCAGAACACAAAAGAATGGAGTAAATTGAGAATTATACACAGTAATGACAGTTGAAATATATGAATGGGATATTCACTTTGTGTGATATGTTGCAAGAAATTGCAAATAATATTCTGGTCCCAGCTTTACCTGTTTGAAAAAAAATGAGTCCCTTCTCTTCCCAACTTGCTGCACTGGGAGAATTCTTATCTACAGAAGTCAAGGAACAGCTGTTTACTAATGGATCACAGCAGGAGAATAAACACAGCAGCCTGGGAAGAGGATATTTTTCACTCTTGAGCAACTTGTTTCTCAATATTTCGTCCTCTGTTGTGGATTATAAAGTGTGTATGTGAGAGTAAACATCAGGCAATCACTCTTCCTCTCACTACATGAGGAATAACACTTTGAGGCACATTAGTAATTCATATATTCTGAGCCACGTGCAATGCAGTTCTTTATTGAGCAAAATGAGTACAAAACAGGAACATGGATTTGGTTTACTTTTCTCATTAATCTTAAGAGCATCATGTTAAGACGGGAATATTTCTTTCAAAGCAATCAAATCCCTGATTTAGCTGTTTCTATATTCTACTGTATTATGTTGTTACCAATTATTGCATTCCTTTTATAATTATACAGCTATTGCAATAGACCAAGTGAGATATTATGAGAGTGAACCAGAGGAACAGTGATTGGATTAAGGATATTTCAATAAGATAAAAGTTTTCAAGTATTTTAAAAACTTCAAAGAGATCATATATAAAAGGAAATGAAAAAATCCCTCCAATCTAAGAACAGTCATTAAATTTGGCAGTTAGAAAGGTTTTGGTAATGTTTCAGTACACTTGGGAACCACACTGCAAAGGGTAGAGACTGATAACTCTTTCAAAGAGATTGGCATTAAAAACCATTAGAGTTCATTTGGAGTTTTGTTTCAGATAGAGTAGGCAGTATGCATTTCTTTCAGTTGGAAATAATCTGCAAATATTCCCATCATATTAACTTCTAAAATTTTCTGTTTGGAAGTTGGGTCAGGTTTGTGGAGGATGCTTAGAAATTATTAAATAACTAGGAAGATGGCAGAAAGTGAAGAGGGACTAAAGAGCCTCTTAATGAGGGTGAAAGAGGAGAGTGAAAAAGCTGGCTTAAAACTCAACATTCAAAAAACAAAGACCATGGAATCTGGTCCCATCACTTCATGGCAAATAGATGGGGGAAAATGGAAACAGTGACAGATATTATTTTCTTGGGCTCCAAAATCACTGCAGATGATGACTGCAGCCATGAAATTAAAGACGTTTGCTCCTTGGAAAGAAAATTATAATAAACCTGGACACTGTGTTAAAGAGCAGAGACATCACTTTGCCAAGAAAGGTCTGTATAGCCAAAGCTATGGCTTATCCAGTAGTCATGCATGGATGTGAGAGTTGGACCATAAGGAAGGCTGATCACTGAAGAATCAACTCTTTCGAATTTTGAGGCTGGAGAAGACTCTTGAGAGTCTCTTGGACTGCAAGGAGGTCAAACCAGTAAATCCTAAAGGATATAAACCCTGAATATTCACTGGAAGGACTGATGCTAAAGCTGAAGTTCCAATACTTTGGCCACGTGATGCGAAGAGCCAACTCATTGGAAAAACCCTGATGCTGGGAAAGACTGAGGGCAGAAGGAGAAGAGGGTGACAGAGGATGAAATATTTGGATGGCATCATTGACACAATGTACGTGAGTTTGAGCAAACTCAGAGATAGTGAAGAACACGAAAGCCTGGCATACTGCAGTTCATCAGGCTGCAGAGTCAGATGTGATTTAGCAACTGAAAAACAACAAATAGAAAAGATCATTTTGGGGGACAAGTGATTATCTTCACATCATTTAAAAATCTAAATAAAGGAACACATTTTTGAGTGTGTATCTTGTATATAACTTGCCCCATCAGTTTGTCTTCAGATATAATAGCATTTACTGCTGCTCAAAAAAAAAGATGCTTGGGCTATAGTCTCAATAACACAGAGTTAATATAGGTTCAAACATAGATAGATCTTAAGTATTATAGTATTTAATAATACCTTGCTATTACACCTATCCTGCTTGCTCCTTTCCTGAGGCCAAGCCCGTATTCTGAGTGCCAATTTTAGCTCAGAAAAAACATAGAAATATAAGATCTCTATTGAAAAAGACTAAAGTTTTTTTTTTTAAAGACTATGAATATAACAGGAACAAAAAGATTTATTATCCCGCATTAAAGCAAAACACTAGATGAAAAACACGAATAAATGGTTAAGATACCATACATCAAATAATGAAGGAAATTGACCCTGAGTGATGGGAAACAAGTGGATTGAGCTCCGTGGCTGCCCCAGAAAAACCACCCTCAAAGAGTTTTCAGGCTGAAGCCCAGGGAGCGGGAATCTGAGAAGCTGAGCAGATGCCCTGAGTTGAGAAGATGGACTGAGGATTTTCGGAGGAGGGCATGGTAATCCACTCCAGTATTCTTGCCTGGAGAATGCCCATGATCAAAGGAGCCTGGAGGGCTACAGTCCATGGGGTCACACAGAGTTGGACATGACTGAACCAACTTAGCACGCACGCATACACTGGGGACTTAGGATGCTCAAAGAAGCTAGAGTGCAAGGCAGAGTACTGAAGAGTGAGAACTAGACTGAGAGAAAAAGAAGAGATGTGCAAGTTTCCAGCATTCATGCAGGATTGGAAATTGTGCCTGTTCCTACCAACCAGACTGGAAAACCTAATAATTCATGGTAAATTGGGTAAATACATAGAAAATATTTGCATCAGCAATGAGGCAAAATTAGCCTTAGACCAAAGCTGTTCTTATCCTGCTTGATATATTTTAAACACAACACCCCCAAAGATCAAACTGTCTCCAGATTTTAAGGGCACATTCCCAATTTTACAGGACACTTTGGGAAAATGGAAGAGGAGGGGATTACTTCCTGACTCATTCTATGAGGCCAGCATGACCCCAAGAACAAATCAAAGCTCTAACAAGAAAAATTAGGCAATAAACCAATATCCTGCATGAGCATAAATGCAAAATTTCTAACCAAGATTTTAGCAAGTTAAATTAATGATATATAAAAGGAGCAATGCATCATGACTAAGTAAAGTTTATTCCAGGAATTCCAGTTTGATTCACATATTTGAAAACTACATATTAGAAACTGAAAATTAAATCTGTGTGGTTATCTTAATAGACACAGAAATATTTGTAATAAAATCCAAAATTTATTTCTGATAAAAAACTGCCAGAAACATAGAAAGAAAAGGCAATATCTTGAATATTAAAAATAGGGCATTTAGAAAAACTTGGACTACTATTACAACTTAATGATGAAAGACTGAATGCATTTCCCTTAAGTTCAGGAACAAGAAAAGTACATTCACTTTCCTTATTTTTAACTTTGTACCTGAAGATTTAGTCAGTCCAATAAGGATAGTATTTTTTAAAAAACAATCAAAATGCTACAGATTGGAAAGGAAAAAGTAAAATTGTTGCTATTTGCAGACAACATGGTCATCCATGTGGAACATCTGATGAGATCTACAAAAAAGCTTCAAGAACTAATAACAGTAATATTGTACTATAGAAAGCAAAATCAAAATACAAAAATCAGTTGTGTTTCTTTGTACAAGCAATGGACAGCCAAAAATTAAATTTAAAAAGTGTTTCATTTAAAATAGCATTAAAAATAAAATACTTACAGATAAATTTGAAAAAATATGTATAAAACTATTATACTAAAAGTTGCAAAATTGAGAAAAATTAAAACAGACCTTAATAAATGGAATGATATACAGAGTTTACCATCTGGGAAAGTCACTATTACTAACATGTCAATTCTCCATACACAGATTCAAGCAATTCCATTCAGAAGCTAGCATGCTTTTCTTTTCTGTAGAAAGTGATAAGCTGGTTCCAAAATTCATAAGGAAATGTAAAATAAGAACAAATTTGAAAGGCTACTTGACATGAATGCTTACTATAAAGCTTCAGTTTTTAAGACAGTGTAGTACTGGCATAGAAAAGGACAAACAAATCAGTGAACCAGAATATTGAGTTCAGAAGTAGATTCAGATAGAAATGACAACTGATTTTCAACAAGGTACAGAGGTTATTCAGGGGAGAAAGTATGGTCTTTGCAATAAATGGTGCTAGAAAAATTGGGAGTATATGGGCAAAAAAATTCCAGAATAGCAACAAAAAGCATTGATCCATAGCTCACACCGTAAAGCAAATTAACATGAAATGGACAATAGGCCAAAGAAATACTAAATATATAAAACTTTTGAGAGAAGATATTGGAGAAAAATCTTTGTGACACTGGGCTAAACAAAAGCTTAGATATGACACAAATTCACTATCAGTAAAAAAGAGAAAAAAGAAATTAGACTTCATCAGTTTTAAAACTTCTGCTCTTTGAAAGACACTCTTAAGAGAATGAAAACACAAGTCCCCAAACTGGAAGAAATATTTTCAAATGATATATGTGATAAGAGGATATATACAGAGACTAACACTTTCTTTATCAATAAGAAAAAAATTCAACTGAATATTGAGCAAAATTTTGAGGAAGATGTTTCACCAAAGAAGATTATCCAAAGATAGTGGGAAATTAGCATATGAAAAGATGTTAAATACAGTTGGTTATTCAGTTCAGTCGCTCAGTTGTGTCCTACTCTTTATGACCCCATGGACTGCAGCATGCCAGGCCTCCCTGTCCATCACCAACTCCTGGAGTTTACTCAAACTCATGTCCATTGAGTTGGTGATGCCATCCAACCATCTCATCCTCTGTCATCCCCTTTTCCTCCTGCCTTCAATCTTTCCCAGCATCAGGGTCTTTTCCAGTGAGTCTGTTCTTCATATCAGGTGGCCAAATTATTGGAGTTTTAGCTTCAACATCAGTCCTTCCAATGAATATTCAGGACTGATTTCCTTTAGGATGGACTGGTTGGATCTCCTTGCAGTTCAAGGGACTCTCAAGAGTCTTCTCCAACACTATAGTTCAAAAGCATCAATTCTTCAGCACTCAACTTTCTTTAGAGTCCAACTCTCACATCCATATGTGACCAATGGAAAACCATAGCTTTGACTAGACAGACCTTTGTTTGCAAAGTAATGTCTCTGCTTTCTAATATGCAGTCTAGGTTGGTCATAACTTTCCTTCCTAGAAGTAAGCGTCTTTTAATTTCATGGCTGCAGTCACCATCTGCAGTGATTTTGGAGCCCCCCAAAATAAAGTCTGTCACTGTTTCCACTGTTTCCCCATCTATTTGCCATGAAGTGATGGGACCAGATGCCACAATCTTAGTTTTCTGAATGTTGAGCTTTAAGCCAACTTTTTCACTCTCCTCTTTCACTTTCATCAAGAGGCTCTTTAGTTCTTCTTCACTTTCTGCCATAAGGGTGGTGTCATCTGCCGATCTGAGATTATTGATATTTCTCCCGGCAATCTTGATTCCAGCTTGTGGTTCATCCAGCCCGGCATTTCTCACGATGTACTCTGAATATAAGTCAAATAAGCAGGGTGACAGCCTTGATGCACTCCTTTTCCTATTTGGAACCAGTCTGTTGTTCCATGTCCAGTTCTAACTGTTGCTTCCTGACCTGCATACAGATTTCTCAAGAGGCAGGTCAGGTGGTCTGGTATTCCCATCTCTTTCAGAATTTTCCACAGTTTGTTGCTATCTACACAGTCAAAGGATCTAGTGTAGTCAATAAAGCAGAAGTAGATGCTTTTCTGGAATTCTCCCACTTTTTCGATGATCCAACAGATGTTGGCAATTTGATCTCTGGTTCATTTCACCCCACAAAGACTGAGACAGAGTCTGTTTCTCAGTCCTAGTAAGTTCTGGGGCTCTGTGGTGGGGTTACAGTGACCTCCTCCAAGAGGGCTTATGCCATACCCAAGTCTGCTGCACCCAGAGCCCCTGCCCCTGTGGCAGTCCACTGCTGACACTTACCTCCACAGGAAACACTCAAACACAGTTCTGTCTCAGTCTTTGTGGGGTCTCTGGGTCCTGGTGTGCAGGACTTCAGAGGTTTGTTTGAGCCCTCTGAGTCTTTCTGATGGGTATGGGGTTTGATTCTAAACGTGATTTGCCATTAAGGAAATGCAAACTAAAATTATGATAAAATACTGTTAAACACCTATTAGAATGGGTAAAATGAAAAAGGTTTAACCATACCAATGTTGGAGGTGATGTCAAAGAACTGGAACTTTGTATATGGCTGCTGGGAATATAAATGGTACAAACAATTTAGAAAAAAATTTGGTGCTTCCTTAAAATTTTAAACTCTTGGGCCCATGTGATCCCATGATTATACTCCCAGTTATTTAGCCAAGTGAAATGAAAGCCATGTAAAAACTTTTATAGGCACCTTCCCAACAACTTTCTTTGTAACAACCCCCAATCAAATATAACCCACATATCCATCATTAGGTAAATGCATAAACAAATTATGACATATCTATACAGTAGAATACTATTCAACACTAGAAAGAATAAACTTGATGTATCCAACATAGGGCTTCCCAGGTGGTGCTAGTGATAAAGAATCTTTCTGCCAGTGCAGAAGACACAACAGAGGCAAGAGATGTGAGTTCAATCATTGGGTCAGGATCCCTTGGAGGAGGAAATGGCAACCCACTCCAGTATTCTTGCCTGAAAAACTCCATAGACAAGAGGAACCTGTTGGGCTATAGTCCGATGGAGTCACAAAGAGTTAGACGCAACTGAGCAACTGAACACGTATCCAACATGCTCAGAAACGAGGCCAGACAAAAGAGTACACAGTGTGTGACTGATTCCATTTGTATGAAACTCCAGAAAATGGAAGTAAAACACAGATGAGTGATTCCCTGAGGCTGAGGAAGAACCGGAGGGAGAGATTACAAAGGAGAAATGGGGAAGTCTGGGGGGATGAAGGGTATGTTCACTATCTTGATTGTGGTGATGGTTCCATGGAGTTTACACCTATATCAAAACTTATCAAATTATGCATTTTAAAAATGTATGGTTCAGTATATGTCAATATTTAAAAGAGAAGCAACTCCATTTCTGGGCATATACCCAGAGAAAACCTTAATTCCAACAAATTCATGCATCCTAGTGTTCACGGCAGCACTGTTTGCAACATCCAGAACCTGGAAGGAACCTAAATGTCCATCAACAGAGGAGTGGATAAAGAAGACGTGGCACATATACACAATGGAATATTACTCAGCCGTAAGAAGGAACAGAATTATGCCATTTGCGGAGACGTGTATGGGCCTAGAGACTGTCATACAGAGTAAAGTAAGTCAGAAAGAGAAAAGCAAGTATCACATATTAAGGCATATATGTAGAATCTAGAGAAATGGTACAGATGAACCTATCTGGAAAGCAGAAATAAAGACAGACTTAGAGAACAAATGTATGGACCCTGAGGAGGGGAAAGAGGGTGGGATGAATTGCGAGATTGGGATTGACGTATATACACTGTTATTATATAAAAAATGGATAACTAGTGAGAACCTACTGTATAACACAGGGGACTCTCCTCAGTGCTCTGCGGGAAAGAAATCCCAAAAGATGATATATGTAAACAAATATCTAATTCAATGTTCTGTCCATCAGAAAGTAACACAGCACTGTAAATCAACTATACTCCAATAAAAATTTTTTAAAAAAGAACTGCTATTTATTCTTGTCCATTGGCTTTTACACTGCTACATTTTTACTTTGGCTATTTCATAAATGAAGGTAAACTGCTGCTATGCTGTCTCGATGAGTATGTTTCTTGACTCTTAAATCTGACCCCTAGTCTCTTCCCAACTAATCTCATTAACTGGACAACAAATGACAAAAAAATGCAAGACAGAAGAGGGCAGTGTGCCCCAGAAATCCATAATTATGAATTCTTTCCATTCCCATTAGGCATTGCTTCTGAATTCAAGGACAGTAGTTTTAATCAACCTGGGGTGAACTTATTCCAGGGAAGGAAATGTGGGGTGAGAGAGATAGGAAAGGATGGAGAGCAAGAGTATATTAAAGTCTTCGGAGGATGGGATGATGTATGTAGTTTAAAGACAAAGCAGATCTATGTCCTATTTATGATTTATCTTTGTTTTGATTCATGAGAGGAAGGTTTACAAAGATTGAGAAATGCTATTTTAGGATATTCCTATTACCTTTGAATTATTGGTTCTTAACTTTTTGAAGAGTTTTGAAAGCCAGAGACTTTTGCCCCAGGAAAATGAACATGACTTCGTGTTTTGTAAAATTGTCAGTGTTCTACAGATGCAGCCCCGGCTGTTTGTGGATTCCAGGCTCAGAGCCTCTATCTTCAATGATCACCTTGTTTTCAAACGCCCTCAGGGCTGTTTCAGGGTACTGGGACTCTGGATACAATCTGTGCTCTAGGGTCTATTTTTTAAAACGAGTCTGACTGGTAAACTTGGGAACAATGAGGCTCTACAGGTCTTGTAGCCTTTTGAAAGGAAGCAGAAAGTGAGTCCTGATGAAGAATTTTGGTTTTATTTCCTGCTAGCTGTGTGATCATGGGCAAAGTATCAATACCTAACATGTTGAATCTCACACTTTCTCACTTTTAAATGTGGGGATAATAATGTCTGTCCATGGGACTTCTCTGGCAGTCCAGTGGTTAAGAATCTGCCTTGCAATGCAGGAGGGGTGGTTCGGCTCCTGGTCGGGAAACCAAGATCACCCAAGTCAGGGAGCAACTAAGCCCTTACACCACCACTAGCGTCCATGCAGAGCATGACACAACAAAGATTCTGACTGTGGCAGCCAAGACCTGACATAGCCAAATAAATAAATAATCCTTTGGAGAAGGAAATGGCAACCCACGCTAGTATTCTTGCCTGGGAGATCCCTTGCACAGAGGAGCCTGTTGGGCTACAGTCCACGGGGTTGCCAAGAGTCAGACACGACTTAGCGACTAAACAACAGCAATAAATAAATCTTAAACAAATAATGTCTGTCCAATCTACTTTACAACTGCCATATGAGGCTTGAATAAGACATTATTAAAATCTGGCTGTGTGCTTGCAAAAACTATCAAATGTTGATAATTATTACTCTGCATAAGAGAATGAAAATGAAAGCGTTAGTTGCTTAGTCGTGCCCGGCTCTTTGTGATCCCATGGACTGTATCCTGCAAGGTTCATCTGTCCGTGGAATTTTCCAGGCAAGAATACTAGAGTGGGTTGCCATTTCCTTCTCCAGGGAATCTTCTGCCCCAGGAATCGAATCCAGGTCTCCTACACTGCAAGCGAATTCTTTACCGTCTGAGCCACTAGGGAAGCATAAGAGAATGGGGACTACAAAAATCAAAAGAGGCTTTCAAATAATGCATTTGAATATATGCTTTTGAATGCGGACAAATGAAACTACTCTGCCTTCTAGAAAGATCAAGAAGCTTTATGAGATAGCAAGAGTACCATGCAAATGTCAGAGATGAGAATCAATTCATTTATTTCCTAGAACGCGTTTGCCATTGCCACTGCGGTCATGAGAATTCTCATGAAAAGCTTCTGTAAGCTGCCACTCAGGACCGCCTGCTGCGGGTTTACGAGATCCCCTGTGTTGTCGTGAGTGTTCTGTCCCTTCCGTAGTCGTGATCCACATCGTCATGGACTGCCAGACGCTATCATGGAAAAATTCTAGTACCAGTGAGGACTAAAACATGTCTGAAAAATTTATGGCTGCCTAACGATAGTTTTTTAAAATACCTGTCGAGGCTGTTATTACAAAAGTGAATGTTGACAACACCAGCCTTGCAGGAGTCAGGGCTAAAGTGCCATTTTGCCTTTTCTTCCTCAAAGTGTAAAGCTTTTAAAGAGGTGTAAATTTTCCTGAACAGCATTCCAGCAATTCATATATCATTTGGTTTCAGAAACTCCATGCCTGTGGCTGCCTCCTCCCTCTTCATATTCTGTTGTATTGGCTGCGGTGACACCTCCAGTGCAGACTCATTTATAGTCTGGGCATCCGCAACCTCGAGCTGCTGGAACACCCCGTGGGGAAGCGATTATTCCATCAGAGGCCTCTTATTGTCCTCATCACGCCACTAATTTCTGCATGATTTAAATGTGCATTTGCCACCGCCTATTATTTGCCTGGTGCTAACACCACAGGTGCCATGATCAGAGAGGGCCTGGCTGTCTATCTTTTTCTTCCCTGCAGTGTCAGCTGGGTATTCTGACATTTGAAAAGAGAAAGCGTGGAGGTGATTGTAACCTAGGTCTTGGCATGCCCTTAACAGAGCATGTGGCGCTGGATGAGAAATCGCAGATCCCAGGCTCATCTTCTGACTTTGCCATTTACAGGTCATGTAAGTATAGATAATTTACTCAATATTTCTGAGTCTCAGTTTCCCAATTCAGAGTCTGATGACAACATAATTCTCCAGCCCATTAGAGAATGTTATGTCCTTTTCCTAGATATCATCTCACTTTTAGCCCCTTGGGAGTATCTGAAATGCAGATTTTAATTAACATGGTTTTAATTAACCTAAAATGACATAGTTATGTGACATCCTTCCTTCATCCTGTCAAATTCTTAATCTCTGAGTCTGGAGTGTGCTCACTGACTCAGTCGTGTCTGACTCTTTGTGATCCTATGGACTGTGGCATGCCAGGCTCCTCTGTCCATGGAATTTTCCAGGCAAGAATACTGGAGTGGGTTGCCACTTCCTTCTCCAGGGGATCTTCCCAACCCAGGGATTGAACCTGGGTCTCTTGTGTCTCCTGCATTGGCAGGTGGATTTGAGACACAAGTACAAATATTTGCAGTAACAGCAAGTGTGAACAGCTGGGATTCACACCACTAAGCCCTCTAAACACCCAGCCTGGACACAGAGAAAGTCACATACTTGGGGCGCTGCACAGAGACAAAAGGCCAGATGTCAGACTCTGAAGGAATGACTGCTGGGCCCCCTCTGGATCATAGAAACACCAGCTGTTCCTTGGCATGGCCCTGCTTTCGGGATTCAATGTCACTATGATGGGTCAGATCCTGGTACCTGCCTCACCCTTCCCATCAGTGAGCTTGGCTGGGGAAACAGGGTGTGGCAGACACAATTGGCACCCTCTGAATTCCTACATTTATGCTGTCCTACATTTCCCAGGCTCTCAGTCATCCAAATTTGGGGGCTTGTCTGTTGCAATTCCGACTAATGAATTTGGAGCAGATGTGTTGTTGCCACTTACAGACTGAAGCACTAAGAGCTAGCTTGCTTCCACCAAATTTCTGTTATCTGGCTTGGCAACATGTTCCAGGTTGGCGAGCTCTAAGAAGGAGCTGGCTGTCCAATCTGTGTTGGACTGGACTTGAGCAAGAAATAAACCTTTATTGTTTTAAGGCATCCACATTTGGGGGCTTGTCTGTTGCAGTAGTGAGTGTTAATCGTCCCATGGTAAAAGATATGACAGTGAGAACCAGTATTTGAAAGTCACCTAGAAACAATTCCAGCTCTTAAGAAAGAGTATTCTCAGGGAACTTTACAAAAATAGATTGGCCAAGAAAACAATATATATATATTGACCCATCCAGTGAGATAGCGAGCTCTGGGGCGACAGAGTTTAAGAAGTGCTATTGGGCAAGGATGCTGTTAAGTAGCTTCTGGGAATCTTCCTCCTGCTTCTAGTCCCCTGACTATCAGGAGACTTGCTAAGATGCTCTCTGTGAAAGGCTACGTGAGTCTAAGACAGTGTTAACTCATTAATGATGGGTTTGTTGAAAGTGTACCAAATATGTCTCCCTTCGTCAAAGTCAACTCACTATTCTGTGATTTCTAAGGAAGAAAAGACTTCAGATTCCACTTATTGGATTTTCACTGTCATTTTACAGGACTCCTAAAGCAGGATGACTTTGATATGCTTTAGGGCAGCAGGTACTTTTCTTTCCTAATTTACTAGATCTTTTCAGGACTTAGGCTACTCTTGCCTTTATGATTGTTGCCAGGCAACAGCCTAAAGCCCTTGGTCTAACACCACAGGGAAGTTCATCTTTTAAGAGTCAAACTTTAGTAGTTTCTTTTGACCCCAGTGAAAAGTGAAAGATTGACTAGCGTTTCGAAAGGTGGCCTGCAGTACCAGAATGTTCTTTGCTGTTTAGGGTGTTGTCAATGGCTCTTTGCTTTGCTACTCTCAGGCACCATAAAAGCAGCTCACCTTCAATAACCTTCACTGGTTTATGCTTAGGAAAGGAGGTAATATGGTGGCCAAGGTAATCACTACTCAGTAGACTGTGGTTCTCACCTTAAAAGAAGTGTCAGGGGAAGGAGCTAAGTGAGAAATTGAAATTGGGACCTGCATATTGAGGTGGAAAAATTCAAGATAACAAGTTAGTCATGTGCAAACACAACATTATCTTCTTATGAACTGGCCACCAACAACACAGGGACTGTTCTGAGGGCTATTTAGAGTTTCTATTTTAAACCAAAACAATTTTTCAGAAAGGAATAAAAGGTAAGGAGCTTAGAGCTCTTCTAAATTCCCAATATTCCAGTTTTCAGGATTTTTCTTAATCCTGGCAGACAAAGTCATGCCAATGCAGGACTAGCACTCAAGTCCCCAACTTTCAAATCATTGCTTTTTGTATCTGTACCTCTGATACATTCCTTGGAGATGTACTATGCAGTTAAGTTTTGGTAGAACTTAACCACCTAAAAAAAGAGGACCTCAGATTGTAGAGTTTCTATGGCAACTATTCATTCATTCATTCATTCATTGTTTCTGATTTCAGTGAGCATTCATGCTTACATAAAATGTATTCCCTGACATTGACTTAAAGGAGAGATGTGCATATTTCTGCTTATTAAACATTATTAAGTGTTTGCTAGGGTTTGAGTCTTAGGCAGTTATAATCCACAATGTGCCCCCCATTCCTGATTTCTGTTTCCTGGGGTATAATGGTTAATACTTTGGCCTGATGTGAAGAACCAACTTACTGGAAAAGACTCAGATGCTGGGAAAGATTGAGGGCAGGAGAAGAGGGTAGCAGAAGATGAGATGTTTGGATAGATTGAATCAACGGGCATGAGTTTGAGCAAACTCCGGGAGATGGTGAAGGACAGAGAAGCCTGGTGTGCTGTAGTCCATGGGGTCACAAAGAGTCAGACACGGCTGAGCAACTGAACAACTGCAACAATGGTTAATGCCTGTCTCTCTGCCTCATGAGAAGAGAGGATCCAGTTCACCTATTCGGTTTTTCCAGAACTCGTCAGGGACAAGATGGAAAGTCCTTTCAGGACCAATCAGACAGGTTGGCACCCATCCTTCTTTCAGGACTGTGTGGATCCCATGGGGCCCACCTCTTTCCAGGAAGAGCAGGGTTTTTCCTGCTCACCCTTGGCCTTCCCTTCCTGGGTCCCTGTGCTTTAGTCAGGCCCAGAGAACAAACAGGCATTCTCTCATGATCAAGGCTCCTGCAGCTGCCCTGCTTGGGAAGGGAGTTGGGGCTGCGAGGGGAGGAGCTAGGTACATGATGTTTGTCCAGGAGTTCTCATTTGAATCTGAAGTTTACGGCATGTTGGTTTTTCTCCTTCCCTAGACATCTCCTCCCCTCTGCTTCATAACTAGCCACCTCCTCTGGGCTTACAAATTATGTTGCAACTGCTTGGGGGCCCTGTTAGGACCTCTTATTTGCAGCACCACGTAAAGTCACGTTGCCATGAACACCACTTGCTAGTGCCCTGTGTTGGGAATCAGACCCATTGGAAGCAGAATCAAACAGCAGGTGAGTCAAAGCACAATGGACCATACCTTCAGGGGTCATAAAATGGGCATTGCACTACAAAAGGTGGCCAACCTGAGGATGCCAAGCTGAGTAACAGGACACAATCCATGGATCCTCTGAGCTGGAGGCCAAGGCTGGAGGCAAGACCCAGTCAGACAGGAGGCTTGAGGACAAACAGGGAAAGCAAAGTGCAGACCAGTCAGGAAAGATGAGCATAGGTCCCCTGTAAGCTGAGAGGCTTGACATTCAAACACAGTCTTCACCATATAGCCCTCTCTTTAGACAGAGCTGCCCACTGACAGAGGATGAGGTTGAAAGCTGCCTGACGCCTATATTACAGTAGCAGGGATGGTATAAGCCCTTCCTTTGTCACAAACATAGAAATAAGCTTCAGGCAGATTGAAAGGGCTGCAGATTAGCTGGGTGGCCTTCCTTGTAAATGTAAGCCCTGGACCTGAAGTGAATTTGTTACCTTTGTGTCCACTATAAGACTTCCCACCCCTACCCCTAAATACACATACACACATGGTGTTTGTGTAAATATATGTACATGTGTGTATATACATGTGTACATGGATGTGTATGTACTATATAGTTTATGTACATGAGTAATACACATGCAATATTATATATGTGATGTATATGTCCATCCATACACACACACACACACACACACAAAACTGAGTTTTCCAAGACTCTCGTATCCTTTCCAGAGAGCCACTGACTTCCTCCTTGCTCAGGCCAGCACCCCTCCCTGCCCCCTGCCACACTAGCCCCATCAGTTGCTATTTCTCGGTCATGGTCCATGCTGTGCCTTTGAGCAGCACCATAGGCTTCAAACCTTTTCAAATGCTTTCTGTTCCTCACAACTGACTTCTTCAGTGTCCCATTTCCTAAGAACCTTTTGGTGGGATGGGTTCTAATCTAATAAGCTGGCTCCATTAGCTGGTCATTAATGACAGCGTGTTATACTGTTTAGAGAGCATATTTGCATATTAACCTGTCCTGAGTTTTATCTCAAATGGTCTGCTGCCAGGGCCTGGATGAGAGCCAGGTAAGTGGTGCGTTGGATGCAAAATTCAAGGAGGTGTTCCCACGACACTGAGCGTGATCACCCTAGATTTATCACCAGAGGAGCTTCTCTCACCTCCCCTGAGTTCAGGCCCTGACTGCCAGGTGGTAGAAAGGTAAAGCTTTGTGATGAGCAAGAAGAGAGAAACTCCTTGTCTCCAAAATCACATTCCATAGCTATCTGCTTGCTCTAAGTATTAACTTGGGAATACCTCAGTCTTAAATTCATTTGCTAAGTCAAAATGTAAAATATCATATATGTTAATTTGTCAAGATATTTCTTTTTAAAAAATTCTATCTATTTATTTTTGGCAGCTCTGGGTCTTTGGTTGTTATGCGTGAGCTATTCTTCATTGCAGGGCACGGGTTGCTCACTGTGATGACTTCTCTTGTTGCGGAGCACAGGCTCTAGGGCACAAGCTTCAGTCGTTGTGGCATAGAAGCTTAGCTGCCCCGCAGCATGTGGAATCTTCCCCAGCCCGGGATCAATCCTGCATCCAGTCCACTGTCAGGCAGATTCTTAACCACTGGATCACCAGGGAAATCCTAAGATGTATCTGTGCATGTCAGTTTACAGACAGCAAAAAAAAAGAAAAAGATTCTGGGAAATAGCAACCAAAAAGAGTTGGGCACACAATAATACTGATTTGGCACTGACTTTATTTTATTTTTGTAGAATGTAAATTCTGAAATAGTATGATATTAAAAGGATAAATTTAAGATATAAAATTAGATGATCAAGAACACAAATCTTGTGAAGTCAAAGACACAAGCATATTTCTCAAATAGATTAACTACTTTAAAGACAAAATTGTCAAGATTCCCAGGGACCTACATCACCATGGGCACATTCCACCCCACTGAGGTCCTATGCATTTCCAGGTCCTAAAGATGAATGTAATACTGACATTTGGTGACTTCCTGTCCCCAAGCCTACATCAGGAGTGCAAAGGCAACGTGGTGATCGTTAGGAATATGGGGTGCAATTGTTTCGGAAGTTCCAGAAATCACTCTGGTCATAAACTAAATGAACAGGAAACTATTACATTATATTCTTATTAAAGGGATGGTTGTTTTGAACAACAATTGCTTTTGAAAACAAATGGGCAGTTATTTAAAATCTATCACTAGAGCTAACTCTTTTAGCTAAAAATAAGTGATGTGAGCTTTGATGCAGAGATTCCTAATAAAGAAGCAACAGTTTGCAGCCAACTAAAACCAACTGTAGGTTTCCTTTGTGGCACCAGTGGTAAAGAACCCACCTGCCAATGCAGGGGATGTAAAAGATGTGGGTTTGATCCCCGGGTCAGGAATATCTCCTGGAGGAGGGCATGGCAGCCGACTCCAGTATTCTTGCCTGGAGACTCCCAAGGGCGGAGGAACCTGGCGGGCTACAGTCCATGGGGCTGCACAGAGTCAAACATGACTGAAGCGACTTAGTATGAATGAAGCAAGCCAACTGTGCCATTTTCGCCCTGGGATCCCAGTGTGCAATGGCTGCAAATAGCAGCCTCCTCAGTAGTGTATACAGCCTGTTGCCTGCATGAGTTGCCCTAAGGAACTTGAATATGGCCCTTCACAGTGGACATTCACGACCGGCATGCTGTCCACAATCTAGACTCCAGACAGGTATGTGCGGTGCCTTCGGAAAGCCCCAGGGCAGTGGCCAGGGTCCACATTGGTTCAGTCATAATGTCCATCTGCACCAACCTGCAGAACAAGGTTGTGACTGAGGCCCTCCACAGAGTCAAGTTCAAGTTCCCTGGCAGCCAGAAGCTCCACTTCTCCAAGAAGGGGGATTGTCTAACTTTAATGCAGATGAATTTGAAAACATAGTGGCAGAAAAGTGGTTCATCTCAGATGGCTGTGGGGTCAAATATACCCCTATTCCTCACCCTCTGGCCCAATGGTGGGCCCTGCACCCATAAGAACCTTGGCACTGTCCCCTCCATACTCATGCCCATAATAAATCCTACTTTCTTGTCAGAAAAAAGGAGCCAAGGTAGGTGATTTCCCCCAGCAGGTACATAATGATGTGTTACCAGCTTCAGAATCTTCCTTTTGTTCCATGTCCAGTTCTAACTCTTGCTTCTTGACTTCCCGTTATTCTTGATTTAAATTTAAACTCTTGGCATGACCTGGCCTCCCTAATACCAGACCACCTGACCTGCCTCTTGAGAAACCTGTATGCAGGTCAGGAAGCAACAGTTAGAACTGGACATGGAACAACAGACTGGTTCCAAATAGGAAAAGGAGTACATCAAGGCTGTATATTGTCACCCTGCTTATTTAACTTATATGCAGGGTACATCATGAGAAAGGCTGGGCTGGAATCAAGATTGCTGGGACACATATCAATCACCTCAGATATGCAGATGACACCACCCTTATGGAAGAAAACAAAGAAGAACTAAAGAGCCTCTTGATGAAAGTGAAAGAGGAGAGTGAAAAAGTTGGCTTAAAACTCAACATTTAGAAGACTAAGATCATAAGATCATGGCATCTGGTCCCATCACTTCATGGCAAATAGATGGGGAAACAATGGAAACAGTGACAGACTTTATTTTGGGGGGCTCTAAAATCATTGCAGATGGTGACTGCAGCCTTGAAATTAAAAGAAGATTGCTCCTTGGAAAAAAAGTTATGACCAACCTAGACAGCATATTAAAAAGCAGAGACATTACTTTGCCAACAAAGGTCCGTCTAGTCAAGGCTATGGTTTTTCCAGGGGTCATGTATGGATGTGAGAGTTGGACTATAAAGAGGGCTGAACACTGAAGAATTGATGCTTTTGAACTGTGGTTGGAGAAGACTCTTGAGAGTCCCTTGGACTGCAAGGAGATCCAACCAGTCCATCCTAAAGGAGATCAGTCCTGAATATTCATTGGAAGGACTGATGCTGAAGCTGAAACTCCAATAATTTGGCCACCTGATGTGAAGAACAGACTCACTGGAAAAGACCCTGATGCTAGGAAAGGTTGAAGGCAGGAGGAGAAGGGGAGGACAGAGGATGAGACGGTTGGATGGCATCACTGACTCAATGGACACGAGTTTGAGTAAGCTCCAGGAGTTGGTGATGGACAGGGAGGCCTGGTGTGCTGCAGTCCATGGGGCTGCAAAGAGTTGGACACGACTGAGCAACTGAAGTGAACTGACCTGAGCCTCATCTTTCCCTACTTTCCATGTTGCAAGTACACTGGCCTCTCTGTTTCCTAACCATTCAAGGCCTTTCACGGCTTTGGGTTTTTTGGTTACATTTCTTCTGTCTGGAAGGCTGTTCCTCTAGCTCTTCTCTTGCCTCTTCCATCCTCTGGTTTCAGCTAAAATATCACCATGTAATAAAGAGTCTGAGTTTATTTTTGATGCTTGATTCTACATATCTTCAAGCCCTGCTCGTCTGGGTAAGCCACTAAGAAAGCCTATACCCTCCGTCCCTTGGCACACTTACAGGTGGAATGTCCCCATCATGCAAGCCCCAACCTGCATGTGGGAACCCTTGCCCCAACCCCACCACAACCAAAACAAAGCCACATGGTCTCCCTTTGTTGAGCATTTGAATTGGCTTAGATATTTTTTGGTCTCATATCTTTCTAGGCTCTCCCCACAAAGCCTCATTATATGAATAATAAACTCCTAGTGCTTGTGTGACTTTGTCAATCTCCATATTAATATCCACTTTTGAAGGGGGGCTTGACCTTACCCTCCATGGTGCAACCCCAAGACACACTTCCTCAGAGAAGCCTTCTCTAGCAATCACCCTAAGATGACTTTGGCCATGATTCTCTGTCTGATCACATTTTCAATGATACAGTCCTCAGAGAAGTCTTTACTGCTTTCTGTTGTCTGCAAAACAAGTAAAATAGCTGCAGCAGTAATCTGACATTCAACGCCTTCTACAAACTGACCATTGCGTCTCTACACATGTCTACCCTGCTCCAAGAGCTCCCAACTAACTAGTCTTTGCAGGTCCCGACTAGGATAGAACTGTTCCCATGCTACCTTCTTGCTCATTGCAATTCTACTTACTTAGAAAGTAAATTCTAATTAGAAAATTAAAACATTTCTAATTAGAAAATTCTACTTACTTCTCTACTTGTTCAAGACTGATCCATCCACCAGGTCTCAGATTTAGGACTATTTTGTCCATGAACCCTGCTAAATAATTTCAAAGCTCATTGATGACAGCCACTTCTCAACTCTTGTAGAAATATTTGCTGGCATGCTTTCTCCTTATACATTCCTTCATTCATTTCAAATAGGTAGCCAGATCCTTAGGAATTTTGCCTCATGAGAAGTCAACAGCTTTTCTTGTGTTTTGTAAGAACATAAGCCATTGAGTTGGTGATATTAGTGCCCTGGAGTAGCAGTAGGGAGAGGAGATTGTCTTTGACAGGAAGCTAAGTGAGTTTCCTCTGATATAGGACAGGAAGGAGGGAGTGCTGAGGCTCACAACAGAATGGAGACTGGGTAGCATTTCTAAGGCAACATCCCAGGGGCAGGGGCAAACTGATATGGCTTAGCTGTGGTTATGTCAAGGGAGGCTGCCCCCTAGATGCCAGAATTCAGCCTCTCCAAGAACTGTCAATCCCTATGCAGAGCTTCAAAGTGGCAGAGTCCTTGATCCTGAAGAAATTATGCAGACCAAACAATGGTATCTCAAAATCATTCATGTGAGCAGGTGATCAATGAACTACCCAGACCTGGATACTGTGTTAACTCAGGGAGGGGAATGCTTGCTACTGACTCAAGTTGAATTTCCTTTCAATCTGGGCCAGAATGAGGTCAATCTAGAAAAGAAACTTATGTGCTGTTCTGGCACAACTATTATTTTATACTAGCTACTCTAGTGATTTATTTAACTTATTAAATTAGCATATCTATCACTGATATTCATCTTTCTTTGTATTTGCATTATATCTCCCAAGCTATGTCAGAAGCTGCTGGAGGACTGGGTCGTTTCAGACTCTAGTAGAATTTGCTGCACATAAATAATAACCAGGTTTCTGTGTACAGGAAGGCTAGGGACACTGTCTGGAAGACAGATTTTACTTTCTCGGTAATCATTTCTTCATAAATAGTCCAAGTGCTGAGAAGTAGTTCACATGCATTCAGGAACCCACCAGATATTATAGAAAGGAGACATGTGAATCAGAGAGAAGGAGGAAAAACAGATAGTTGTTAGGGCTGGCCTGACTCATGGCTCTCATTTATAATAATAGCTCCTATTTGTGTGTCCTCACTGAGATGGGCTCTGCTGCAGTCTTCCCTTGCTTTGTTTCAGAGCTGTGTGTCAGTAAAATGAGAAATTCCACTTTGAAATCAAACCTATAAGTGCTCATTAATTAAAAAAAAAAGCAGAAGTCAAAATTGAATACAAAATATTACCCTAATTTTACCATTTGTATGACCAACCTAGACAGCATATTAAAAAGCAGAGACATTACTTTGCTGACAAAAGTCCATTTGGTCAAATCTATGGTTTTTCCAGTATTCATGTAAGGATGTGAGAGTTGGACTATACAGATAGCTGAGCACTGAAGAATTGAACTGTGATGTTGGAAAAGACTCTCTCTTTTTTTTTTTGTAATATTTACCAGTTTATTTTCTACATGTTTTTCTTTTTTTTTCTTTTATTTTTATTAGTTGGAGGCGAATTACTTAACAATATTGTAGTGGTTTTTGCCATACATTGACATGAATCAACCATGGAGTTACATGTGTTCCCCATCCTGAACCCCCCTCCCACCTCCCTCCCCATCCCATCCCTCTGGGTCTTCCCAGTGCACCAGCCCCAAGCACTTGTCTCATGCATCCAACCTGGACTGGCGATCTGTTTCACCCTTGATAATATACATGTTTCGATGCTGTTCTCTCAGATCATCCCACCCTCACCTTCTCCCATAAAGTCCAAAATTCTGTTCTATACATCTGTGTCTCTTTTTCTGTCTTGCACATAGGGTTATCATTACCATCTTTCTAAATTCCATATGTTACTCAGCCATTAAAAAGAATACATTTGAATCAGTTCTAATGAGATAGATAAAACTGGATCCCATTATACAGACTGAAGTAAGCCAGAAAGATAAACACCAATACAGTATACTAATGCATATATATGGAAAAGACTCTTGAGAGTCCCTTGGACTGCCAGGAGATCAAACCAATCAATCCTAAAGGAAATTAGTCTTGAATATTCATTGGAAGGGATGATGCTGAAGCTGAAGCTCCAATACTTTGGCCACCTGATGGGAAGAACAGACTCATTTGAGAAGATCCTAATTCTGAGAAAGATTGAAGGCAGGAGGAGAAGGGGATGACACAGGATAAGATGGTTGGATGGCTTCACCGACTCAATGAATTTGAGCAAGCTCCAGGAGTTAGTGATGGACAGGGAAGCCTGGCGTGCTGCAGTCCATGGGATCACAAAGAGTTGGGCATGACAGCGGCTGAACTGAGCTGAACTTAATATCTATGTGCATGTGTGACTGCGTTCTCAGATGTGTCCAACTCTTTTGTGACCCTATGGACCATAGCCCACCAGACTTCCCTGTCCATGGAATTTTCCAGGAAAGAATACTGAAATGGGTTGTCATTTCCTACTCCATTGTATATCTACATATGTATGTATTTGGAGAATACATACATATGCAAATTTTTTTGATGCACATGTAAATACATTTATATCTGTAACTATCCCTGTAAATGTAGTCCTAGTTATCTCTACATGGTGAGATCCTTAATGACTTTTATTATGTTGTTTGTACTTTTCTATATTTTCTAAAATTTCCACAATGAAAGTGCATTTTTTTAATAATCATAAGAAACAGGAAATGGCTCAATTATTAAAAAGGCAAATGGATAGAGAGGTGAGATGCATTGTTTTTTGACCAATACTTTATTTATAACCAAATTAGCGCAGTCTTTATCCACCATATGACATCGAACTGAGAAAGAGAAGAATCACAGTAATTATACACATTCAATTATTATTATCCCATGATCTGTATTCCTCAGAATATTTGTAGTGAAAGAAGTTTCTGAGTTGTGTTACTAACATTTAGAAATCAATAACTAGAATTCAGAAGGTATAGCAGTTTGTTTATATCTCTGTAACTAATATGTGAAAGAAAATTCAAAGTGATTGTTTCAATATGAAAACTGTGGTCAAGGAATTTGACAAAGCTGACTTTTCAAACTGTATGATCTTGGAGCTGAGCCAGCAATAACAGTGGAGTCAGTGGTGGAGCTTCCCCATGCCTTTTGCTGTCACATCTGGTCACCACTTCCATCTGTCCATGCCCTTGAGAGAAAGTGAGCTAACATTCAGTCAGCATTTCTCAAGGGCGGGCAGGAGACTTATGCGGCCCAGAGTCCATGTAAGCAGGAAGGGGGGCCTCTTCCAGGGCCTGAAAGGAGGCTCTTGTCTAACACTTGGAAATGAATCGCCTGAGGAGACACACATGCTGACAAAGCAAGAGACTTTATCGGGAAGGGGTGCCTGGGTGGAGAGCAGGAGGGTGAGGAACCCTGGAGAAGTGCTCTGCTATGCGGCTTGCGGTCCCTGGTTTTATGATAATGGGCTTAGTTTCCCGGTTGTCTCTGGCCTATCATTCTGACTCAGGTCCTTCCTGGTGGCACATTCATTGCTCAGCCAGGACGGATGCCAATGAGAAGGATTCTGGGAGGTGGGAGGACATATGACATCTCCTTTTGACTTTCCCCAAACTCTTCTGGTTGGTGGTGTCTTGTTAGTTCTGTGTTCCTTACCAGGACCTCCTGGCATAAAATAAACTCACACACATGGCTACTATGGTGCCTGGCCAGGGTGGGGAGTTTCAGTCGGTGTGTTTCCCCTAACATAAGTGCTCGAGCATCACATGGACAAGAACCAGTGGATGTTTCTGATTTGTCAAGTGTTCTTTTAAAAAACTGTTTAAATAGCAAATACAATGAGAAACTTTCACTTAAAAATACTAGATTTCCAGTTTCTATTGAAGTTTACTCAGTTGGTCCATGTTAGCGTATCAGTCATGCCTGACTCTTTGCGACACTGTGGACAGTAGCTTGCCAGACTCCTCTGTCCATGTAATTCTCCAGGCAAGAATACTGGCATGGGTAACCATTCCCTTCACCAGGGAATCTTCCCAACCCAGGTATGGAAGCTGGGTCTCCTGCATTGCAGGCAGATTCTTTACAGTTTGAGGCTCCAGGGAAGCCCTATTGAATTCTAAAGGTTTGGTAAAGCCAGGCTCTTCTGCAAGGCATCACATACGCCAAGTATCACAGTCTCCAACTGCCTTGTTTCACGTAATTCATTTACCTGCCTGAATCCTGCAGGCATTTAATTTCCAACCTACAAAAGCCTCCTAAACCGAAGACCCCAGGGTTTGGACTTTGCTTTAGAATAAACATGAGGCAGCCTCTAATATCAGACTTGCTAAAAAGCCAACGGTCCCTCAACTGTAATTGTGACTTTCATATGCTCAGAAAATTGAAAGTTTTTGCCGAACTCATTTGGCCACTGGGCTTTCCTTGTGGCTCAGCTGGTAAAAGAATCCACCTGCAATGTGGGAGATCTGGGTTCCATCCCTGGGTTGGGAAGATCCCCTGGAGAAGGGAAAGGCTGCCTACTCCAGTATTCTGGCCTGGAGAATTCCATGGCCTGTATAGTTCATGGGGTTGTGAAGAGAGACCTGACTGAGCGACTTTCAACTCACTTCCCTTCACTTGGCAGCTAAATTTGTCTTGAACTGATGTTAACTTTTTATAGTGGTTATAAGACATTTCAGTTTAGTCTTGGGACTTTCATTCTTGAAAATTATCATGGACCCCAAAATTCTTTTGCTGATGTGAGTTGTATCTATCCAGTTACCACATTAGAAATTAAAATGAAAAGTTAAAAAGTATTACTTTGCATTTATTTAAAAATAACAAGATCATCACATATTGGCATAAGTGATAGTTTATGAAAATTTCTACTAAATTTTTCCAAACCAAATTTTAGTAAGAAGAGTGGCATTATTTAGCATTCTTTCAAATCTCTTTTCACTCTTGCTTAATAGAGACAGCCAGATTCTCATTTCTGCTTCTACATTTAATCTACCGTACTATCACACAGCATGCAGCCCCTTGAAAACTTTGCTATATATTCATAAGAGATTAAGAGTGAAAAAGGTATTTTTATAAAAATAACTTTGACTTCGTGAAGATTCCCAAGGATCCATAAATTATACTTTGAGAATGGCTGGATTATTATAATCTCTGTTTATCTTATTTAATATGAATATTCATGTGTTTCACTAGAGAAATGCTATGTTTGATTAATGGTGCTACTGCAAACTTTGAGGGATGTGGGGATGTGACATATAATACAGTGTCTGTACTGTATAAACTTTGTAAACTATGAAACATTTCAAATTCCCCCCAAAATTCTGTCCTTAAATAAAAAAAAAATCTTTATTAAAATTTATTCTTGGCTATGCTGGGTCTTCCTTGCTACATAGGCTTTTCTCTAGTTGCAGAAAGTGGGGGCTATTCTCTTGTTGTAGCGCACAGGCTCTAAAGCACATGGGCTTGAGTAGTTATGGCTCCTGGGCTCTGGAGCACAGGCTCAATAGTTGTGGGACATGGGCTTACTTGTTCCACAGCATCTTCCTGGATCATGGATTGAGCCCATATCTCCTGCCTTGGCAGGCTGATTCTTTACCACTAAGCCATCAGGGAAACCCTGTCCTTAAGTTTTGGAGATAAGCAATTATGTACCTTGTAGTACTTGTATCTACTTTCTTAAATAAGCTAGTTTCATTGTAATGATGAAACTGGAAAAAATCAACATGCTATAATAAAGAAAACCTCAGCATAACACAAAGGAAGATGTGATTCAGAGAGTTAAAAAAAACCTGGAGCATCTGGAGATATAGCATGATTGAGAGGCTGCTTTTTGATACATCCCATTATCCACCCAACAAGTAGTTATTGATCATTTACCATGAACACTTATTATAGTTTTAGCTCTAAATCACTAAAGTTACTTGAAGCTGGTAAAAAAAAAAATCACACAGTTACTTGGTAAAATTTTCAACCGGAAAGACTGATAAATTGCTATTTAATTTTATGGCATAACATAATTTAGATGTTGACTTGGATTTTTGTTGGAGTTGATAAGCTATGACCTGTGGCCCAAAACCTGCCTTCCATTTTTGTAAATACACAGCCATGACTTTTCACTTATGGCTGCTTTTGTGCTAAAGATAGTTGAGTCTGAAAGTCTTGAAAAGGCTAAAATATGTGCTATCTGGCCCTTCACAGAAAAAATGTACCCAACCCTAACTTAGAACATTGGCTTGAACATCCCCTAAATAACTGGAAAAAGTAAGATTCAGTTTATTATATGATGAGTGCTCTATGACTCATAAATTTTGAGATATCACTGATGATTTCAGTTCCTAGAAAAGTGTGAATTGCATTAGAAGATTCTAAGTCAGTAGAATCCACCCTGAACAAAAATGACTTACTAAGAGGAGAGTTACATTTGCATCAAATTGTCTTTTCCAGATGAATTTCACCACTGACCTCACTGTTGTCTTCTGGGCTGATTTCTAAGGCTAAGGTCCATCTGTAGCATCATGCACCTGTTGTACAAATACTTGATATACACAGTTCAGTTCAGTTCATTCGCTCAGTCGTGTCTGACTCTTTGCAACCCCATGGACTGCAGCATGCCAGACTTCCCTGTCCATTACCAATTCCCAGAGATTACTCAAACTCATGTCCATAGAGTAGGTGGTGCCATCCAACAATCTCATCCTCTGTCCTCCCCTTTTCCTCTTGCCCTCAATCTTTCCCAGCATCAAGGTCATTTCCAAGAGGTCAAGTCTTCACATCAGGTGGCCAAAGTATTGGAGTTTCAGTTTCAACATCAGTCCTTCCAGTGAACACTCAGGACTGATTTCCTTTAGGATGGACTGGTTGGATCTCCTTGCAGTCCAAGGGACTCTCAAGAGTCTTCTCCAACACCACAGTTCAAAAGCATCAATTCTTCCACACTCAGCTTCCTTTATAGTCCAATTCTCACATCCATACATGACTACTGGAAAACCATACCTTTGACTAAATGGACCTTTGTTGGCAAAGTAATGTCTCTGCTTTTTAATATGCTGTCTAGGTTGGTCATAACTTTCCTTCCAAGGAGCAAGCGTCTTTTAATTTCAAGGCTGCAGTCACCATCTGAAGTGATTTTGGAGCCCCCAAAAATAAAGTTAGCCAGTTTCCACTGTTTCCCCATCTATTTGCCATGAAGTGATGGGACCAGATGCCATGATCTTAGTTTTCTGAATGTTGAGTTTTAAGCCAACTTTTTCAATCTCCTCTTTCACTTTCATCAAGAGGCTCTTGAGTTCCTCTTCCTTTCTGCCATAAGGGTGGTATCAT
This sequence comes from Cervus canadensis, assembly GCF_019320065.1. Taxonomy (NCBI): domain Eukaryota; kingdom Metazoa; phylum Chordata; class Mammalia; order Artiodactyla; family Cervidae; genus Cervus; species Cervus canadensis. The sequence continues at coordinate 17,909,406 of NC_057418.1, read as the reverse complement.
CTGCATATATAAGTTTATTGATATTTTTCCTGGCAATCTTCATTCCAGCTTGTGCTTCCTCCAGCCCAGTGTTTCTCGTGATGTACTCTGCGTATAAGTTAAATAAGCAGGGTGACAATATACAGCCTTGACAAACTCCTTTTCTTATTTGGATCCAGTCTGTTGTTCCATGTCCAGTTCTAACTGTTGCTTCCTGACCTGCATGCAGATTTCTCAGGAGGCAGGTAAGGTGGTCTGGTATTCCCTTCTCTTGAAGAATTTTCCACAGTTTGTTGTGATCCACACAGTCAAAGGATTTGACATGGTCAGTAAAGCAGAAGTAGATATTTTTCTGGTATTCTCTTGCTTTTCTATGATCCAAAGGGTGTTGGCAATTTGATCTCCAGTTCCTCTACCTTTTCTAAAACCAGCTTGAACATCTGGAAGTTCACAGTTCACATAGTTGAAGCTTGACTTGGAGAATTTTGAACATTACTTTGCTAGTGTGTGAGATGAGTGCAATTGTGTGGTAGTTTGAGCATTCTTTGGGATTGCCTTTCTTAGGGATTGGGATGAAAACTGACGTTTTCCAGTCCTGTGGCCACTGTTGAGTTTTCCAAATTTGCTGGTATATTGAGTGCAGCACTTTCACAGCATCATCTTTTAGGATTTGAAATAGCTCAGCTGGAATCCATCACCTCCACTAGGTTTGTTCATAGTGATACTTCCTAAGGCTCACTTGACTTCACAATCCAGGATGTCTAGCCCTAGGTGAGTGATCATACCTTGGTGGTTATCTGGGTCATTAAAATCTTTTTTGTACAGTTCTTCGGTGTATTCTTTTCCACCTCTTCTTAATATCTTCTGCTTCTGTTAGGTCCATACCATTTCTGATCTTTATTGAGCCCATCTTTGCATGAAATGTTCCCTTGGTATCTCTAATTTTCTTGAAGAGATCTCTATTTCCCATTCTATTATTTTCTTCTATTTCTTTGCATTGATTACTGAAGAAGGCTTTCTTATTTCTCCTTGCTATTTCTTTGGAACTCTGCATTCAAATAGGTATATCTTTCCTTTTCTCCTTTGCCTTTAGCTTCTCCTACCAAATGGATTTAAATATTCTAGGAGTGGCTTTCAATTGCCTTTCCAATTTAGGGGCCTTGTGTTGCTCAGGGCTGTCTCATTGAGACAAGTCAATCAAGCCTCCCTCTCCTCCTTCTCCTCCCTCTTTTCCTTCTTTCAGTACAATAACAAGATTGCAAAGCTTTATGGATTGCACACCTTAGGAGTTTGGGTTATGACCACAGAGATTTGGGTGGATAATGTCTTCTTAAAGTAATGATTGTGCAAATTAGGTTAATTGTGGTGAAGGGATTTGCTTCTTAGGAAGCTGGGAGCAACTAACTTACCTTATTGATTTGGTGTTTACATGTTAAACAGGCTTCCCAGGTGGCACAGTGGTGAAGAATCTGCCTGTCAATGGAGAGGATGCAGGATAGTGGTTTGATCCCTGGGTCTAGAAGATCCCCTGGAGGAGAAAATGGCAATCCACTCCAGTATTCTTACCTAGAAAATCCCATGGACAGAGGAGGCTGGTAGGCTACAGTCCATAGTATCGCCAAAAGTCAGACATGACTGAGAACGCACACACATACTTTACATGTTAAAAGACCATCATTTTTAGGAAGAAAGTATCTTTGGAAAGAAGGACCATCCCCAGATAAAATTATGAAAGAGGAAATTTCTTTGTTTTCCTTCTACCATCATTTGAAAAATCTATGATTTTTTAAATAATCAATTTGAAAAATTGGATTATTTAAATTAGAACATTATAACTTATGTTCTAATAATAATTGTCCTAATTGACACTAATGATTATTGTCCTAATTGACATGATGTTGAAGATAGCTAGGTAATTATTATAAATATTTAAACTAGAGGATGAAATGGTTGGATGGCATCAGTGACTCGATGCACATGAGTCTGACCAAGCTCCAGGAGTTGGTGATGGACAGGGAAGCCTGGCATGCTGCAGTTCCTGGGGTTGCAAAGAGTCGGACGCAACTGAGCGACTGAACTGAACCGATCTTTAATTTACATAATTCTATTATTTTTATTATAGAAACCGAGACTAAGAAAGCTAAGAGACTTGGCCCAAATCACATAGTCAAGAAAGAGAAATTGGGATGAATCCTAGCCTAATTTATTTTCCCAAATCCTCTGCCTCTGTTGTCTGTCAGCTTGCCAGGACCATCTACTTAATCCTGTTTTGGTTTGTTTTGTTTTTTGATATTTCCCTAAGCTCTAGGCATGGCATGTTTACCTTTCCTCTCTATCTCTCACCACAACTAGCTCCCAGATAGGTTGATGATCGTCAGAAATAAGGTAAGTTAATTCACAGTGGGACTTATTGGAACGAGTTCATTTATATATCCTACACTGGGTTGTACATGACGTCCTTTCACCATGCATCTTGCCTGCCTCTGAATTCTAAAAATGAAGACAACATCCCTGACCTTGGGGAACTCCTTACTCACAGACGTGTCTACTGGACAAATATGGACCTTATAGTATCTCTCCTATGTGGTATATCTATTTTAAGAGGGATAGAGTTGTCATGATGAAACTTGAAGCACCAGCCTGCCAGCCTCATAAACTGTTAAAGAGGGGTGGGGTGAGGGGTCTACAGGGCCCCAGGACCTGTAAGAAAAAAGCTGTTACCAATGCTACCATATTAATAATCTGGAACTTTTTCAAGTTTTATCTCTTATTCAAATCTAAGTTCTCTAACATAGCCTAACAAGTTATTTTTCTCCAGCAATATTTAGAATCAAAGTTTTGGTAAAACAGGAGATTGGGTGACCCTTCAATCTTGAGATTTTTTTATCTGTTTCCTGTTATCTTCTCTCTACTTCTTTCTGCAGGCATACCATTGTACTTGTATTTCAGTCACTTCAGACATGGTTGTCACCAGAGATGGGGAATTTGGGGCCAAGAAATCCATTCAGATAAACCTCATTAGACTAAACCTTAGTTTCTTCTCCACCACTCACTATGTGCTAAGTCGCTTCAGTCGTGTCCAACTCTTTGCAACCCTGTGGACTGTAGCCCACCAGGCTCCTCTGTCCATGGGATTCTCCAGGCAAGAATACTGGAGTGGGTTGCCATGCCCTTCTCCAGGGGATCTTCCCAATCCAGAGATCAAACCCTTGTCTCTTATGTCTCCTGCATTGACAGGTGGGTTCTTTAGCACTAGCGCCGGGAAGCATTAAGCGCTGGGAAGCCCTTAATCACTCACTACCCCAGCTCAAACCCCTTCAGTTCGGTCAGTTCAGTCACTCACTCGTGTCTGACTCTTTGTGATCCCATGAATCACAGCACGCCAGGCCTCCCCGTCCATCACCAACTCCCAGAGTTTACTCAAACTCATATCCATCGAGTAGGTGATGCCATCCAGCCATCTCATCCTCTGTCGTCCCCTTTTCCTCCTGCCCCCAATCCCTTCCAGCATCAGGGTCTTTTCCAATGAGTCAACTCCGCATCACATGGCCGAAGTATTGGAGTTTCAGCTTCAGCATCAGTCCTTCCAATGAACACCCAGGACTGATCTCCTTTAGGATGGACTGGTTGGATCTCCTTGCAGTCCAAGGGACTCTTAAGAGTCTTCTCCAACACCACAGTTCAAAGCATCAATTCTTCAGCACTTCGCTTTCTTCACAGTCCAACTCTCACATCCATGCATGACCACTGGAAAAACCATAGCCTTGACTAGACAGACCTTTGTTGGCAAAGTAACATCTGCTTTTTAGTATGCTGTCTAGGTTGGTCATAACTTTCCTTCCAAGGAATAAGCATCTTTTAATTTCATGGCTGCAATCATCATCTGCAGTGACCTTGGAGCCCCCCAAAATAAAGTCTGACACTGTTTCCACTGTTTCCCCATCTATTTGCCATGAAGTGATGGGACCAGGTGCCATGATCTTAGTTTTCTGAATGTTGAGCTTTAAGCCAACTTTTTCACTCTCCTCCTTCACTTTCATCAAGAGGATTTTAGTTCCTCTTCACTTTATGCCATAAGGGTGGTGTCATCTGCATATCTTAGCCGTGTCAGTTCTCACCAATGTATTGTTTCAGTGTCTACAAGGTATAAAAGTTTCCTGCTATGTTTACTTTTCCAGGTCTTCGTTCTCTTGCGAAGACTTCTACATATATATAAAGATGCAATAAAGCTTGTATGCTTTTCTCCTGTTAACCTAGCTTTGTCAATTTAATTTTCAGACCCAGCCAGGGCCTCTAAGAGGGTTGAGGAAAATGTTTTTCTTCCCTACAGCTCTATGGAATTCCTGCCAGAAAATGGATGGAAAGATTACTTTCAAAATATATCATTTCTAAACTTAAAAATTCAGTGAAACAGTGTTGTAATAATATGATACTTGCATATTTAGATACATTTTTTACATTTAGACAAATATGCACAGATAATCTATTAAGCTTGTTATACTTTTATTTTCAGTTTTCATATGAATATGTCTTATCACTGGAGACAGACTAGAACTAAGACATAATATGATTTTCTATGAGTGAAAGGCCATCTGTCTTATTTTTTTACATGACTATGTACAATATTTGTTAATATATACAACCAGACTTTTTGGAATGATTGCTATGTACAAATTTAAGTGCCAACACAAAAAGTCCACAAAAATCATTGTAAATATTTCAAATATATTCATTGAGGGAATGAAAATCAGAGACATAAGTAGTTATGTGAGATGGTTGCATATATTCTTAAGGAGGAGAAAGTCAGATTTCTTTTTTTAGTATAACTTTATTTATTTTTAGCCAAGCTGGGTCTTCATTGCTTTGTGTGGGCTTTTCTCTAGTTGCAGTGAGTGGGGGCTGCTCTCTAGCTGTGGCGCGCGGGCTTCTCATCGCAGTGGCTTCTCTTGTTGTGGACAATGGATTCTAGGGCACGTGCGTTTCAGTAGTTGCGGCTCACGGACTATAAAGCAGAGCCTCAGTAGATGTGGCACACAGGCTTAGTTGCTCCAAGGCTTGTGGGATCTTCCCGGACCAGGGATCAAACCCGTGTCTCCTGCATTGGCAGGCAGATTCTTTAGCACTGAGCCACCAGACATGCCTGAAAGTCGGATTTCTTCAGCAAATAGGCGACCATCATTCCAAGGAGAATAGTACCTCATAAGATAAGCTGAGAACTTCCAATTCTGTTTTCCAGGAAGCCTTCCTAGAGCCTGATGCCAAAGGCTGCTCTCCAGTAACCAAACGCTGTGACTCTCCTTTCCCATTTATTACCTTATATTTATAAGTGCTTCTCCTCCACCTCTGCTTACCTCAGTCCCCAGAGCTCTAAATACTTTCTTCCTTCTAAATATTCCTTTTTAACCCTAAAGCCATGGGAAGGCCAGTTGGAGAATTTGGAAGGGCTACTCATTTTCTGAGCTCAGAAAATTTTATCACATCAGTGTCAAGCTGCAAGATAAAAACAAATTAGAACCTTCTGGCTTTGCACAAGGAAATACGAAAACAGTTTCTGGTCACCCCCCACCACCCTTCAGCGCAGCTGAAGGGATTGTTCAGCAATTTGTCAGTTGAAGATATCTCTGGTGCAGTTTGAGACCTGGGGAATCTTGACATGCTTTTGTTTAGTTTTACTTATAAAGGGCATTATTTGTTAAAAACATAGTGGTGAGACAAACACACTAATTTGCAAAAGTTTAAGTTCGTTTAAAAAAATTTGTGTTTAATAAAGTGCCTTCAGTTGTAAAGCACAGAGTGTAAGCACATAAAATAGTAATGGAATTCAGAAATAGATTATGTATGCATAGCATGCTGTGACTACGAAAAAAGGTTAATGTGTAACTTCATTAATTTCTTCCATTACAGAACCTTTGTCTTTGCTGGGCTGCACCTTTACCAAGTAAGCAGAACAAGTTTGAATTGTTTACATCAGAAAGGTCAACTACTTATGGGAAAGCAAAAGAATAAATCCAGAAGGTGAGAGGGGAGAGAAAGGAAAGATGAGATGCTGAGCCAAGGCCCAGTCAGAGGAACAGACTGAGCTACTGGCCTAGCAGTCCATGTGATACAGAAATACATACACATATGCATGGATTCTTTATACAGAAATATTTATTTTTGTTTTTTTGCCAAGTCCTGTCCAACTCTTTTGCATACACACACATAAACACAATTTTCTATCTATGTGTCTGTGTGTTTCTGTGTGTGTGTTGAGAGAAAAAGAAGAAAAGGAATTTTAGAGATTTCATTTTTGGATTAAAAATTTAATTCCCTTACTCCCTTTGAATTATTTTTCAACGTTGGCCTGTGGTTTCTTTTTAAACTACACTGTGCGTACGTGCTGTTTCCTCAGTCGTGTCCGACAATTTGCGACCCTATGGACTGTAGCCCGCCAGGCTCCTCTGTCCATGGGATCCTCCAGACAAGAACGCTGGAGTGGGTTGCCATGCCCTCTTCCAGGGGATCTTCCCGACCCAGAGATCGTACCCATGTCTCTTATGTCTCCTGCATTGGCAGGCCAGTTCTTTACCACCTGGAAAACCCACTGATCGTGCTACAAGGTATTGATAATTTAGTTTTATGAAGCTGAATCATATAAAATTGCTGATTTTTGTATGTCAAATATTGCTGATTTTTCCTGGTTCAACATAAATTATAGTCCATCTCACATATGGAGTTAGCTAGTTCAGGCACAGAGACTGATTTAAGTGCTCCCGGCAGAGGAAGCCTCATGCACATTGGCTGCGGGGAGAGGAAAACAATGTGATTAGCATATAAACTATTAGATTTCAAGTGGAGCATATTACCCTCCCTCACGTGGGCATGCGTGTGTACTCAGTTGCATTAGTCATGTCTGACTTTTTGCAACCCCATGGACGGTAGCCCGCCAGGCTCCTCTGTCTATGGGGTTTTCCAGGCAAGAATACTGGAGTGGGTTGCCATGCCCTCCTCCAGAGGATCTTCCTGACCCAGGAATTGAACCCCTGTCTCTTATGTCTCCTGCATTGGCAGGTGGGTTCTTAGCCACTAGTGCCACCTGGGAAGCCCCATCACGTGGGTGGGCATAATCAAATCAGTTGAAGGCCTTAAGTGGAAGACAGAAGTCTCCTGATGAGAAGAATTCTGTCTCCACACTGCCTTTGGACTTGAGACTGCAACATCGATGCCTGCCAGAATTTCAATTTCAGACTTGCCAGCTGCCCCTATCATCATGTGAGACTGTTCCTTAAAATATCTCTTTCTTTCTCTCTCTCTCAATATATATATACTCATCTTCATCCTATTGGTTCTATTTCTCTGAAGATCCCTAACTAATATACAGCCAATAAATTATACAGTAGATATAGAAATTCATGTTTTCCTGGTTCCAAGGTCCATATACATTTAATCACTACATGATGCTGTCCCCTCTATTTCATTATAAAAGCTGTCATCCTCTCTTTGCACCATCTGTTTATGTGTTTGCTTCCCCCTTCTAAGCTATAAGCTCAAGTGGGCAAGAACTTGTGACCGCAGCATCCAGCACAATGCCTGTCACATGGCATTACTCTGCACATATTTGTTTGGAACAAAATATTTATGGTTATGTGCTTTGATAACTGTAAAGCACTATAAAAATATGAGACCTTTCTGTTCTATGGAAACACATCATTCTTGTACAATTATTTTTAAGCAAATATAGAATGTGTATATCTAAAAGTCTGACTGTGTGCATAAGGCAGTGTGAAACTTTAAGCCGGTTTTATTACTTGATAAGCTTTTTTTAGCCTTTGACAGCAACCAGGGGTGAAAGAATATTTCTGGGATTAAAAAAAAAAATGCATTTCTCTCCATAACAACTGAAGAAAGAAGTAGGAATCACAGACCATTTTCCATATAGGATAAAGTTGCAGCCTTATGTTCAGGAAGGCAATGAGGTTTGATGTCAAATGTTAGTCCTGATTGATTTTGGTGGTGACTGCCTGCAGCCCCTGAGAGATGATGAGGCTGCAGATGGGCCCTCCGCAAAGAGCTCCCTGATTAACCAGCAAGCTCCATCCTGGCCAAAGGGTTGGGTGAGTGCAGCAAGAGTGATGTTTTGTTCCCTGCCCTGATTTAACAAATACAAGACCAGTCCTCTTGATGTTTTTTGAATTAGCAAAGTTTGCTGTTGGGAAGGACAGGGATGAAGCTTCAGTTTAAAAGGGGGCTAGGGGGAGGAGCCAAGATGGCGGAGGAGTAGGACGGGGAGACCACTTTCTCTCCTACAAATTCATCAAAAGAATATCTGAACGCAGAGCAAACTTCACAAAACAACTTCTGATCGCTAGCTGAGGTCATCAGGCGCCCAGAAAAGCAGCCCATTGTCTTCGAAAGGAGGTAGGACAAAATATAAAAGATAAAAAGTGAGACAAAAGAGCTAAGGACGGAGATCTGTCCCGGGAAGCAAGTCTTTAGAGGACGTTTCCAGACACCGGGAAACCCTCGCACTGGCGGGCCTGGGGGAAGTGTTTGAATCTAGGAGGGCAACCTGACTGGGAGGGAAACAATAAATAAAACCCACAGATTAAGTGCCTAAAAGCAACTCTCAACAGAAAAGTGCCCCAGACACCCGCATCCGCCACCAGCAAGTGGGGGAGGAACGGAGAGGAGCAGGCGGCATTGCTTGGGGTAGGGTCCGGGCCTGAGTGCCCTGAGGACAATCGGAGGGAGCTTTTGTGAGTTGCCTGCTTGAACTGTGGGAGAGCAGGGAAGAGAGAGAAAATTGACCGGCCCGAACTCGCTGCCGGCCGTTCGCGGAACGGGGGGACCGAGAGAGTCCGGAGAGGGGCTCGCAGACTGCGGTCTGGCCCAGACCCGCCGGAGGCGGGAGCAGGTCGCGGCGAGACACAGCGCGCAGGCACCCAACCGACGCGGGCGGGGACGGGCTGGGGAGGCACAGGGCAGAAGGCGCACACACCCGACTGGCGCCAGCAGAAACCGAGATTGGGACCGTGGAAGGGAGAGGGTGCGCCGCACCCGGAGAGAGTGCGCCGGTCAAGCTCCTGGCTCCCTGGAACGCTCTGACGGGGAAGGCACAAGAGCGGACTCAGCCTTTTGTTCCGCGCTTTTGTGGAACACCCAAGGGCTGGAGCTGCGCGCGGCGCGCTCCATGAGGAGCGGCCGGGATCCTGAGCAGCGCAGACCGAGAAACCAGCGCCAGCCTCTCCCGGCAGCGCCAGCCCATCCCCGCAGCGCCAGCCCATCCCCGCAGCGTCAGCCCCTCCCAGCAGCGCGACGGAACTAGCTACCTGAATAAGAGTCCACCTCCGCCCGCCTGTGTCAGGGCGGAAATGAGGCTCTGAAGAAACCGGCAAACAGAAGCCAAATAAACAAAGGGAACCGCTTCAGGAGAGAGCGGTGCAACAGATTAAAATCCCTGTAGAAAACACCGATTACACCGGAAGAGGCCTGTAGATATCGAGAACTGTAAGCTGGAACGAGGAGATATCTGAAACTGAGCCGAACCGACACTGACCGCAACAGCTCCAGAGAAATTCCTAGATATATTTTTACTTTTTTTTTTTAATAAGAATTAAAAAAAAAAAATTTTTTTAATTTTTAATTTTTTATTTTTTCTCTTTTATTTTCCTTTAAAATTCCCTTTAACTCCCCCATCACTCCTTAACTTTCATTTTCATAGATTTTTACGATTTTTTTAATTAGGAAAATTCTTTTTTTTTCTTTCTTTCTTTTTTTTCTTTTTCTCTTCTATTTTCTATTTTTCTTTTTCTCTTATTTCTTTTAAAGTCCTCTAGTACTCCTCTACTACTCCTTAATTTTCATTTTCAATACACTATAACCTTACCAAAAAAAAAAAAAAAAAGAGAAGCCCTATTTTTTAAACTGAACTTCATATATATTTTTAAAAATTTTTTTGTGTGTGTTTTGGTTTTTGTTTTTAATATAGTATTTTTAAGAGTCTAATCTCTACTCTAGATTTTTAATTTTTGTTTTTCAATATATGATATAAATTGTGAACATTTAAGAATCCAATATTCAGTTCCCATTTTTATTTAGGAGTGTGTTGATTTTTCTCTCCCAATCTTGACTCTCTGTTTTCTACCTCAGAACACCTCTATTTCCTCCTTTCTCCTTTTCTTCCCAATCCAATTCTGTGAATCCTGGTGGGTGTCTGGGCTACGGAGAACATTCTGGGAACAGACAACTGCGTAGATCTGTCTCTCTCCTCTTGAGTCCCCCTTTTTCTCCTCCTGCTCAACACTATCTCCCTCTTCCCTCTCCTCTTCTTCATGTAACTCTGTGAACCTCTCTGGGTGTCCCTAACAGGGGAGAATCTTTTCGCCATTAACCTAGAAGTTTTATTATCAGTGCTGTGTAGTTGGAGAAGTCCTGAGACTACAGGAAGAATAAAACTGAAATCCAGAGGCAGGAGACTTAAGCCCAAAACCTGAGAACACCAGAAAACTCCTAACTACATGGAACTTTAAGTAATAAGGGACCGTCCAAAAGCCTCCATACCTACACTGAAACCAACCACCACCCAAGAGCCAATAAGTTTTAGAGCAAGACATACCAAGCAAATTCTCCAGCAACGCAGGAACATAGCCCTAAACGTCAACATACAGGCTGCCCAAGGTCACACCTAACACATAGACCCATCTCAAAACTCATTACTGAGCACTCCATTGCTCTCCAGAGAGAAGAAATCAAGTTCCACGCACCAGAACACCGACGCAAGCTTCCCTGACCAGGAAACCTTGACAAGCGAATCGTCTAACCCCACCCACTGGGTAAATCTTCCACAATAAAAAGGAACCACAGACCTCCAGAATACAGAAAGCCCACTCCAGACACAGCAATCTAAACAAGATGAAAAGGCAAAGAAATACCCAACAGGTAAAGGAACATGAAAAATGCCCACCAAGTCAAGCAAAAGAGGAGGAGATAGGGAATCTACCTGAAAAAGAATTTAGAATAATGATAATAAAAATGATCCAAAATCTTGAAAACAAAATGGAGTTACAGATAAATAGCCTGGAGACAAAGATTGAAAAGATGCAAGAAATGTTTAATAAAGACCTAGAAGAAATAAAAAAGTCAATTAAAAATGAATAATGCAATGAATGAGATAAAAAACACTCTGGAGGGAACCAAGAGTAGAATAACAGAGACAGAAGATAGGATAAGTGAGGTAGAAGATAAAATGGTGGAAATAAATGAAGCAGAGAGGAAAAAAGAAAAAAGGATCAAAAGAAATGAGGACAACCTCAGGGACCTCTGGGACAATGTGAAACGCCCCAACATTCAAATCATAGGAATCCCAGAAGAAGAAGACAAAAAGAAAGGCCATGAGAAAATACTCGAGGAGATAATAGCTGAAAACTTCCCTAAAATGGGGAAGGAAATAGCCACCCAAATCCAAGAAACCCAGAGAGTCCCAAACAGGATAAACCCAAGGCGAAACACTCCAAGACACATATTAATCAAATTAACAAAGATCAAACACAAAGAACAAATATTAAAAGCAGCAAGGGAGAAACAACAAATAACACACAAAGGGATTCCCATAAGGATAACAGCTGATCTATCAATAGAAACCCTCCAGGCCAGAAGGGAATGGCAAGACATACTGAAAGTAATAAAAGAGAATAACCTACAACCTAGATTACTGTACCCAGCAAGGATCTCATTCAGATACGAAGGAGAATTCAAAAGCTTTACAGACAAGCAAAGGCTGAGAGAATTCAGCACCACCAAACCAGCTCTTCAACAAATGCTAAAGGATCTTCTCTAGATAGGAAATGCAGAAAGGTTGTATAAACGTGAACCCAAAACAGCAAAGTAAATGGCAACGGGACCACACCTATCAATAATTACCTTAAATGTAAATGGGTTGAATGCCCCAACCAAAAGACAAAGATTGGCTGAATGGATACAAAAACAAGACCCCTATATATGCTGTCTACAAGAGACCCACCTCAAAACAAGAGACACATACAGACTAAAAGTGAAGGACTGGAAAAAAATATTTCATGCAAACAGAGACCAAAAGAAAGCAGGAGTCGCAATACTCATATCAGATAAAATAGACTTTCAAATAAAGGATGTGAAAAGAGACAAAGAAGGACACTACATAATGATCAAAGGATCAATCCAAGAAGAAGATATAACTATTATAAATATATATGCCCCCCAACATAGGAGCACTGCAATATGTATGGCAAATGCTAACAAGTATGAAAGGGGAAATTAATAGTAACACAATAATAGTGGGAGACTTTAATACCCCACTCACAACTATGGATAGATCAACTAAACAGAAAATTAACAAGGAAACACAAACCTTAAATGACACAATGGACCAGCTAGGACCTGATGATATCTATAGGACATTTCACCCCAAACAAATCAACTTCACCTTTTTTCAAGTGCACACGGAACCTTCTCCAGAATAGATCACATCCTGGGCCATAAATCTGGTCTTGGAAAATTCAAAAAAATTGAAATCATTCCAGTCATCTTTTCTGACCACAGTTGCAGTAAGATTAGATCTCAATTACAGGAAAAAAATTGTTAAAAATTCAAACATATGGAGGCTAAATAACACGCTTCTGAATAACCAACAAATCATAGAAGAAATCAAAAAAGAAATCAAAATATGCATAGAAATGAATGAAAATGAAAACACAACAACCCAAAACCTATGGGACACTGTAAAAGCAGTGCTAAGGGGAAGGTTCATAGCATTACAGGCTCACATCAAGAAACAAGAAAAAAGCCAAATAAATAACCTAACTCTACACCTAAAGCAATTAGAGAAGGAAGAAATGAAGAACCCCAGGGTTAGCAGAAGGAAAGAAATCTTAAAAATTAGGCAGAAATAAATGCAAAAGAAATTAAGAGACCATAGCAAAAATCAACAAAGCTAAAAGCTGGTTTTTTGAAAAAATAAACAAAATTGACAAACCATTAGCAAGACTCATTAAGAAACAAAGAGAGAAGAACCAAATTAACAAAATTAGAAATGAAAAATGGAGAGATCACAACAGACAACACTTGAAATACAAAGGATCATAAGAGACTACTACCACCAGCTCTACGCCAAAAATGGACAAACTTGGATGAAATGGACAAATTCTTAGAAAAGTATAACCTTCCAAAACTGAACCAGAAGAAATAGAAGATCTTAACAGACCCATCACAAGCAAGGAAATGAAACTGTAATCAAAAAATCTACCAGCAAAACAAAAGCCCAGGACCAGATGGCTTCACAGCTGAATTCTACCAAAAATTTAGAGAAGAGCTAACACCTATATTACTCAAACTCTTCCAGAAAATTGCAGAGGAAGGTAAGCTTCCAAACTCATTCTATGAGGCCACCATCACCCTAATTCCAAAACCAGACAAAGATGCCACAAAAAAAGAAAACTACAGGCCAATATCACTGATGAACATAGATGCAAAAATCCTTAACAAAATTCTAGCAAACAGAATCCAACAACATATTAAAAAAATCATACACCACGACCAAGTGGGCTTTATCCCAGGAATGCAAGGATTCTTCAATATCCGCAAATCAATCAATGTAATACACCACATTAACAAATTGAAAGATAAAAACCATATGATTATCTCAATAGATGCAGAGAAAGCCTTTGACAAAATTCAACACTCATTTATGATTAAAACTCTCCAGAAAGCAGGAATAGAAGGAACATACCTCAACATAATAAAAGCTATATATGACAAACCCACAGCAAGTATCACCCTCAATGGTGAAAAATTGAAAGCATTTCCCCTGAAATCAGGAACAAGACAAGGGTGCCCACTCTCACCACTACTGTTCAACATAGTGTTGGAAGTTTTGGCCACAGCAATCAGAGCAGAAAAAGAAGTAAAAGGAATCCAGATAGGAAAAGAAGAAGTGAAACTCTCACTGTTTGCAGATGACATGATCCTCTACATAGAAAACCCTAAAGACTCTTCCAGAAAATCACTAGAGCTAATCAATGAATATAGTAAAGTGGCAGGATATAAAATTAACACACAGAAATCCCTTGCATTCCTATATACTAACAATGAAAAAAACAGAAAGAGAAATTAAGGAAACAATACCATTCACCATTGCAACAAAAAGAATACTTAGGAATGTATCTACCTAAAGAAACAAAAGACCTATACATAGAAAACTATAAAACACTGATGAACGAAATCAAAGAGGACACAAACAGATGGAGAAACATACCGTGCTCATGGATTGGAAGAATCAATATTGTCAAAATGGCTATTCTACCCAAAGCAATCTATAGATTCAATGCAATCCCTATCAAACTACCAACGGTATTTTTCACAGAACTAGAACAAATAATTTCACAATTTGTATGGAAATACAAAAAACCTCGAATAGCCAAAGTAATCTTGAGAAAGAAGAATGGAACTGGAGGAATCAACCTGCCAGACTACAGACTCTACTACAAAGCCACAGTCATCAAGACAGTATGCTACTGGCACAAAGACAGAAATATAGATCAATGGAACAGAATAGAAAGCCCAGAGATAAATCCACGAACCTATGGACACCTTATCTTTGACAAAGGAGGCAAGGATACACAATGGAAAAAAGACAACCTCTTTAACAAGTGGTGCTGGGAAAGCTGATCAACCACTTGTAAAAGAATGAAACTAGAACACTTTCTAACACCATACACAAAAATAAACTCAAAATGGATTAAAGATCTAAATGTAAGACCAGAAACTATAAAACTCCTAGAGGAGAACATAGGCAAAACACTCTCCGACATAAATCACAGCAGGATCCTCTATGACCCACCTCCCAGAATATTGGAAATAAAAGCAAAAATAAACAAATGGGACCTAATGAAACTTAAAAGCTTTTGCACTACAAAGGAAACTATAAGTAAGGTGAAAAGACAGCCCTCAGATTGGGAGAAAATAATAGCAAATGAAGAAACAGACAAAGGATTAATCTCAAAAATATACAAGCAACTCCTGCAGCTCAATTCCAGAAAAATAAATGACCCAATCAAAAAATGGGCCAAAGAACTAGACAGACATTTCTCCAAAGAAGACATACAGATGGCTAACAAACACATGAAAAGATGCTCAACCTCACTCATTATCAGAGAAATGCAAATCAACACCACAATGAGGTACCATTACACGCCAGTCAGGATGGCTGCTATCCAAAAGTCTACAAGCAATAAATGCTGGAGAGGGTGTGGAGAAAAGGGAACCCTCTTACACTGTTGGTGGGAATGCAAACTAGTACAGCCGCTATGGAGAACAGTGTGGAGATTTCTTAAAAAAACTGGAAATAGAACTGCCATATGACCCAGCAATCCCACTCCTGGGCATACACACTGAGGAAACCAGATCTGAAAGAGACACGTGCACCCCAATGTTCATTGCAGCACTGTTTATAATAGCCAGGACATGGAAGCAACCTAGATGCCATCAGCAGATGAATGGATAAGGAAGCTGTGGTACATATACACCATGGAATATTACTCAGCGCGTTAAAAAGAATTCATTTGAACCAGTTTCTAATGAGATGGATGAAACTGGAGCCCATTATACAGAGTGAAGTAAGCCAGAAAGATAAAGAACATTACAGCATACTAACACATATATATGGAATTTAGAAAAGATGGTAACGATAACCCTATATGCAAAACAGAAAAAGAGACACAGAAATACAGAACAGACTTTTGAACTCTGTGGGAGAATGTGAGGGTGGGATATTTCAAAAGAACAGCATGTATACTATTTATGGTGAAACAGATCACCAGCCCAGGTGGGATGCATGAGACAAGTGCTCGAACCTGGTGCACTGGGAAGACCCAGAGGAATCGGGTGGAGAGGGAGGGGGGAGGGGGGATCGGGATGGGGAATACGTGTAAATCTATTGCTGATTCATGTCAATGTATGACAAAACCCACTGAAAAAATAAATAAATAAAATAAAAGGGGGCTAGGATAAATTCCTTGAACCACAGGTAAAACATTCCCCTTGTCTAGGTGAAGGTCAGTCTATTCAGTGCTGTCTTTAAACATACATATTCCATCATTTTCCCCCTTAATCACCAAAATCATATAAAATTAAATTAACCAATATTTTTAGGAGCATGTTTGCTGGACCAGAAGAATTAGCCATCAAGGTCTAAGTCTAAAGCCAATACCAGGATAGAAATATCTATTACTGCTAGGGAGTATTTCAGTTTTCTCTTATACGTCCCCACAAACTGGACATTAACTTCATAGTTTTAAGCAGTCATTGGTTGCTTACTTTTACTCACATATTTATCAATGTCTTTGCATACCATTCTTTTTTGCACATCAAACTTTCCATCTGGAATGGCTTTTCTTCTTTATGAAATGCATTGATTCCTTAGAAATCACTTTAGGTCTTTATGTGACAAACACACTTAACTTTTTGTTTTGTCTGACAGTGTCTTTGTTTCCTCTGCATGTGTGCTAAGCTGCTCAGTCATGACTGACTTTTTGTGACCCCATGGACTGTAGCTCACCAGGCTCCTCTGTCCGTGGAATTCTCCTGGAAAGAATACTGGAGTGGGTTGCTGTTTCCTACTCGAGGCAATCTTCTCCACCCAGAGATCGAATCTGAGTCTCCTGTGTCTCCTGCATTGGCAGGTAGATTCTTTACCAGTGAGTCACAGGGGCTGCCCAGGTTTCCTATTTGCTCTTGAAAGACAGCTTTTCATGGTATAGAAATTCAGGTTGACAGTGATTTTCTGTCAGGATGTTTTTTGCAGTCTGCTGACATCTGTTCTTTAAGATATGAGGTCAGCAATCAGTCCAATCGTCCTTCCTCTGAGGTAATCAGCTCTTTCTCCTTGGAAGCTTTTAAATATATTTTTTCTGTCTCATTCTTCAGTCTCTCTAATATGTGTCTAAAATTGAATTTGTTTTTATTTGTCATATTTGAGGTGTATCACCCTGTTGGATCTAAAGATCTTACAATGTTCTTATAAGTCCTTAACCATTTTACCTTCAAATATTATCTGTTCTCAACTCTTTACTTTTTTCTGAATTTCTGATTAGGCATTATGAGAATGCTTGTCACTCTTTTCTCTGGACTTTTTCATAGTTTCTACCTAATTTCTTCATAGTTATGTTCCAGTTCTCTGATTCTCTATGAACATGCATATCATCTGCTATTTGATCTCAAATCCTTAACTTCCTTAAATCCAAAATCCTTAAAAATTTAAAAATTAAAAATTTTTACTTGTTTGGTTTTTATCTGAATATAATTTGACTTGGTTTATTTTAGATATATTATCCAAACATAGTTTTATTTGGTTCGTCAAACCTGATAAATCTCTATCCTGTCTTGCTCTTTGCTCATGCTTTTAAGCTTCTTATTTTCAAAATTTAGTTAAGTGTATTATGCATAACAGTTTAGCATCCTTTATTTGATAATTCTAATTCTGAATTAATCTGTTTCTCTGGTTTTTCTCTTATGGTGCCTTATTCTTGTGAATTGTTGAATTTTGTACTGTGAACTATTTATTTTCTTGGTCTACATCTGTGTCAAAGTTTTGGTTAAGGCTGAAGCTGACACGGACTTCCTTGGTGGTCCAGTGGTTAAGAATCCACCTTCCAATGTTGAGGATGTGAATTTAATCCCGTGTGGAGGAACTAAGATCCCACATACCATGAGGCAACTAAGCTCACAGGCTGCATTTACTAAGCTCATGTGCTACAACTAGAAAGAAGCCCATGCCTTGCAGTGAAGACCTGATGTAGCCAAATATAAATTTTAAAAAAAGGTTGAAGCTCTTACTATCAAAGAGGATTGACATTTATTTTATTCTCTTCTATATGACACATCTAACTTAAAATCAACTTAAATTTATTTCTTAACTTAAGAGTTTTTGGACCACAAAGTATGAATTTGGGCCAAAACCCAATTGAGGACCAGGTTGAGATTTCAAATTCTCAGAGTAGATTTTTCTCTCTTCAACCAGTGTCAAATTCAAGACGAGCAAAGTTCCTTACTTTTCCCTTTAGTGTCACTAAGAGTCCCCACTTTATGAGGGTCTCCTGTAAGGTTTTCTATCTTTAGCAGGCCTTGGGATTTTCCCACTGTCCCCATGTATTAATACATCAGAAACTCAAGTTATTCATAGTTCAGCAAAAATCCTAGGAGCAAAAGCCAGTCTTGATATTTACTTACCTCCCAGGGTTACTGCCCACGTGATATTTGACACCTTGAATTCCTCATTTTTTGTGTGTGTGTGCTACTTCAGCAGTGTATTTAAAATAATTCCAAAGAAATAATTTGTCTTCATCAGAAAAGTTATTCAAGTTATGTAACATTACCATGTTGAAAGCAGAAGTCAAAATCCAATTTTATTAATCATGTTTTTACTCAGACTTCTGCAAGGGTCATTTGATTTGAAGGCATGAAATCTCACTCACACAGAACCCCATCAGGAGAGCTGACTGAGTGTATTGAGGGGAACTCTCTGGCTTGGGGGTTGAAAGCTACAATTGCAAACACCACTTCATGAGCTTTCCATTGTACTAGACTTTGCAATGAATATAGGAGAATTCACATGAATTCTAATTAAAAGGCTCCTGAACTCAGTTTGGCTAGCATTAGCTCTTACCTGTGTATTATAGATCATGTCAGGGCAGGTGATGGAGAATATTGAAGTGAATGGTAATGAGGTAGATGCCCAGAAACAGAGCCATATGGCTTTGCAAAGCTTCCTAACACTATTAGGCCACATACACACACTCGCTCTGGGATGGAGGACTCGTGACCATAATTTTGTGCTAGGAAGGGCAGGCTGCTCATCGTAAGACACCATCTGGGACAACTTATCCAGATGCAATTTTCCTTAGCAATTTTCCTATGGTTGGCTCTATTACCGTAATGGATAGATTTCTGTCATCTGTTCCTTGGGAATACTTTGTAGTATCAGTGTGAATAGTGTGAGGATTTATTTATTTATTTGGCAAGGAACTAAGAAGTGTAACAATTCATTATCCGTGAATTTGAAGAGGAAAATATTCCCTTGTTCTGAGCTCACTTCTGCTCATGAAAATCCTGTTCCAATTACTTGAGTCTGGAGCCAGCGCATGTAAGTAAAATTCTGACTTGGAATTACATCACTGCAGATAAAATACCTTGTTTAAACCATAAAAACAATTTTAGGATTCTAATTCTTCAAAACAAATGTCATATTGCTGTATACAATTTTGCAATGTCAAACAGGCTTGTACATTTTAAAGCAAAAATAAGGATGGCATTTGAAGTAAAATTGCCTTTTGTCTTCTTTAAATCTAGCAGATAATAACATCTAAAGAACTGAGCAGGGGAGGAAGAATCTTAATGTCTATGACTCATACACATGCACTTTCATCATGTCTCAGGGCATGACCTCTTGCTATGCAATTTTGCCCAGAAGGTTTTAATGTTATTTTTGGAGAATTTTTATGTACAATAACAGAGAGAACTTAAAGTCATATTTAAGGAGGTGCCAAGTCAGGTACAGGTGTTTCTACTCCTCAGTGTAGTTTATGCAGTGAAAAAATTCTTAATGTAATTTTACAGAATGTATTATTTAACTTACTATTTTATTCTATTTAAGCACAGCAGTGAATCAAGCTTTAAAGGATGAACACTAGTATGGAAAAACCATATTTTCTTAGCTAAAAGAATTTTCTTCTAGGAGGAGCCTTATTTTCTCTGAAGGATGCTTTCATAATTCTTTTTTGGGGCTGGGGTCCAGGGACCACCAAATTGCAGATTTATGTATCAGACTTTTGACTTACTGAGTGAGCAAGCAAAGTGAGTGTGAGCTGCATTTAGCTCTCAGGAAAATAAAGAGGATTTTAAAAGGCAGTAGACAGCAGACGTGCAAGACAGATGAGGTGTCTCAAGGAGCCTCAGGCTTTTAGGGGAGGAGGAAGAAAGTGAATGGGCAATCACAGTGGGTTTTGTGTAGGTGTTGCTACTGTGTGAATCTTTTCCCCCAGCTCTTTTCACAATACATATTAGATATC